>NC_066257.1:0-358890 GCF_000011425.1 Aspergillus nidulans FGSC A4 | reverse complement strand
TAGCAATCTAGAGCGCTGCTGACATGTCGACCACATTTGAGATCCCGCGCTATGATCATGTCCCCGAGACCAAGGAGGACCGTACGTCCCAACATCTTCAACCTCGTCTTGCACTAATGAACCAGTTGACTTGGCCGAGCTGGTCACCATTGACCTAAGCCGATTTGATCATCCGGAGGGAAAAGAGGAGCTCGTGCAGAAGCTCGACCATGCTGTAAAGAACGTCGGCACGTAACCCCATGTGAGGGTAATGAAGGGCATTTTTAACCGTCTGGCCAGGCTTCTTCTATGTCAAGAACTTAACATCACCCAGGAGGAAGTTGACCGCCAATTTGCTCTTGGGCGGGAATTCTATGCCCTCCCGCTCGAAGAAAAGCTCAAGTATCATTCCGCGAGTAACCTGGAAAAAGGCGAGTATAACAGCTATCGTCCGGCCGGACATCGCATGTAAGCACACACTTCCGTAGGAAAGACTGAGAGTTGCTCACATGACAGGCTCGGCAACTGCGTCAAAGACAACAAAGGTCTACAACATCCCCAAGTTCGACGGTCATCATGCTCGCAAGCATCCACCCATTCTCGAGGCCCGCATTAAGGAATTGAACCTTCAGCCGCAAATGCCATACGGAAGTCGTCGAGAAACTCCTCCGGCTCTTTGCCATTCTGCTTGAATTGCCCGACGACGACCAGCTGGTGAGAGACCATCAGTATGATGTTGAAGGGGAAGACCACCTCCGCTATATGCACTACGCCGCGCGTGGTGCAGAGGAGAACAAGCGTGCTGCGGAGATTTACTCCAGACCATACAGATTTGGGATCCGTGACGTTGCTCTTCAGGCAGCCTGTTGCGGCGCCGCAAATCCTTAACAATGACGGGCAGTGAAAATGGTTAAGCCGCAAGATGGAACCATAACCATCAACACCTGCGATGCGCTTACAGCGTTGACGGGCGGTTTGATCAAGTCGAGCATTCATCGGGTGCGTACGCCGCCTGCTGACCAGGCGGGTATCGATCGGCTGGGTGTGTTGTACTTTGCACGCCCAAACAACCATGTTGTACTCGATCCGATATCCAACAGCCCTGTGCTGCAGAGACTTGGACTGACATCCCGTGTT
The DNA here is from genome assembly GCF_000011425.1 of Aspergillus nidulans FGSC A4. Taxonomy (NCBI): domain Eukaryota; kingdom Fungi; phylum Ascomycota; class Eurotiomycetes; order Eurotiales; family Aspergillaceae; genus Aspergillus; species Aspergillus nidulans. The sequence continues at coordinate 357,774 of NC_066257.1, read as the reverse complement.
CACGGAGCTTGGCAAGGATTTGACGATGAAGGAGTGGGTTAAAGTGCGTCGGACGCAGCAACAGAGGCGGAGACAGGAGGCGAAGATTTCGGAGGATGGCAAGTACACGTACAAGCCGAAGGACTTAGAAATCATTCCGGGATTGTTGGCCAAGGTCTATAACTAGGCTTCATCCCTGAATGTAGTAAATCTGAAATAGCTGGGTGTACACTAGCTCACCAGAAAGCTGATTGGATTATGATGGCACCACCAAAATATCCAGAAATATATTCTCAAATCCGCCACTATGAAGAAAAATTGACGCTATATCCTCCCGTCTTCGGGTCCTGAACGAATTTGAAGTTGTCTGTCGACAGCCCAAACGGCTTAAGAATACCATTTCCCAGCTACGGTGGTTAGCAAGTCAAAATATCCAGACAGTAATAGGACAGTCACTTACTTCTTTTAACTTTCCCATCATCTCCCCCATCTCAACCTCCTTCGCTTTACTTATCCTTGCCGGAAGCTCCCGCAACGCCTTTTGGACGACCTTCCTATCACTTGGTGGAAGATTCTCCATCCCAGCAAGAAGCTTGTAATCCTCCTCCGCACCCTGCAAATTCGCCCACCCACCCAACTCACTCTTGGCCCTCGCCCGCCGCATCAGAGCCTTCGCCCGAATGCGCGCGACATCCCGTTTCCGCTCGTCGTTTTCCTTGATCCTCTGTAGTGCCGCTTGCTCGTTGACCTCGTCATCAACGGGGATTTCCACCACGGAATCCGCCTCCTTCGCCGCACCTTCCTTACCATCCTCGGGCTGCGAAGGCGGGACAACCCGATCCAGGCCCTCAATACAAGCATTTGCGCTGTCGACAGCAGCCTTCCAATCTCCTAACTTCAAGTAGCAAGCGGACATATTACTTCGTACAACAGCGATCTCGTAGTCTAAGTAGCTGGGGCAGGAGGCCAGGGCGCGGTCGTAGGTGGATATGGCTTGGGAGTAGGAGGCGGCGGAGTAGAGGTTGTTTGCTTCGGCCTTTAGGCTGTGCGATTCGGCGAGAAGACGCTGACAGACTAATGTGTTAGTTTATATGATGTAGACAATGAATTGGAGTAGGGGGATAGCGTACTGTTTCTTCTTCCGGTGGGAACCGAGCATCGTGAAAGACTTCGTCTTCGTTTTCTGTGTCGCTTCCGGCATGGTTGGTTAGGTCTCTACCATTTGATGCCGAAGATGTGTCTGGCGGCATGGTTGTTATTGTTCTTTGCACCTTTTGACGGACGAAGTTAAAGGGTGCGGAGAGTGATTGCGGGGAGTTAACTGTCGCCGTCAGATGAGAAATGGCGTGGCGCCTGATAACTGAGGCAGTAAGGTACCTTATCGATAAGCTATCTATTCCGACCAGTATCCCACCATTGAGGGGAAAGCCTTTCGTTGGAGTCAACTCAGCTTCCGCAACTCCTTAGATCTGCCACTTGTTTTTCGACTCGAGACTTTCAAGAAATTCTAAACAATGCCTGGCGTTAATCCTGAGTAAGTGATCTATACCTCAAACTTAACAGTCCCCACTAACAATGCCAGCCTCCCCCCAGTACGGGCGTGTCTCTTTGACATGGACGGCCTTCTCATCGACTCCGAAGACCTCTACACCGACATCACCAATCAGGTGCTGCACTCGTTCGGCAAACCTTCGCTTCCGTGGTCCATCAAGGCTCAATTGCAGGGTCGTCCTCAGCCAGAAGTACGCTGTAACCTTCTCACCAACCTACAACACCTTATCTGCCCCGCTCCCTCAGAAGCTCAAGAAACAGGGTCTAATTTGACTGAATTCTCAGGCTGCCAGAATCTTCTCCGATTGGGCGCAACTCCCTATCAGTCACGAGGAATATGTTTCACGGATCTCAGCGCTACAAGCAGAACTCTTCCCGACGACCAAGCCGCTGCCCGGCGTAGAGACATTGCTCAAGAATCTCGTGTCTACGCAGAAGGGCCCTAACCCGGTGCACATTGCCCTGGCAACATCCAGCCACACACGGAACTACCACCTCAAGACGAGCCATTTGCAGGATCTCTTCTCCCTCTTCCCTGAGTCCCAGCGTGTGCTAGGCGATGACCCCCGCATCGGCAAGGGTAGAGGAAAGCCACTACCGGACATCTACCTCCTTGCCCTAGAAACAATTAACGCCGGGCTTCGAGAGAAGGGTGAGAAGGAGATCACGCCGGAGGAGTGTCTTGTTTTCGAGGATGCGGTGCCTGGTGTTGAAGCTGGCCGGCGCGCGGGTATGAGGGTTGTTTGGGTCCCACATCCGGGATTGTTGGAGGCGTATAAGGGACGTGAGGAAGAGGTGCTTGCTGGACTGACAGGGGAGCATAAAGAAGAGGAAAAGAGTGAGGCTGAGAAGGAAGCGACCGAGTTGGCGGAGGAGAGGTTGAAGGCTAACAGTGCTGGAACGCCTGGAAAACTGGGAGATGGATTCGCGGAATTGCTGACGACACTGGAGAATTTCCCATATGAACGCTACGGTATCAAGGTTGCGGATGCTTGAGCGCTTGATTTTCTGCAAGCGAAGTACATTACACAATAGATCTACGGCAACTGAATATAACTAAGATCTGGACATAGCATATATACTCGGAGTAGATATCAACAGACCATTCCCACAAAATTCAATATACGACCCGAAAACCATATTATTTGACCTTCTTTCCTTCCACCCCCTCAGCAAGCACAAACGCCCGTTTAACCTCTTTAGCCGCCTCCCAAAGCACCCAAAGCGGAATCCAAACCCAGAGCGTATTGAAAAAGAAGAGGTAAAACCACAAATAAACTGCATTGCTCGTATCCAACTGCGTCGAGCCGGTTAACCACTCCGGCACAAAAGTCATGAACCCGCCGTAGAGCTCCGCCGTGGCGAGAGCCGTGGCCACAAGCCATAATTTTGCTTTGGAAGCGCCCTGGCTTTCCAGCTTCGCGGCAGACGATTTGGACGTCGATTTTGGTGAAGAGGATTTAGACGAGGTCGGCTTTGGGGCCGGCTGTGTGCAACTCGACTGCCACACTAGATAACAGACATAGATCGCTGCAGGACCGCCCAGGAAGACTGTCAGGAGTTCCAAGGAAATTACAGTAGCGTCTGCCGTCGCCCAGCGCTTATCGGCCTTCGCATATTCCTGCCAGAGCCTCGCGGATGGTGCTGATCCATGTGCAGCTCCGTAGACTCTATCCTTGATACCGAGGAATGCCGGTTCTGGCGCAGCGAACCCAGCGGGCAAAGTCGCGTAGCTGGTGAAGCATTCGTAAAGGAAAGAGCCCTCGATGAAGAGGTGAGTTAGGGCATCGTAGGCGTGCCAGTAGAAGAGGATGCGGTTGCGCGTTTGGGAGGAGGGGATCAGATTGTTTCCAAGGACGTAGGCGATAGGCATGAAGGAGAGGGCGAAAAGGATGCAAAGGATTGTCGGGGTGTCGATGGTGAAGCTCGACGCCGGGGGTGTCACGGTGGACATGTTGGTGGATGGGGCCTCGAAGGCTGAGTCAATTGTTTGGGAGGCTTGCCTTGGAGTTCGTTCTTTTTGTAGAGTGGAACCCTGAGAGTTGAGATGGCCTCGCCGTCGCGGAGGGTCGCGATCGTTCGAATTGCGGATCTCCTGAAATTCTTTTGTTTACATTTATGGCCTCATTTCTGAGGCGCCAATGGGGTCTGATCGACAGGGTGCCCAGGTGAGTCTCCAACTAACTGAATATCACCATTTAATCTCTGTATAAGTACTCTTGCGATCCAAAGTCTGCTCTAGAGTCCTACGGCTACAGCTGGCACCCGTGGCGTTTGGCTACAATAACGACTAAAGAAAGCGCATAAAGTGTGCACTTTAGGGCCCATATACAGTGCGGCCCCGCCAAGCCGATACTCGCTTAGCCGATATCTCATCTCGGGATGAATTCCATCCCATATAAATTTACCTCGCTTTACTATGTAACCCCGATCCCCGATATATCGACAAGCATATCGTCGATTTGAAAAGCTCATCCTAGTGGAAACCTTATTCTACCCAATCATATGGCTCCACCGAAAAGGCTTTCTGACGTCCAGCGGAAGGCTTTGAGAGACTGGGTTCATAGCCAGTCTCGCCGTCCAACACAAAAGGCCTGTATAGCATGGTTTCAAGCTCATTATAACCATCGCTTGAGCCAGTCTACTGTCTCTGATATCCTCAGCCCACAATATCATTATCTTGACTCGGAATGCAATCCTTCCTCGGCAACTCGCAAAGGTATTGGCCAGTGGCAAGACCTTGAGGCTATCCTTTATGAATGGCATCATACACTTGATTGCAAAGGGGCATATATCAGTGGTGAAATTCTTATTGAAAAAGCACGCCAAATCTGGAGTTCTCTACCCCAGTATCGTGACCAGCCCCCACCTGCTTTCAGTAGTGGTTGGCTACATCGATTCAAACAACGCTATAATATCAAGCAGCGGACATACCACGGAGAAGCTGGCTCAGTACTAGAAGATGCTGAGGAAGGGATGAAGGCTATACGTACGATTGCTGGCCAGTATAATGAGGATGATATCTATAATATGGATGAAACTGGGCTTTTCTGGCGTATGCCTCCTTCACAGAGCCTATCTTCCGTTAATAGGCCTGGAATTAGGAAGGATAAGACTCGGATATCTATGATATGCTGTGTCAATGCCTCTGGGACCGATCGATTACCAATCTGGGTAATTGGGAAGGCACATAAGCCACGAGCTCTTCGCAATATCAATACCTCAGCAATTGGAATTCGATGGCAATGGAACAAGAATGCCTGGATGAACCAAATTATTATGCGTGAATGGCTCCTGGAGTTCTATCAACATATCGGCCAGCGATCAATCCTTCTTACAATGGACAACCTCCCTGCGCATCTTTCTGGCCTAGAGCTAGCACCACCTCCTCCTAATATACGCATCTGCTGGCTGCCAAAGAATTCAACAAGCCGGTACCAGCCTCTCGATCAGGGTATTATCCAGAACCTGAAGATATATTATCGGAAACAGTGGTTAAGATATATGCTTTCCCACTATGAGAGGGACCTGGATCCACTAGAATCTGTGACGATTCTAGACTGCATACGCTGGCTTGTACGGTCCTGGCATCATGATGTCCTAAGCTCAACTATCCTTGCCTGCTTCTATAAGAGCACACTGGTTCCAGATCCTATACAGCTTCCAGTTGAAGCACCTGATCTAAAACCACTATATAAGAAGGTACAGCAATCTGGGAATCTATCAGATTGTATGGATATCTCCTTCTTTCTTAACCCTGCAGAGGAGTCTCAAGAGCCTACTAGCTCTAGTAATGGGATGTTCTCCGAGGTATTACTTGAGCAGCTAATTACTGAGGCTTCTGGGAGTACAGATATATATTCGGACGATCTAGATGATGATACAGCTGAGCCAGCGCCTCTTCCAAAGCCTCAGGATGCTCTTGATGCTGTAAGACTACTGATATCTTATATGGAGGGTCAGGATGCATCTAAAGCACCTATTCTTAGATCACTTGAGCGGTTAGAGCGAGATTTAGAGGGTGAAATTATTACAGCGAGGGCTCAGGGCACCTTAGATAGTTGGCTTAGTAATGTTTAGATAATAATAAAAACTTCACCTTGGCGATAACCTCGGATAGGCGATATTTTTTGCTGGGATGACTTGTATCGACTAGACGGGGCGGCACTGTATATATATGGCTGGGGGGCCCCAACACCATCCGTTCCAATGCTTACCCCAGCTTTTTTACCAAGCACTAAACTTTGTTTGTGCGAAGAATCTTATATGATAGCTCGTTGCATAGTAATATTAATGAAGCAGATAAGAGTAATGACCACTTACAGCAACAGCTAAGCTAATACAGAATACAAATAAGGATTAGGAACATCTTTCTCCAGCACAGTCCCGTTTCCAAAAACAGTCCCGTTCTTCAGCAGCTCCATGCGTCCATAGTGCAGATTTCTTGGTGGTTTATCAATAATGGTCCCGTTCGCAAAGATAATCCCGTTCCAAGACGGGGCTATCTTCTGAAGTGCACTCTTTACAGCCAATGTCTTTGACGCTTCCGCTACAGGCGGAAGGAGCGGAGACCGCTGCCCGCTCACATCGCAGTTCTCACTGAGCATATACAGATTCAGTCCGATAGCGAGGGTATAAAGCTCAGCACTGAGCTGATTCCAAGCAAACTGGTCTGTGATCACCACGCCAATATAGTCAACTAGAAGGACATTCGGCCATTTTGTGGGGCTCATAGCATTCACTCCCGCCCAGTACAATGCTGGATTCGTAGGCATGATGGCGATATTCTGGATAGTTAGAGCGGTTGTTTGGAGCGCGTCCGCGGATACAAGCCACTGGCTGATAAGAAACTGGTCGTTCGTGAACGGCGAGACACGGTTGATTGCTGACCATACGGCGATCTGATCCTCGGCTACTGGCTGTGTCGTGGCGAGGTTTGACCAATGGTCATTGACGGTCATGGCCGACGCTGGATAGATGCCGTCAGAAGGTGAAGAGCTTGGGACGCCGGAGGGAATATTGGAGCCGTCGAGGAGGAAGAGAACGCATCCCTTGCCGTCGTTCTGATCCATGAAGTAGGATGCTTTCTGGCGCTGAAACTTGGTCGTCGTATCGAGGTTGGGACAGCGGTTGTTAATCTTCTTGAGTTCGCTGAAAAACTTGTTGGCAATCGCTGTATTCCACCGGATCGCACCGCCTGGTAGCCGTTTGATACCGATGAGATATCTCAATTTCAGAAATATGATCTCTCCGGGGTTTTCTGAAGTGAAACGGTTGACTTCGTTAATGATGTCAGCTAGGCTTTCGCCGGTATTCCCAACAGGAACATCAGCCGTCTCGTCGTTGACGTGGGCCACCCAGAACTCGTAACTGCTCGGATCAGATTGGTGAACACTCATGATGCGTAAGTCGAACCATCGTGCACCCACGCGAAGCTGGTCGTAAATGTTGAGGCCCTGGGTTTGTGTGTTGGCCTCGCTGCCTATGGAGACGATCTTACCGCTGATGGTGCTCATGCCAGAGTCGTGCGTGCCGGGCATGACAAGATGTTGCAGCGGCCTGTCCTTGATCACACGGTACATTTGCTTCATCCAGTTACCGCTGCCATGAGTGAGTGACGCCATGAATCCATAGCTGTCACTGCCCGTGATGACCAAAGTAACCGGCACCTCCGCTCTAGGATCCAGGTACTCGCGTTGGCCTAGCCCCATATCACTCAGATCTATGACTGTACGGCGCCAGTACATATGCGGAACGTGAGTTGTTGCTCGAATCTCGAATTTCTTGCTTGTGCCTACAATCGAGTAATAAGCTTCGCCGCCGGTGTCAACGGGGTTTGCTGTCAACCTAGTCGAGTAGTGGGCAATATTTTGTCTGGCGCGGCCAGGTGGAATATCGCCCCAGTCAAACATATCCATCTGGTATGAGTGCGTGCTGTCCAGCTTGAACCGATGAGGGGTTAAATTAACAATTGTTATGTACTGTCGTCCGGAAGTCACATCGTCGAGCCCGAGTGCGCCCCAGTCCGTGTATTCTCCTGCTGGCATGCTCTCTGAGCTGTACGTCGCATCATCTGCACTGCATACAGCAGCGGCCGCTGTGGCACTGTTATGCCGAATCTTTTGCCCCTGGTTCAGTCCATATGGCGCGGAAGTAGATGCAGCCAGGGCCGAGCAGAGGCTGGACGCTCCGGCGAGCCCAGTCAAAATCTGACTAAATTTCATAATTGGTCACTGCTCCAAGAAGCAGGCAGTTAGGACATACTGCTTCGGAAGATGGAAGAGCGCATTAAGTGGCCGTGACCGAGAGATGGAAGACCTATTTAAGCACTGCACCGCGATCTCTTGATGCTACCACCCAATCACACCCACTAGCAAGGCCTGCTGATGTTGCAGCGAGTCCCTAACTCGGCTCTAGCCCAGGGGTTCTTTGTCGGCGTACCTTAGCGCCGTGGCGGACACTGATCATGAGATATGATTTGCTCGCTTTCGGCCCCTGCAGAACATATTAGATTAAAAACATTATTATACCCTGATCAGCAGCCAACCTGTCTGTCTGTCGAGTGATAAAAAGCCCGCCGTTGCAACCTCAAGACTGGCCAGCCTGGGATTTGTCCGTCTACCTAAAGAGGCGTGGGCTGGCCTTGTGCTGCAACTGATGAGAACATTCAAATATTGCAAGGTTTGTCCGCATTTCTGCCAAGGCAGTGATAGCTTCAATGTGGATACAAGACAGAAGAACCCTCAAGCTTTTGTTCGCTCAGGCACCAGACTAGCCACAGATTCGTACTTGATAATGCTGATATGGCGCAAAGGCTAGGGCAGTCCTTCAGACCGTGTAACCATCGCGGGGACATCAGCAGCAGCAGCCTGAATGTGCTCTGTAGCGCTGAGGTTTTTTTTTTTTTTTTTTTTTTTTTTCACAGCCGGGTCACATACAGTGACAGAGTGTTAACTTGTGACTGATTTACCAGACTAACTTCATCGATTAATCTCCAGAGCAGGATCTCGAAATGGTTAGTTAGGTAGTTTAGTCCTTCGGCCTTGGCTGAATACCGGGGGAACAGGTCAAAGGTCTGATATGCTGCATCTCGATTTGGACTGCCGCAGCCAACAGGTCTATCTCTCATCGGTTAATTTGTGTTTTCATGTCTGTTTTTAGTGTGGATGAGTGTTGGGTTGGAAGAGAAGAAGTGGTAGAGTCAGGTGGAAGGCGCATGAGACTTGCTGCAATTCCCCGCTCGAATGACTTCCTCACTCTACCTTCCCTCGACTCTACAACGCACTAATCCTCCTCACTATTCATCCGTCCCGCAAAGAACATCAGCATGCTGGACTATCCTCTGATCAATGAGTGTGCTAGCTATTCCTGTGACCCGTGATCGATTCACACGCTAACTGCCCATGCTCTTAGGCCGCTCTCCGCCGGGTTCTGTCGAACACTTTCAGGACTGAGAGGCAACGGTCTAGGCCGGTGCATCTATCCATGCACCTCGTTATCGAGTACGGCCCAGAACTTTCCAGCCAGGAAGCTTTCCCCGCGACCACAATGTGAACGGTGGTCATGGGGGAATCCCGAGAGTCGCAAAGAGAGGGCACGGTCAAATATACTTCCATAAGCACGGGAGGCAAATAGGGAATAAGCAGAAGGATACTCAGATATCAAGAACGACGGCTTATTGAAAATAAACAATGAACTTGCATTGGCAATACCTCTTTGGCTGGTGAACCGTCTCCAGATCCTAGGGGACATCTGGAGAGCGCGTTCTGGTGGGGCAGCCGGATTTTCCCCGCCCCTGCGTCAGGAACCATCCCCCGCATCTCGAAGTCTTCTTAGTTGAGCAAACTTCTACCAAGCATCAGGTCAAATCAAGAGCTACTGTGATTTCAGAATGGCAGCTGTACTTAAGACCACGAGTTTTGGAATAATTCAAGGAAAGGTCAGCGACGCAGTCACGCAGTATCTCGGGATCAAATATGCCACACTGAAAGACAGATTGGCAGACGCAGTGCCAATCGACAGTCATGAGGGCGATGCTCTGAATGCCACGATTGACGGGTGAGCACGTCCTAGACGAGCTTACAGACTGCGACTAACAGTATAGCAGTCCTACTGCGGTCTCGCTTCCTATTGGTTGTGATCTTGAGTTGACGCATGTCCAACATACTCTGCCCAAGAAGGACCTTCCCCAATCGGACTTGGATTGCTTGAATTTGAATATTGCCGTCCCTTCTGACGCGATCCCTACTTCGCGACTCCCGGTCTTTGTGTTCATACATGGTGGAGGTTTCGTCATCGGCGCCAATTCTTGGCCCCAGTTCGATTATGCAAGATTCGTTCAGCTCTCGGTCGAGAAGAAGCTACCCATAGTTGCAGTTTCCATCAAGTAAGTATCTGACTATATACATAGACTGGCACTAACTTCGCTAGCTATCGACTGGGAGCCTTCGGGTTCCTAACATCTGAAGAACTGCGTAATGCTGGATATAAAGCAAACAATGGTCTTAGAGACCAGCGGGTGGCCATCGAATGGGTCCGGAAGCATATCCACGAGTTTGGTGGCGATCCTGATAATATAAATGTGGCAGGAATGAGTGCAGGCGGAGGTATAATACACTTTCGTCTGCCAAAGAAAGAGCTAACTTTCCTCCAGCATCCGTCACTTACCACTTGAATTCCGAGAAACCACTTTTCAAGAGGGCCATCGCAATGAGCGGGACCTACTTCCTCAGCCAGCCGTTGCCCTACGACGCACACGAGCAGAACTATCAGAAAGCAATTTCCGCTCTGGGGCTGTTGGATGCAACGCCTGCTGAGAGGATCAAAGCTTTGCTTGAGAGGCCGGGCTCTGACATTGTCTCTCAACTGCCACCATCTATTCTTGCCGCTCCTGCGATTGACGGTGACGTTGTTCCAGCCGCACCCTCGCACGCGCACACAGGAAGTACAACCTCGGACGTCCCAAAAGGGAAGAACTGGTGCATCGACCTCATGATTGGAGATTCTCAGATGGATGTAAGTGCATCATATATGGTACCAAATCTGGACTAATCACGTTCTAGGCAAGCATCATCGCATTCTTATTCCCGCATACCAAGATTGGGTGCGCCAGAAAGTTCATTATGGCTCTGAAGACCGCGCTCCAGTCTCAACCGGCCGTGGTCGACGAAATCCTGAAATCGTACGGCATTACTGATGAAAGTGCCAGCGATGATGACGCTTACCCTGCCGTTCTGAACTATATCAATGACGTCTTGTTCTTCACCCCTGTTCTGTCATTCGCGCAAGGATGGAAAGGAAACGCGTACGTTTACTACTTCAACGAGGGAAACCCATGGGAAGGACAGTGGAAAGGCCGAACAAACCACATTCTCGACGTTTCGTACCTCTTCCAGAATTTCCGCGAGTTCTTGTCGGCAGAACAGCAAGCAGTTGGAACTGCGTTTGCTGAAGACTTTTTCAAATTCTGCCACGGGCAGGCTCCTTGGCCCGCTATCACTCGAGCAACTGTGACAGAAGGCTTTACAGCAAGGCGCTACGGGCCGTCCACGAAATCCCCCTTTGGAACGGTTACCCAGGCTTTCGGGGGTGAAAGTCAGCGAAGACGAGATCTCTACGACTGCACGGAGAAGGTTTCTCTCGATGAACTGGCCAATGTTTTTAATATCTTCATGACGTTGTGATCAGGACAGATTGATCGCCCTTTCTCTTGAATGTAATTCCATATACTTCACGATAGGAGTCCTGAATATCTTACCAGATTCTGCTTTCGACCTTTTGGAGACCGTACATCACGACACGCAATGCTTTCAATCATCTAGTAGTCAATCAGGCAGCCGTTCTCGTGGATCTGGCCACAGTCTGCTCTGCGCCCATACTCAGCTGTCTTACAGAGGTCGCCAGAACTGCTCTATTGGGTTCGACGCCTGGGCGCGGGAGCGGGAACATGGTAATTGGCATGCAATCGAACGTTAAACAGTCAGCAGACGGCTTTACTAAAAATCAGTTAGGTACTAACCTAGTACGGTAAGGCTAGCCCGGAACAAGCCCTATATTTGAGGTTGCAGAAGGTTTGGCAGTTAGAAGACAATTCTGTCCTTTCGTGAAAATAATCCTGACCGGATATCAGTTATAACAATTACCATTATACAGCGAATGTACTCCTGGTAGAGTTGTGGTATGCTTTCGTTGGGTATGTAACTTGTGGTATCACCAGTTATGACAGAACTATCTACAAACGGGCGCCAACGAGTTGTTGTGGAAGGATAGGACCTGAAGGCGCTCTTACCATTGGTCTGTTAGCAGCTTATTCTCTTCGACTGCTATTCAACCTATAGTCGTTGTGCTTCAGAGTCCACATTTGACGAACATGTCTAGATTAAACGCGGGGAACAGATGCGCGCGTTTCAAACACATTGACCCAGGGTGTTGTATTGTATGGTCCTTCCCATCTCAACGCTGTTGACCAGACTTCGGTTACAGTACGAGACTAGTCATTATATTAGCAGTCCTGCAGCTCACGTGAAAAAATTGAAATCGAATAAGAAGGCTCACCATCGGCCTCATAGGCCAGGATTCCCTGCTTTGATAGCTTGAAGCTATTCGCTTCTACTACCTCTCACCAATCGAGTCCAATCAAATGGAGCAGAATTGACAGCTGGTTACGTGTAGAACGCGCCCTCGCCAGCGGAAGATCACAACTCCAACCCCAAGCGCTTAGCCACCTTCATGGCGCTCCTGAGTCAGCCTCGCCTTCCTACGTCTTCCGCTCCATTTAGCCCGAGTTATTATGGCAGAGCCACTATATGAGGCTGAGCTCGATACCCTCATTGCCCCTCAGTCACTGCTCATCAACCGCGCCTCGAACCAACCCATCCTTCGAAATATATCAGAAAATTTTTATCCTTCAACTCCTACCATGCCCGACCCACAGGATTATACGGTTGGCTGGATCTGTGCCATAGAGACAGAACATGTCGCTGCTCAAAGATTTCTTGACCACGAGTTCGGTCGACCTGACGTTCTGGCGCCTAATGACAATAATGATTACACATTAGGCAAGATCGGAGGCCACCACGTTGTCATAGCTGTCCTGCCTGGTGGAGAATATGGCACATCCTCTGCTGCAAGCATCGCCAGGGATATGCTGCACAGATTTCCTAAGATCCGATTCGGTCTTCTGGTTGGTGTGGGTGGTGGTGTACCGAGCTCAAAACGTGATATTCGCCTGGGTGACATTGTCGTCAGTCCATCTCAGGGCGCTGGACACGGCGGTGTGATCCAGTATGACTTTGGCAAAGAATTTCAAGAACAAAGATTTCAGCCAACGGGGTTTTTGAATCGACAACCGATTATACTTGAGACAGCGGTCAACGGCCTTAAGGCACAATATCAGAGGAAGGGCCATCAGCTTGAAGAAGCAATCAACACGGTGCTCGAGAACAAGAGAAAAATGAGACGGAAATATAAACGGCGAGAGTTGAACAGTGATAGGCTGTTTGAAAGCCAAGTTATTCATCCTTCTGACAGGGAAGGGACGTGTGCTGAAGTATGCGATATGTCAAGATTAATCATTCGAGAAGAACGGGATGACGGTGAGGATATACCAGCAATCCATTACGGCCTTATTGCATCTGGAAACAAGCTGATTAAAGATGCCGAATTTCGGGACAAGCTTGCACTTGAACAGAATATTCTTTGTTTTGAGATGGAGGGAGCTGGCCTGATGAACCATTTTCCATGTCTGGTCATTCGTGGAATCTGCGACTACGCAGACTCCCATAAGAATAAGGAATGGCAAGAATACGCAGCAATGGCAGCAGCAGCTTATGCAAAAGATCTTTTATGTCGAATTGTCCCTGGCCGATAAAGCAGAAAAGCCGATGCGCGAGATAGTGTATGGTGCGTGTAGCCTGGCTGTCATAGACACTGTGTACTGACGTAAGGCATTTGCAGGCATTCGGAATCAGGTTGATGCGATGTTGATTGGTATTGACACTGCGGCTCGTTATGCGCATAAAATTGATCAGAAGCTAGAGCTCGACAACCTACCTATCGCAGATGGGGCAGAGTATGATTCGTACAGCAATCAACATGAAGATGAATGTCTTCCAGGAACTAGGCAACAGCTTCGGCGCCAGATATTAGAGTGGTCTAATCTTCCTAAAGGAAAGTGCATTTTTTGGCTGAATGGGCTGGCGGGGACTGGAAAGTCCACTATATCTCGAACTATTGCCCGATCATTCCAGAAAATGTGAATATTAGGAGCAAGCTTCTTCTTCAGACGAGGTGAAGGGGACCGTGGAAATGCAACTAGGTTCTTTTCAACAATCACAAGGCAACTTTTCACCAAGATTCCAGAGCTTTTACCTGTCGTCAAAAGGGCATTACAGAACGATCCCAGAATATCAGCAAAGTCGCTTAGGGACCAGTTTAAAATGCTAGTTCTACGTCTTCTATTGGAAAGAAAACATGAACTCTTAAGTCCCAACCTTGGTGATTGTGATTGATGCGCTGGACGAATGTGAGGGTGACAATCACATCCGAACTATCCTTCAACTGCTACCACAAGTGCAGATGTGCAGGTCAGTACGCCTGCGAATCTTTGTCACAAGCAGGCCTGAGCTACCAATACGGCTCGGCTTCAGAGATGTCGGAAGTCATTATCAGGATCTGATTCTCCATGAGATACCTAAGCCGATAATAGAACATGACATATCCTTGTTCCTTGAGCACAAATTCGCTATGATTCGGAGAGAACGGTCTCTGTCAGCAGAATGGCCAGGGAAAACCAATTTTCAGGCTCTGCTTACGATGTCGGTTCCACTCTTCATTGTTGCTGCCACCATGTGCCGTCTGTTCGAGGATCATAATCTGGACCCGGAGCAATGTCTCACTGAAATCCTTAAAAATCAGAACCAAGAGTCTCAATTAGATGGAACATATCTTCCAGTATTCATCAGACTCCTTTCCAACTATGACGAAGAAAGACGATGCAAGCTGACTCATGAAACCCAAGAGCTTGTTGGTGTGATTATCCTTCTCGAGACGCCACTCTCAGCTGTTGCTCTTGCCAAGCTGATGAATATTGAACTATCTTCAGTTAAAGCCAGATTGAACCCATTGCACTCAGTTCTTAACTTACCAACGATGATATAATGCCAGTCAGAATTTTCCATCTCTCATTCCGGGAATTTCTTCTTCATCCTAGAACGCGCGAAAGATCCCTAATCTGGGTTGACGAAAAGCAGACACATCAAAGGCTGACTGATTACTGTCTTAATATCATGCGCAAAATGTTGAAGAAGAACATATGCAACCTTAAAAGCTATGGAACTGGCGCAGAGATATTGATACATATTCTGTTGGTCATTATTTGCCACCAGAGCTGCAGTATTCCTGCCGCTATTGGACCTACCATTTGGCACAAAGCAAGGATCCAGAGACGCAGGCTGATACTATTTTGGCATTTCTTGAAGTCCATTTCCTTCACTGGGCAGAAGTAATGAGCATCTTAGGTATTATAACAGACATTGTGGATTGTATCAATACTCTGCAGTCTACTTTACAAGTGAGTCAGAAATATCACCTTATGATTGTTGCTAAGCTTTGATAGGGCAAAAATCATCCCATATTGAGAATACTGCACGATAGAAAGCGGTTTGTTTTGAAAAATAGTCACATAGCAAATACTGTGCCTCTTCAACTCTATGCTTCTGGATTGGTCTTCGCGCCAGCAGCGTTGACAGCTAGGAGAAAGTTTGGAAAAGAGCTTCCTGATTGGTTATCTAGAGGCCCAAAGTCGAAGACAATTGGGGTCCTGAACTACAAACTCTAGAGGGCCATTCAGATTGGATTGAAACAGTTACCTTCTCACCAGACGGCCGGCTACTGGCATCTGGCTCTAATGATACAACCATCAAGCTCTGGGATCCTGCCAGCGGTGGTCTCAAACAGACGTTGGAGGGCCATTCAAGTTCAGTACAGTCAGTGGCCTTCTCACCGAATGGCCAGCTGCTGGCATCTGGCTCTAGTGATACAACCATCAAGCTCTGGAATTCTGCCAGCGATAGCCTCAAGCATACTATGGAGGGCCATTCAGATAGGGTTGAATCGGTGGCCTTTTCACCAAATGGCCAGGTCCTGGCATCTGCTCTGAAAATAAGACCAAGCTCTGGAATCCTGCCATTGGCAGTCTCAAGCACACGATAGAGGGCCATTCAGATTGGGTTCTGTCTGTAGCTTTTTCACCAGATGGTCAGCTCCTGGCATCTGGGTCTGCTGAGAAGACCATCAAACTCTGGGATTCTGCCACTTGTGGCCTCAAGCACACTTTAGGGGGCCATTCAAATTGGGTTCTGCCATTGGTCTTCTCACCAGACGGTCGGCTACTGGCATCTGGCTCTAATGATGCAACCATCAAGCTCTGGGATCCTCCCAGCGGTAGCCTCAAGCATACCCTAGAGGGCCATTCGAATAAAATCGAGTCCTTGGCATTCTCACCAAATGGCCAGCTGCTGGCATCTGGCTCTAGTGACGCAACCATTAAGCTCTGGGATACTGCCACTGGTAGCTTCAGGCACACTCTAAAGGGCCATTCAGATATGGTTTTATCAGTGGTCTTCTCACCAGACAGCCAGCTCCTGGAATCTGGCTCTGGTGATAATACTATCAAGCTCTGGGATCCTGCCACTGGCATTCTCAAACATAGTATGAGAACTCCTGGCATTGTTAGGAGCATTGAATTCTCCATAGAGCTGCCTCAGCTTATTACCAACCTGGGAACTTTTAGTATTCAAGCCTGGCATACAGGCTACCCATCAAGATCTTCTGGAAAAAAGACTGCAGTCTCTGTACAGCGAAATCGTTGGGTTGCTATTCAAGGCCAAAAGGAATTATGGATCCCTCCCGAATATCAACCTATCTCTTCAGCAGTCCAAGACAGTTCTATAGCGCTTGGCTGCAAAAACGGCCAGGTTTGTATTATATCATTCTCTATATAGCGAACTTGACTGCACTCTTCTGAACCTAGATCTCTTATTATGTTTAGGTCTTTTGTGAGAAGAAAGCCTTGGTTGACATACCATTGTATATTTAGTAACTCTCAATGAAGTTATCGCGATTTTTCATATTTACTTTGATCTGCTAGTCAACTCCAGCAAACCTACTGAGTCCTAGATTATCTATCGCCATACCGTCGAGCTCCGTATTTTGTCAGAACAGACTAGCATAGTTTGGCGTAAAGATTCGAAACCCAATGTGGGTATCATGAATAATGAAACCGGTTCTGAAAATACCTGTAAAATTGTCATATTAGAACCACCGAATACAGACATCACAGTTTTAAAACCATCCTCTGACCGTTCATATGCTACACTCACAACAGACATGAGAATACGTCTTGCATCGCAGCGATCGACGCTGCAGTCTGACGCTATATGCCTAATAGGTGGTAACTTCAAAAAAAAAAGATATCTACGTCACGATGGACATCCAACTTAGCCGGCACATATCCAGACATTGACTCCATCTCTCGCACTTGTATGACCATGGCAGATCAGCTCCCTTGAAACAATGTAACTGCGCCACAGGAGGAAAGCGCACATCTTCTGCCCGAGAACTCATGCCAGACAATATTCGGAGGCCGAACCGCTAGCGGCTCCGACGGTGCTTCCGAAGCCGACGGCGCAGACGGAGCTCCAGGCACTCTTCGGCCGCGCCAAAGTGCACTGCCTGCCGTTGGAACGGGACGCATAAAGTGGTCAACAAGCAGTGTCTGACGGCTTGTCAGGCCTAGTGTACCAATGAAGCCTGCATAGCCGCTTAGCAGCGCAGCTATAGGATATGGACTTGCCACGGCCGTTGAGCTCAGGAAGTGGACGCGACTGGAGCTTCGACCGCTGAAATCGCAATGGGCTTGCTCCATGAGTTTTTTCAGATGATTTGGAGATTGGGGGCGAGAACTGGTCGTAATGAGCCAGTAGTGTTCACCGTCTACCGATATCTGATACGAATATATTATGTTGAGCCTCGTGTCACGTGCCACGTGATCTGTATGGCATGATCTCTGGCCCCTGGCCTGATCCCTCGAGGAGTTGTACATTGAAGAAGTGACAACTATCGTCATCAAGATAGAGAATCAATCGTCATATGGCATCCTATCCTTAGTAGGCTACGTTCGTGTAGTTGATGCAGCTTCCTTCTACCCTTTCCCCTTTGAGCATTCATAACAATATCAAACCGTAATGAGTGGGCACGATTTAGAGCGTAGCATTATATCGATATTGTCGCGATTCTTACCCCAGCCCTGGCTCCAGTTCTTGGTATTGAGAGTTTTGGAACTATAGATATATACCCCTGCTGCAGTAGATTGTCCCTGGAATTTAATACTGGCAGTCCGTTGAGAGAGAGCATTGATAGAAGCGTTGAGAGAGAACGTCCCATCGACAATTCGTCGAACCGGATGAGTCTACAGTGCACAATCAACCTGGCGCACGCTTCTAATTCTACCGTAAGCTCAGATATTCCTTCGGCTGCAATGACCAAGAATCCATGGAGATTCCATTTAAATGAGTCTCACTACCCGCGTTTGCGTGGCCGACCGGTGACCGGTAGGCGCAGCAAGACTCCCCACCTGCTTACGGTGTTACAGGCCCGGCACTCTCCGACAAGCAGAGACCACCAGAGACCGAGTATTTAACCAGTTAATGATCCAGGTAGACGTTCCTGCTTGAACCGCCCCGAATCCACCTTCTCGCGATCAAACTCTCGCTTTGCAGCACGATTCAAACATACGTCGATGGCAAACCTCGTGAATCGGCGCCTTGTCGCCAACGCTCTGGCGGTCCTCGCTCTCAGTGGAATCGGCGTGTATACTGCCTCGAATTGCTGGATCAAGAACGCGTCCGCAGAGTCGCGCAGTGCAGAACCACAGAAGGTCTTTGGTCGTGGACCTGCATTCAAGTCGCTCCGTCTTCATAGCTCAGAGAGCGTTAGCGACAACACAAAGCGGCTGCGGTTTGAGCTTCCTGGTGGAGAGAGTTCAATAAGTGGACTCAGTCTGACTTGTGAGTCTGCCTCTGGGCTCAATTGTTTGCGGTGCTAGACAAGGAAAGAGAAAGAGGGGGAGAGGGCTAATTTGGATCTCACCCAGCTGCTCTCCTTACGTTCTCGAGGCCAGAAGGTAGCTGGCTACCCGCTGTGCGACCGTATACTCCCATCAGCAAACTGGGTAAGCAAGACCTCCCAGCCGGTTCTACTCGCGCTCTCCGACCGGATTGACCAAACATCTGACTGGAACCATAGATGAACCCGGCTTTGTCGATCTGCTAGTCAAACGGTATCCCAACGGAAAGGCAAGCACGCATTTGCATAGCTTGAAGCCAGGCGACAACCTTTTTATCCTCGCATCCATTCCCGGTTTCAATTGGACCCCAAATAAGTTTTCCCATGTCTACCTCATCGCCGGCGGCGCTGGGATAACGCCAATCTACCAGCTCGCGCAGGGCATCCTCGACAATCCGGCGGACAAGACCAAGATCACCGTGATATTCGGCGTCAATACGGAGAAGGATATGCTTCTGCGCGAGGAGTTTGATGCGTATCAACGGGCGTATCCTGACCGGATCGATGTTCTCTATACCGTCAGTCGGCCGGGCAGCGAGTTCAGGCCGGCTCCAAACGTGCGATCAGGTTATGTGACAAGGCAGGTCCTTGCGGAGGTCATGGGGGGCCCTGACGAGGCCGATACGAAGATATTTGTTTGCGGACCGCCCGCAATGGAGAAGGCGCTGGTTGGGGGCGGATTTGGCCAGGGCCAGCCAGGGATTTTGCAGCAGCTGGGCTATCCGAGAGATAGGATCTACCGGTTTTAAAGCACGACACCGCTCAAAGTTTTGTACTATAAACGTCTCTTCAACTCTTTCAATCTCATATCTCTTTCTGGAATCAGACAAAAAAGCACGACATTCTGCTCCACGTCATTCGCTTACTGCTGGGGTAGAGCTTGGGCGATCTCTGATCTCTCTGATCTAGTGTCAGCAAGCTCGCCACGTTTCGGGGTCCGCGGGTCCCACTCCGGCTCGAGCCGCTCCAAGTTTGAAAACGGAGTTCATATCCGCAACAAGACTTTTTCTAATCGACTTTGCCCTCCCTGCTCAATATCGTGGAAGTTCAGAGTTTGACTGCACAAGTTATCGGCAGGTATCTTGGGCACTGTGCCTTTTTACGAATGTTGACGGCATTGCGGTACCGGGACCGGAAACACCCGTTGCTGCTGGAATGGAGAGCCTCAAAAGGGTTTATCGTCTTTGTGGTTGTATTCGCTATTTTCACTGTAGGAGATCAGTTCCTGTATGTTCTGATCTGATGCTAATCCTTATAGGACATTTTGTTGTATGGGATTGTATGTATATCGGGTTACGCCTCGACGTTCGAGTCTGACAAATCCTCAGATTGTGCCAGTGACTCCGACTGCGTTGAATGAAAGAGCTGGCATTGCAGAGGGCGATGGTACGTACTCTTCACTTTATGTGGTACCCTCCACTAACGCCAGGTAGAACAATCTTGGACGTCGATCCTGCTGGGCCTGTACGGCGGGGCCCTCCTCGCATCCTCGCGTAGGTAGCCTCACCCAGAACGCGAGGAACGAAGTACTGATTAAAGGCTCAGCCCCCGCAGGGTATCTCGCTGACCGAATCGAGTCGCGCCGGTGGCCGCTGATCCTCGGCCTCGTCGCGCTCGGCGCCTCAACGGCGCTTCTCTGCGTCGGAACCCACATCGGGCTCTGGATAGCCGGCCGTCTATGTCAGGGTGTTTCTGCAGCTGTCGTCTGGACAGTCGGATGTGCACTGCTGGTCGACACTGTCGATAAAGAGGGCCTGGGCCAGGCTCTTGGGTATATAGGCATGGGGATGACCTTTGGTGCCATGGGCGGCCCTTTACTCGGCGGTGTTTTGTACGAGCACGGCGGGTACTACTCGGTATTTGCATTGGCGTTTGCCCTAATTGCACTGGATATCGTCTTTCGAGTTGTCATGATTGAGAAGAAGGATGCGGTTCGGTGGCTCGCTGAGCATGAACAGGTGCAAGAACCGGTATCAGGGACTTTACAGCTACAGCAGCCAGACGATATCGTGGGCCGGGAAGGCGAGGATGAACATGAAAAAAGGTCTTCAGAGCCAGTACCTCTACGGAGCAACAACCCTTTCCCACCCTCGTCTGTCGAACAGCCACCAAAGAGAAAGCAGCGAAAGGCAGCCCTGCTCACCCTCCTCGAGTCATCGCGCATTCTCGTCGCCCTCTGGGCCTACTTCATCCTCTCTTTACTTCTCACTTCTTTTGACAGCGTTCTCCCGCTCTTCGTCGAGGAAACATTCCACTGGAAACAAACCGCCCAAGGCCTAGTCTTCATCCCCCTCACAGTCCCACACATCCTCGACCCTATATTTGGTTATATCAACGACAACTACCCCTCGTCCCGCCGATACCTCGCAGGGGGGGCATTCTTCGCAACTGTCCCGGTTCTTGTCTGTCTGCGTTTCGTGATGACGGACAGCATCCATGATATCATCCTTCTATGCGCACTTTTGGCTCTAGTTGGAGTCTGTATAGCCGCTATGTTCTCAATCATCCTAGTGGAAGTCTCCTACGTCGTGCAGGAGAAAGAAGATGCTAATCCCGGGGTTTGGGGGAAGGGAGGCGCGATGGCGCTGGCCTACGGGTTGTCGAATTCCGCGTGGGCCGGCGGCAGTCTCGCGGGTCCGTTTCTGGCAGGATTTATTCGGGAGAGTGCGGGATGGGGGACTATGGCGTGGGTTTTGGCACTAGTGGTGGGGAGTACCGGGGTGCCGGTTTTGGGCTTTATTGGGGGCTGGCTCTTTCGGCGATGTGAAGGGAGAAGTGACAGACAGGTGAGGGGCGACCAGCGGCGTGAGATGCCGGTAGCCTGATACAAATTATATGCCTCGCCTTGGGCATTTTTGGCAGATGCTATTTTGCTGGCGCAAGGATATATATTAGCGTTTCATGGCATACTATAGCATAGTACAGCATAGTACATAGAGAAACCTGTGGTTACTGATGCTTCCTAAGCCCTACCTACCCTCGCGAAGCCTTGATTACCACCTCCGCCTCTCCGACCCCATTACTTGATGCCTTAAGCACAATATCCCCATGTGTACCAAGCTCCCCTTTCACGATACACAAAGCCAACCCGTGAAAGGCCGTCCGTTCGTGGGACGGGAAAGCCGTGTAGTCAGCAGGAAAGCCATTATCTGTAGCGACTATCTCTCCTGGGCCAGAGACTTCAAAGTGGATTAGGTTCTTCGCTTCAGGTACGACATTGCCCTTGCCGTCGAGAACTTCCAGCGTCACGAAGGAGAGGTCCTCGCCGTCAGCAGCTATCTGGGCTCGGTCAGGAGTGAGACGGAGTTGTGTTGGTTCGCCGGCTGTCTTTACGGTATCTGTTGCCCACTTGCTGCCGTTCTTATAGGCGACGACTTGCACCTCGCCAGGTTCATAGACGACCTCGTCCCATCTAAATCGATATGTCAGGGGGTCTCTCTTGAGCCTCCCCTGCGACACCCCATTGACAAAGAGCTCTGCCTCGTCACCAGAGGTAAAGACATGAACCGGCGTAACCTGTCCAACTCTTTCCGGCCAGCTCCAATGCGGCACAATATGCGCCATACGGACATCCGGCTGCCACCGTGCCTGGTACAGGTAGAAGCGCTCCTTCTTGAACCCCGCAAGGTCAATTATCCCTGAGTATGCGCTTCTTGCGCCGTCATAGTATGGATACGGCTCACCCAGGTAGTCCCATCCGGCCCAGACAAACCCGCCATCGACGAAGGGGTGCTCGTCCTGAGTGGCGAAGACGCGGTCGGGTGATGAGCCGGGGTCGGATGAGTAGAGTTCATATGCGGAAATCTCGAGCGTGGTCGAGTTTCCACCGGAGGTGTCATTAACAGGCGCACTGGTGTAGTTTGTAACGGGGAATAGGAACGTTCCACGGGTGCTGAGCGACCAGGCGACCTCGCTCCCCAGGATGAGTTTGTCGGGATGCGTTACATGGAACTCACTGTACTGCGGGTCCCTTCTGTTTCCCTCTAGGTGTGAATAGGCCGGGCCGTATCGTAAACCTTCGCCTTGGTAATTAAGGCTGATGAGATCAACCACACCCGCGAAGGACGAATTGGGCCATGCACTGTTCATCGACGCCGTGACTGGTCGGGTGTTGTCTTCTTCTCTTACAATATCCCGGAGGTAGGTCGCAATGGCTGCGGCTGTATCGTCGGCCGATTGCTCTGCGACTTCGTTCCCAATACTCCAAATTATGACGGAGGGGTGGTTGCGATCTCGACGTAGAAAGGATCGTAGATCTGGCTCGCGCCAGTCGTTGAATATCAAATGAAAATCCAGGTCAGTCTTCTGCTGTGCCCAGGAATCAAAGATCTCATCGAGGACTAGGAAGCCCATCCGGTCCGTCATTTCTAGGAGCTCGGGTGCCGGGGGGTTATGTGCTGTCCTGATTGCATTGACGCCGAGATCACACAGTAGCTCCAGTTGCCGCTGTGCGGCTCTCCTGTTGAACGCCGCTCCTAAAGCACCTAGGTCATGATGCTGGTTGACGCCTTGGATACGTACTGGCGCGCCGTTAACTGAGAGGCCGGTGTTCGGATTG
The DNA here is from genome assembly GCF_000011425.1 of Aspergillus nidulans FGSC A4. NCBI lineage: Eukaryota > Fungi > Ascomycota > Eurotiomycetes > Eurotiales > Aspergillaceae > Aspergillus > Aspergillus nidulans. Next base: position 334,562 of record NC_066257.1, on the reverse strand, counting down.
TACTCTACCGAACGAACTCCGAATTCGGTGCTGTAGGTATCGAGTAGGTGGCCACTTGCGTCGTATAAAGAAGTGACGGCAATATACAGATTGGGGGTCTGATCCGGTGGAGGTCCCCATAGGCGGGGATCTCGATGGTCGTGGACGCGGACAAAGACTTCTTACTGTCCTTGTCAACGATAACCTTATGCCTGGGGAATTGTTCGACTTTTCGACCGCGCACATGGCCATTCGCAGAGTCAAGGTCAAAGATCTCCGTAGCGACCTCTACCCTCTGTCTTTTCTGACCCTTGTTCTCGATCTGCACCTGGAAATCGATTGTTGCTCTCCGGCTGGAAACATCCCTCGTCGTCATCTTTGTCCCGTAATGAGCAACATGTGTAGGATTAACCTTGGTCAGCCACACGTTGCGGTAAATTCCCCCACCAGGATACCACCTTGACGAGCTCCCAGATGGATTCTCCACACGGATAGCAAGCTGGTTCTCTTCCCCTTGCTGCAGGTATGGAGTGAGATCAAGCTGAAACGAATTGTATCCATATGGCCAACCGCCAACCAGATGGCCATTGAGCCAAACCATGGGATAAGACATAGCACCGTCGATCTCCAACAAGACCACTTTATCACTGTCTTCTTGTGTAAAGTTCAGCTTGCGCCGATACCACCCCACCCCCTGCACTGGAAGTCGACCCATAGCTGAAGGTATCTCGGGGTCGTCGTCTGTATAAAATGGTCTAGTGATAGCCCAGTCATGAGGCAGACGCACGACATCCCAACTACTGTCGTCAAAATCATTATGCACATATGGAATGTCGCCATCCGGTTCGGTAGATGGGCGTTCATGTTGTGCATTGGCGTTCTTGATATAGTCGTTGCCAACGGGCAGGACCCAGGACTTTAATACTTGAAAACTGGAATCGTTCGCGTCGGGACGAAGGTCGTAGACAATATTGTCTGGGATCTGCTCGGAGTGCCAGAATTTCCATTGGTGATTGAGACTTGCTCGTTCACGCACGCTTTGCGAGGGAGCTTTGTTGGTGTTGCGCACTGATAGCGCAACGGCAGATGAGGCCGCAAGGGCAAGGCCCCATCCTAGATATGCGCAAGACTGGAGTTTCATGAGGACAGGCTTTGTCCATAGGCCTAGGAGGTTGGGACCTCAGCGAGATACGAACGGTCCCTTTTTAAGGGTCTTAGAAAGCACAGTATTCTGTTGATCCCGACGGCGCGGGATGTATCTGCCAATTGTGCTCGGCCAGAGCCGCTGGTCCCAGGATTATTCTTCCGCCAATGGTACCTAATATCCTCCATTTTATTGACTCCAATTCTGCTGCAAAAATAAAGCCTGACGATCGTCAATATCCGCTTGCATGGCAATTTTGCATGGCGATTGTTATTTAGCCGAAACCCCGCCCTATACAAGCCTCTGTCGGGACGTTATTTCCCGGCAGCAATGCACGTAATACGGGGTACGTGGCTTAGAAACGGCCGTGTATCCTGTAGACATTGAAAGGTCTACCTTGTTGTCCATCGAATTCCGTCAATGTTCCGATTCCAGATGATGCCATGAGGACTGACGCTATGAGCCTGGAATGCCTCTTTCACCGGCCATTTCAACCCCCTGGGTGAACTCTTCGGCCAAAGATCGTATGACATTCCCTGAAAACACCACAATTTGCATCTCGAGTCGGTCACATAAGGCTTCCAAGAGCAGTTCACTGAATGGAATCAGTCAGTCAATGTTCTGTTGTTGCGATCAATGCGTACACCCGCTGGAGAGAAGAGAAACCATCTCGTCAGGTGGTAAGGGAAAAGGAAAATAGACGCTGCGGTTTGCAGTACGGTCCTGAGTCTTCGTGCCAAAAGAAGATGCTTGTCGCTACTCGTCACTACTCGTCGCTACGCTGAGCCTTCGAGTACTTAGGTGATGCTTAGTGGTGACTTGGACTCTCTCCGACGCCGAGCATCCGCCGAGCACCACATCCCGCCCCGCCGCCACTTGTGTTACTCGTTCTCCCCGCACAGCCCCACGAACTATTCCACCTGTGCAGACGCTGTAGTCGCAGGTCCAACACGCAACATCACAGCCCAGTATTATCATGGCACTGACTATGTGGGGTGTCCTCGCTTGGGTATCGAGGGGCTGCCTTCGAAGCTGGTTAATTGATTGATCCTCAATTCAACCATCCCCGATTTCAGAAGTAAAATGGCATCTCCGCAAGTCCAGCACGACGGCCTGAATGCGACGTTCACTGGAATTGAGACGCAGTGTGACGGTACGGCAGTTCATCATTTCCGCGGTATCAAGTATGCCAGCATCCCTGGGCGGTTTGAGCGTGCACAGCCGGTGACGGGGTTTGACGGGCGGACTGTTGATAGTTCGCGGTTTGGGTATGTCACATCTAGTTCTTGCCGGATCAACGATTGGAGCTTGGTTTAATACTTTTACACTCCAGGCCCCGATGTCCCCAGGTCGATATAGATGTCCGCCATCTCCTCCGCATCCCCGAAGATTTCGTGATCGAACAGGAAGCTGAGGATGAATTCGAGTGCTTGACTGTCGACATCACTTGCCCTCCTGGTGCGGCAAGCAAGGACGGTCTCCCGGTCCTGGTTTGGATTCATGGTATGCGGGATACGATGCATTGGGTGTGATGGACTGGGCTGAGAGTAGTGTTTAGGCGGTTCACAGATTATGACGTTTTGCTCTGCGGCGTCCAAGATCTGCGGTACGTTGATTCTAAAGCCCTATGTGCATCGAATTTTGAATCCGGTTTTCTAATCAAGTATGCTTTTAGACCCCACGAGGCTCGTCGCTGACTCGATTAAATCTGGCCAGCCGTTCATCTTTGTCTCCATCAACTACCGGCTCAACATTTTCAGCTTCGGAGACGGCGGGGAGACGAACTTGGCTATCAAGGATCAGCGATTGGGACTTGACTGGGTGCGGAGGAACATTGCTGGTTTTGGCGGCAACGCGGTACGGGTTCTCGGTCTGCTCCATGATAAGCGGCTAACTGAAGATCGATAGGACAACATTACTTTGGCTGGAGAGAGCGCCGGCGCTATCTACGTCCATGCGCACCTCATCACCGGCCCGCCGGTAAAGAAGGCCGTTCTCGCGTCCGGATCACTGTACCTGTCATCCCCGTTACCCGTGGAACGAGGAAATGCTCTCATCAAAGCTCTTGAGGCGAAGGTACAGCAGTACGGCGAGTCCTCGCTCCGGCAAGCTACTGTTCTGTCTCTACTACGGGCATTGAAGGAGAGCAACGTCAACACTATGTGGATACAGGAGGACGATGAACTAAGGGACTGGGAGACTAGACCCGAGCACGCTGACGAGGTCATGATCGGTGATACAGAGTACGAGGTATGTCGTCCGTCTGTGTTCCGGTTTCCCAGACCGCTCATAGAGTACTAACCAATGCAGTCCGTCATCTGGCGCAACGGCATCGAGACCTTCGACGGGCCAACCATCGCCGCTGCTTTCGAGCAAAACCAAACATACGGGCCTACACTCCGCAAGATGTACAATGTCGTCCCCGACCGCCCAACAGCATGCAAACTCGGTGCCTTGGACCTCGTCAACGACGCACGCTACACTCTTCCCGTCGAACTCATCTCGGACAAGATGGCCGCCGCCGGGAAACGCGTTTTCAAGTACGTTGTCGACCAGGTCAACCCATGGCAAGCGTCTGCACGATCCCACCACGCCGTTGACCTGCTTTTCCTATTCGGAGGCATTGATCTGTCCTTCAATCCATCTGCCGACGCGGTGGGTAAGGATATGAGGAGACGTTGGATTGCATTTGTGAATGGGAGGAGCCCTTGGAATCCCGAGAAGCGCTTTGCGTTCGGACCAGTAGGCGAGTGCCGGGAAATTTCCGAGGCTGGGTTTGCGGCGAGACGGAGAGTGGCGCATCTCCAGGCGTTGAGGGAGGCAGGAATTGGAGTCTACTTGCCCATTGTGTTTGCCTTGACGGCGGGGAAGATCAGCTTGTTAAATTAGGATAGAGCAGAATAACACCTTTAAACCGCTGCATTTCTACGTACAGTATAAGGCATACCCCTACACGTGACCTTGCGCTAGTGATGGGCAGCTTCCCAACACATCAAATCCTATCCTTCTACGACTTCTCTGCCAGCGTCACCATAAGGCACCAATTCATGTTTATTCTTCGGCAAATTTCAAGTCACATCAGTTCCGAACTCTCCTCAACCCTCCACGTCCATGAGTCTCTCCACTGTTACTCAGCCTGACTAATGTGGGGTCACCGTCAGTCCCTCGCATTCTTCGCGGCGCCTTAGCTTGAAGGACTAGCGGTTCGATTCCGACAGGGCAGATTCCCGGCATTTAAGCTCCCCCCCGACATGCCGAACGCCCAGTATTCCGGGGTACCGCGCACCACCATGCAGTGGCATCGCATTTTGCGCCTTGCGGGCTTGGAGCTCCACATTCTCGAAGCATAGCGGGATTATTCGATATGTTTTGAGTCTCAGACAAGCTAGGATGATCATGGGGAGATTCCCCCTCAGCCGTCGAGTTTGAGTGACCCCACTGATTCAAAGTATATGAGGATTTGAGGCCCGTCTGGTCTTTCTGGGTCGACTTGCCATCTTCTCTCACGCTTAACAACTGATCTGCGCTTTACTCCTGCTGCTTGACTTTTTTTTTTGCACGACATAATGGGCTCCATCGGCAAGCTCTCAGACCCCAAGGAATACCAGAACATATTCCACTGGGCTGAGACACAGAAGGACGGCAAAATCCCCTCCTTCAAGACGCGGAGGAATGATCCTTACGAGGCTTGTCCACCATCCAATCTCTTTAAGAACGACTTACTAACTTGTATTACAGTACCAAGCTGGCTTCGGCAACTCGTATGTTCAACACAAAATCTGGGCTCTGCTTAGCATTCAACGCTCTAACGCAGGATAATCCAGGTTCGAATCAGAGGCCGTTCCCGGCACAATTCCACATGGCCAGAACAGCCCCCGCAATGTCCGTTTCGGGTTGTACGCAGAGCAGGTCACCGCGACGGCTTTCATTGCCCCCCGTCATTGCAACAAGAAGGCTTGGCTGTACCGCGCTCGTCCGGCCGTAGCGCATGAAGGATTCGTACGCAGTAACCGATCGATTCCAGGCCGAACTTGGTGCTAACAGTGTCCTGTTTCAGACCGAACTCCCCGACAACAAAGACACCGAGTGCAGTTTCCTTCCCCTCAATCCTCGCATCCATGTCTCCCCCACTCAGCTCGCCTGGCACCCGTTTGACATCGAAGAGTCTGAGACCGATTTCGTCGCCGGTCTCAAGACTGTTGCCGGCTCCGGCGACCCCACCCTCCGTGAGGGCATTGCAACACACGTTTACACAGCTAACAAGAGCATGACAAAGAGGGCCTTTGTCAACTCCGACGGCGAGTTCCTTATTGTCCCCCAGCAAGGCGCCCTCGACATCCAGACCGAGTTCGGTCCTCTATTTGTCCAGCCCGGTGAGATTGTCGTCATCCAACGTGGTCTCCGCTTCCGCGTTGAGCTTCCCGATGGCCCTTCGAGAGGTTATATCCTTGAGATCTGGGGCTCGCAGTTCGAGCTTCCTGAATTAGGGCCTCTCGGTGCGAACGGGCTCGCGAATGCGCGGGACTTCCTATACCCGACTGCGAAATACGAAGTCGTTAAGGAGCCGTGGGAGATTATCTACAAGCTAGGTGGCAAATTCTTCAAGAGCACCCAGCAGCACAGTCCATTCGATGTTGTGGCGTGGCATGGAAACTATGTACGTCATGCGCTTCCGAACCTTCTTCCTTCCTCTTATGGTAAACGTAACTGACAGTTATTGCAGGTCCCATACAAATACGACCTGACAAAATTCGTCAATGTCGGCTCCATCTCCGTTGACCACATCGATCCATCTATTTTCTGCGTCCTTACTGCCAAATCCCGCGACCTTAATGCCCCTCTCGCCGATGTCCTGATCTTCTCGCCCCGCTGGGATGTTGCATCGCGTATGTTCCACCAGGTCAACCAATTCGAAAACCATATGTTAACAGGAAGCAGACACCTACCGCCCCCCTTACTACCACCGTAACGCGGCATCCGAGCTAATGGGTCTCATCTACGGCGATTACGGCGGCCGCTCCGACGCATTCAAGCCCGGCTCTATCTCGTTTGAATGCGGGATGGTTCCGCACGGAGTTGCGTACGAGGAATTCTCCGCTGCAACGGCGGGCGAGACTGATCCTCCCGCTATGCGCATCTCTGAAGGATCTATCGCGTTCATGTTTGAGTCTTCACGACCGTTCACAATCACGGACTTTGCGTGGAAGAGCGAGAAGAGGCATGAGCACGAGCCGAAGATGTGGGACAACTTGGTGGATCATTTCAGTGAGCATGCTAAAGAGGTTGAGGAGATATTGGCGGCGAAGGCGAAGGGACTCCGGATCTAGTTCCTTTGCCATGGAATGTTCGTTTTATGATAGGTGCACCGAGTGTTCACAAGCGTGCTGTTTTATATAGGATAGGATAAGGTACTTTTGTATATAGATCATAATACTCTACATATTTTTTGTATTGTTACCTTTTAGTAGGTGCACCAGGAGGATCGAAACATAAATCCATCGATGTAATCCAACCTCCATGGTCCGCGGCGAGACTGAGCGGGTCAGCTAATTATGCTACAGCAGCAAGATGAGACCTTGTCTACAACACCTGGTCTAAACTATTTATCCTACTAACGCGGCGTCAAAGCCAAAGGACAAGACAAACCGATCATTCGACGATGGCATTTCTGCCGGACTTTGCTGAAACCCGGACATTTAGCATTAACACGATGTAACTGAAAATCGCAGGTATGTCCTAAGATCTAGAGCTCACAAAAGGGACTCGGCTAGTGTAATCGCCAGGCTTTCTACTTCTGAGCGACTGAACCGCACAAATCATGGCGTAGCAACAATAGCATGATTAACCTGGTCTCCACATACACTGGCTTGTATTTCTCCACCAAAGCTCGACATAAACAGCTTGTCACTCCAGTCACGCAGTCGTTGTCGGCCTCCCAGAATATCCCAATAGTATAGGTACGCCTAGGAGCTGAAACGCGCTGGCGATATTTATTTCTTCGTTAGCAGAGGAGGGAGCTGTGTTTTACACTGTGGAGGAAACCAACAGGAAACAGTTTGCGATAGCTGGTATCGAAAATGCGCCAATCCTCGAATTGTGAGCCCCCTACCCCTTTAATCTTACACTTTCCCAGGAGCAGACTCCTGCTGAGATGTCCATCATGTCATATATGCCGTGGTACACATGGATGATTTGGTGGACCAGCACTCCAAGCACAGAGAACAAGCCAGTTCACCCGCAACTTCAGTCTTGGGACGTTCCGTTAGACCCAGTGGTTTCATGGTCAACTGTGCCTTGACGTTCTCCTGAATAGATCTGACCTCCCGAGCTGTATCAAGACGTTGTGGTCCAACTATTCTCAGTCTTCGACCACAAGCATCCTAACCCCCGGCGAACAGTCCTCTTGAACTGGATACTGACAACAGTGCTCTCTGGTAGAATATTGAGAAACAATCAACCCATCACTAAGCATTCCACAAACTGCAAGGTGAAAGGACAGTTGCTCTTCCTTTACGATATGAAGCTGATTGCATTGATGACGATATTACAGATCCGGCCACCTAGCAATCAGCATGAGAACAAGTGACATCCCCCAAAAGTAGGGGGTTATTAGATGTCCAAGCGGGGGCAACGGCCAGGACATTCAATCTCAGATGAGCTTTGCTGTCCTCTTTCGACTGTACAACCCCTTGGTCGGTCACCTAAACTACTAGAGACGATCAGAGCGAGGTTGATGAACGCACAAGACATCCCCATTGCTTATCTAGCTCATCCAGCTTAGTGCTAAAACAGCTCGCGATTACAGTTGACACTGCTCGCTAACAAGTTGTGGAGGGAGGGGAATGGCTTAAGCGCCTGCAAGTACTATAACCTTTTCTGATGAAAACGCCCTAAGACCTATGGCGAAAAGTGTATGGGAAAAGAGACGGTAAGAAGCCTGATTGATCATTTCATAGTAAGCATAATAGAAACATGAACCCGCTAGCCGGCAAAAAACTGCTGCACGATCACATGACTATGTTAATCATCTCGGGGAGTTGAAGTAATTCTAGACTAGGTGCGGCGTGCCATGGGTAATTAACGGATTTACAGTATAGAGTCTGTGCTCAATGCTCTGCACTATTTTGGAAGTAGGAGGCTGTGAATAAACACTCAAGCCATGCGGCGAGTGAGCGTGTTCAGCTTCATCGTGTTGCTGTAGTCATCGTTCCCGCTCTGCGATGTATCAACGGGCTGTTCGGAGGATGAGATCTACGCGAATGAGGCCTCTAAATATAGACTCCTTGTCTGCGAGCCAGAAGGAAAATACAAAAGCATTGAGGCTCATTGTACTCATCTTCTCCATTAAAATACCAATCATTTGAGAGTTACATCATTCAAGTTACAACAGAAGCACGCAATCTTATTCGGAACATGTCTTATTTTCATGAATGGTATCAACACGCGACAGGCGGACATTGGTTATGTAGGCAGAGTATACCGGCATCTGCTCAATCCGCCGGAGCCCTCTCGAAGGGCCGCCAAGCCTTGCAGAGAAAGAAGTCTATCACTATTAATCACAGGAAGTAGTCTGGGGTACGTCTCGAGACCATAGGCTCTCCTGCGCGCGGGCAAGGGTCGAATTGTAAGCTGGCAGAGTCAGTGCTGTCATGTCAAGGCTGAATGGTGGACACATACAACGTATACTTCAGGTGTTCATCGATTTCCATAATGGCGGCTTGGTTACCGCAGCGGTAGCAGTAATTAGGGGCTAACACCGTTAGTCATCATCAGACACAAACCCAGGGAACGTACCAGAGAAGATCGTAACGACATTCCGGTCCTGTGACCAGTTATATCCCTCCATAACCAACTGGTGTGCTCGTGCAACAAGTGTCAGGCCGTTATTATGATTGAAAGCCTCTGAGATATCTTGTCCAAATGTGTATCCAGCACCACGGGGAGATATTCCCCAGCCGCAACGATCATCTGGGTCACTCCAGAGCAGATCGCACATGGGACCTTCGTGGGGAACCTCCTGGATTCGGTCTAGAGATCGGATGTTATCCAGAGTGTCAATGGACGGACTCAGACCACCGTGCAGACAGAAGATCTGGTTCTCGATGAGGGCGGTAAGGGGAAGGTAGTCGAAGAGGTCGGTGAAGTATTTCCAGACATTGGCATTGCCGTATTTTCGCAGGCATTCGTCGTAGAAACCGTACACCTGTGTGATCTGGCGGGACTCGTGGTTTCCGCGGAGGATGGTGATACGCTGGGGATAGCGGATTTTCAGGCAAACAAGGAGTGTAACAGTCTCGACAGAGTAGTAGCCACGGTCGACATAATCACCTTAATCGGTCAGAGCTCAGGAGGCCAGAAGCGAGTGTTGTGGGGAACAAACCCATGAAGAGGTAATTTGTGTCTGGGTTTGGCCCGCCAATACGGAAGAGCTCCATTAGATCGTGAAATTGACCGTGAATATCACCGCAGACGGTTACCGGGCATTTCTGCAGTACAGATCAATCACTGATCGAAATCGCTGGCGTCGTTGTGGTCTGTATCCGCGAAACGGCCCACAACGCATCAAGGAAAATCAAAAACACAGCACATACCACAGGTTGGACGTTTGACTCCTCCTGCAAGACCTCTCGCGCCTGATAGTCAGGAGTTAGGAAACAGTATCTTCACCATTCCACCAAAGGAACACACCCGATCACACAACCTCCGCACATCCTCCTCTGCGAGTTGTTTGCACGTCATCAAACTCTCGATCCAGCCATCGAGCGTGGGGATCGACCCAGGGTCGGTTGTCGGGGAAAGGTGGTGTGGCTCTGGCGAACGCGCCGCATCGATCTCCATATTGTTATCCATTGTCGTTGGGAGGTGAAGCAGCTCAAAGGCGGATAATAACCAGGGAAACGGCTGCCGAGGAGGGGTGGGAGAGCTAGGCGAAGGGTCTCGTGAGGCGCAGTCGCTTACGTCGTTGGCGGGACAGCAAAGGGGGAATGGAACTGAAAATAGAAATTAAGGCGAGAGAGAAGTCTATTGGGGAAATAATTCGTGTCGCTGAGCGATGGGATGGCGATGGGAGTTGTCGAGAACAAGAAAGGGAGCAGGTTTGCTGGCAACCAGAGTCGACGAGGTTTGGCCGCCCGTGCGCCACAGCAAAGCCACACCCGGAGAACTAACTCACCGTATGGTGGGGAGCTACCAATACGCACCTAATACGCACAAAAAGAAACGAGAATATTGCCACTATACCGATTAATACTTTTTGTTTATGATACTCGTAGCTATCGCATTACTTCGTTTCTAACATTACAGGCCATTTAGATCACCCACTTCGGTGTCGTGTCGTACTTCAAATTTAGATGATGTCACCGCCGAACCCTCCACCAAATCCACCAAACCCCCCAGATCCTGGTCCGCCAGGGCCACCCCGGCCTCGACCAAAACCTTGGCCAAACGGAGGTCCTTGTCCAGGGCCTACAGGATCGTACCTTGCACCAGGCGGTGCCCGAGGGTCGTAGCCGCCTCCTTGAGATCCTCCAAAAAGAGGATCATCGAAAGTTGGATGCATGCCACCGCCTCCACCAGTCAAACCAGGGCCAATCCCTCCTCGTATAGGATCGTGCGGTGCCAACCCGGGAGGATAAAGATCCCGGTCTCCAATGGTTAGCGGGTGTCTTCCTCCTCCAGTGAACCCTCGAGGCGGTCGTTGGATCTCGTGTTCATCCTCAAAGCCAGGTGGCGGGAAATCGGCAACAGGGCCCGGTCTGCGAGGGGGTACCGCAAGGGGATCGTCAAACGGATACGGTCGTGCAGGCGGATACGGATCATCTCTCAACGGATCGTGCCTTGGCGCTGCTTCCGGCCGCGGTTCTCTTTCAGGTTGTCTGTCAGAACTTTGCGAGGTTTCTTGTCCCTCCTTGTAGAGACCAGGCGCTAGTTTCTGGATCACGTTTATCTTGAACAACGAAATGAGGTCCATCAAGCGGGATCCAGATATGAAGATCTCTTTCAGCGAAGTTGTCAAGTCTGCCGAGGAAGAAAGTGGCAGCGCTGATCCAGAGATATAGTCCTTGACAGGAATATCGAAAGACGTCGTCCGGTCGTCGCCTAGAGCCAAAGCAAAAATCACAGCATTGTTTCCAAGGCGACTGATTTTTAAAAGGTATTGCATCGATGATTGAGCATGAGCGTATCGAAAAGAGGACGTTGAATCGGCGTTCCATTCTGCGGGGAGGGATGAACTGTCGGACGAGCCTTCTGCGAAACATCAATCGTTAGAAAGGCCAGAAGCGCGTTGATTATACGTACCTATGGTATGATCTTCACCAAGGCCAACTAATCTGAAACCAACAGCGACCATACAAGCGTGGCTGATGAGAGCGACAGCTTCGTAGGGAGTATTGAGGCTGAACTCAGATCTGTCGTCAGGACGGAGAGCTCGAGCCGCCAGCCCCACCACATTGTTGGGGCTCAAAGAGTCTGTGTTTCCGACCATGTTGGGTCTGTTCGGTATTTGAATGGTTGTACAATTTCAGAAGAAGACAGAGATGTTTTGGTGTTTCAACGCAGAAGATGTAGGGAGAATCGTCGCAAATCAGTCTGGATAAGTATTGAATGGTCCAGGCGCCAGAGTTGCGTGGCCTGCCCCAGCTGAATGCTTATCGGTTATCGCACGTGATGGGCTAGCTCCTCGAGGTTAGCGGGATGCAGCTCGAGATGCCCAAGGGCTTCGCCACAGACCGGGGTTGGTGCCTGAGCTCCAAGGCTATGCCCCACGTTGACTATCCACGTTAACTATCTACAGATTATATCGAGGCCATCCATCCATTCACCGTCCATGATCTGTGATGATAAACACCTGGGTGTCAATTAGTATGCTGATGAATTCTTTTCTTATCTTAAATCGATAGAAGTCCTGCGAAGCACGTTCGTAATGCTTATGAAAGCAAGTGATGTGGCAGCAAGAATATATATTTCTGAATAACAGATCATTAAGAATATTATTCAACCAGCACGCTCAAAGCTGATATTTTTGATGGCCCCGATTGGTCAAGCCAAGTATATTATTGCAGATGCTTGATGACAGTGGTGAAACGCAATATGTAAGACCCTTTGGAGACGCCAGCTCAAGTCGGTTCCCCAGATCAGGCCCGCGTGCGTGGCTGGAGCCGATGTTTCCCCAAACAGTCTAGCGCTGGTTAGATCCAAATGCCGCCTAAACAGCTGGAAGAAGTCACTACACAGTCGGTCAATTCGTCGACCGGAATATCCATCCTTAGCCAAATCGACCAGTACATTTTTTTGAACGCATATAGGGCAGTCTAAATATATTTTACAACGGTGGCGCTGGACCGGCACAATGCCACGCGCAGGCATGCAGCTTAAGCTTTATCTCCGATTGTACAAGGCTAATTATGACAGGCCCCGCTTGTAAGACCTGCCGAGAGAAGTGTCGGAAATGTGATCGTGGTCGTCCCAGCTGCCAGCGGTGTATCTCCAAGGGTCTCGTATGCCGCGGCTACCCAGATCAGTTCCGGTTTTGTGGGATAGCAAGTCGTGGAAAATGGAAGGATGCTCGCATTCCAGCACTGGACGAGGAAATTAGCCCACAAAGGCAGGAGACCTTGATAAAAAACCAGATAAAACAGTCTACAAGCGGGTCATCTACACCCCCAGAACCGCGGAGGTCCAGGCGTCTGGCGATCGACTCGATGCTGGTGAAGCATGCGGACGAGGTCGACGATATTACCGGTCTTCTAAGCTTGACACAGACCAAGACGCTTCTACAACATTGTATGTGAGGAAACGCAAACGGTGATTCTCTGCTAACAGATCTTAAGATGACACGTTCATCTGCCCGCACCAGCTGGCTGAAATTGGCGACCACAAAGATAACCCATACAGAGCTTATATTCTACCCCTAGCGAAGAAGCAGATTGGCCTGTTGTATGCGCTTCTGGGATTTTCCGCAGTTCACCTCGGAAAGTTGACAGGAAACAGAGACATGCATGAGACTACGGCTGTCGAGTACAGGTTAAAGGCGATCCGGGCCCTGGGGGAGTTGATCTACAAAAGTCAGACCACGTCCCTATCGAAGGAGGAGCAGGACACTGTTTTCGCTACGATCCAGATCTTGCTACTGCATGATGTAAGTACGGGTTGATGTGGATGCCAGCGACTGACGTGGATAGATTGCGGAAACTGGAATCTCAGAGCACGGTGTTCATATTACCGGTGCGATGTCTGTTTGTAAGACCATATTGCTAGCAGACGGGTTTAATGGCCAACGACAGAGAGCAGTGTTCTTCATAGGAAACTTGGCATGGTATGTGTTACCTAGTATTTGATATACTTCGCTAACAATGGCAGGTTGGATATAATTCGAGCTTTTGCCGGGACACGGCGGCTTTGCTTCACGCAAGAGATCCGTGAGATGGTTGCTAGCGCTGGGGGACACAGATTCGAGCTGGTCAATGGTTGCCCGCGAGAGATATTTCTCATCATTGGACGAGCACTGGAAAAAGCAAAGCAGTACAAAAACGACTGGACGACCGACGAAGACTTCCGCTCTACGCTCCTCGGTGCAAACCAAGAACTATACTCATGGGATCCGAGAAGCAAGACATACCCAAGCTCAGATGCTCGCTGGGTAAACGTGGGCATCGCGTTCCAGTTTGCTTGTATACTGCACGTCCACCGGCTGCTAGATCCACTGCGGCCGGCAAACAGTCCTGAGATACAAGAAGCCGTGCTGAAGATTCTGGACGCAACGGCGGATGTCCCTGCGGACTGCACCTTGATTGAGCTGCTGATCTTCCCGCTTTTCATGGCAGGGGCTGATTCTCTCTCCCGACATTCGCAGTACTATGTTTTGGCGAGGCTCCGCGAGATCGAGCGGCGGTCCGAGATTCGTAATCCAGTTCCGGCTGATTTACTGGGGAAAGTCTGGGCTGCTCGATCTGCAAAGGATGGGAACGAGAACATTTCCTGGCGGGATTTTGTAAGTATCCTCCTGCTGCTGTGTTTACTCGACTGACAAGTCTAGACATGCTTTCCCGAACTGACGCGACAGCATGATTACCTCATAATATGAAGCAAGATCGTGCTTAATTTACGCCTGCAATTCTTATATCACGGCTGGACTAAGACAAGATCCACCCAACCTCCGCCCGAATGGTGAAGAGAATAGGTTAGGAGTGCCGCGAATTTCCTAAATAGGAAGTATCCCCAACCGGTGGGGATGACGCGGGGCTATTGGTCCCTGACCATATACCCAGGCCTGTGGCAAACAAACAAATAAGTAGCGCTGGACGCTCAGCAATGGGTTAAATAGAGCAGGCTCTGAACCGAGAAATCTCGCAATCTCATCCACCGACTACCGACGATGGCCGCCTCTAAAGAATGGCAGAAGATGCTCAAGGGCGAGCTATACTGGGCATGGGACGCCGACCTGCAGGCTAATCGGGATCGCTGTAGGGAGGCGTGCAAGAGGTTTAATGAAGCCGGCCCTGTCTCCCGACGACGTCGAGCAGCGCTCTGGAGAGAGTGAGTGCGGTTCACCCATGCCTATGTCTAATCCTAATCATTAACAGTATAATCGGCGACACTCGCCCACTTCCACCTGTCAAACAGGACCCAGCAGCAGACGAGAAGCAATTCGACGAGACAGACCCCATTGTTGATCCTCCATTCTCCGTAGACCACGGGCTCAATCTCAAAGTCGGAAAGGGCACCTTCATCAATTTCGATACGACAATTCTCGATACATGCCTCGTTACAATTGGAGAGCGCGTACTTTTTGGCCCGCATGTTCGCATATACGGGGCCACGCACCCGATCGATCCGGCTGTGCGTCGGGGCCTAGAGGGGCCTGAGGCTGGAAAAGAGGTGCATATCGAGGATGATGTGTGGATTGGAGGCAGTGTGATTGTACTTGCCGGGGTGAGGATCGGACGAGGGAGTACGGTTGGGGCAGGGTCCGTTGTTACGAAGGTGACTACCTAGCTATTCCTCGATCTATGCTCCGTTGCCCGGCCCACTGATCACTGACTGGTGCGGTTTAGGATGTCCCACCCTTCCATTTCGTTGCCGGAAACCCGGCGAGGGTTATCCGCAAGATTGAGACGAGTATGGATCCAGTACAAGCTACGGAGGGTTCTGAGACGGTTTAGATGGTGATCATGGGTCTTTTAGTCGGATCAGTTAGAGCGTCCCGTCGAGGAGGATACGGAAATAGGTTGGACTCTGTGCTCTGAATAGTGGGTCGGCCCGCCCTGTCCATACAGCGAAGAATTGAGCCGAGGTTGTTATAGAACGATCGATCTTGGCGGCTTCCAGTCTTTTCACAGCCAGATGTGCTACCTACGCTAGAGCTGGTGCGCCTTTGCAATATGTCATCTATGAAATGCGCTTGAGCTCAATGTACTTCTGATATTTATCCGAGGCATCCGAGGATTCCATGTACTCGGTTGTTGTAGGTAAATTGGTACGGCCTTAGCTACCTCATCGATATGAAGCAGTAGGAACCTCGGCACCCCGCTCTCAGTATTAATTCGCTGTAAGTGATTGGCCCAGAAATAATGTCTGGGGTATTTGAAACGATTTTCACTAAAGATATTTCGAGGTCTAGCCGCTGCCTAGGTATACTTAATCGCCGGAAGCCCAGCCTCACTTGTGTTACTGTGGACTCTCGCTCATCCCACACCTCTCTTTCCCACAAACCATCTAATCAAACAACTATGTCTAAGACATTCACGCGCGACGAAGTTGCCAAACACAACACCGAGGATTCCCTCTGGTGCATCATCGACCACCGCGTCTATGACCTAACCGACTTTCTCGACGCACATCCCGGCGGAAGCGTCGTCCTGTCCCAGATAGCCGGCAAAGACGCAACAACCGACTTCTACAACCTCCATCGGCATGAAGTCTTGACGAAGTACCGTGACTCGCTTTGCATTGGAACGATCGCGGATGAGAAGCCCGAAGTCATTGATCCCACGCCGGACGGTCTCAGCCCAGTTCCCTACGCCGAGCCGCTCTGGCTGCGTCCTGGCTTCAAGTCCCCTTACTACAACGAGAGCCATCGACGACTGCAGAAGGCGATTAGGGAGTTTACGAGTCTGCATGTTGCACCCGAGGCCGCGGAGAAGGAGAAGGATGGAACGTACATCAGCCAGGAACTGATCAACAAAATGGCTGAGACCAACGTGCTTGCCATGAGACTGGGCCCAGGGAAGCATCTGCATGGGCGAAAGCTGCTGGGTGGTGTGGTTGATGGAAAGGAATTTGATTATTTGCATGATTTGATTATTGCGCAGGAGATGGTCAGGGTCAATGCGCGTGGTAAGTGCACCAAGCTTATCTTGAATAGCTGTTGCATTTTCGGGAGACAGAGTACTGATTATATTTCCGCAGGTTTCCAAGATGGTAACATGGCCGGCATGGTCATCAGTCTTACAGCGGTTCAGAACTGGCTGCGCAACGAACCCCTCCGGCAAAAGGTCACTGAGGAAGTCCTCTCAGGCAAGAAGAAGATGTGTCTTGCAGTGACGGAGGCATTCGCTGGCAGTGATGTAGCGGGACTCCGAACGACTGCTGAAAAGACGCCTGATGGGAAATACTACATTGTCAATGGAACCAAGTGCGCTTCCCCATCCAGCTTCCTCTCTACAGAGACTGTGAGCAAGGTACTAATGTCTGCTCAGGAAATGGATCACAAACGGCATGTATGCCGACTACTTTGTAACTGCCTGCCGGACCTCAAAGGGCTTCTCCGTCCTCCTGATCCCCCGCGACTCTGCCGTCGAAACAACTCAGATCAAGACCTCCTACTCTACAACCGCCGCAACCGCCTTCGTCGAGTTCAACAACGTCAAAGTCCCCGTTGACCACCTTCTTGGTGAAGAGCACAAGGGTTTTATTGTCGTGATGTCGAACTTCAACCACGAGCGTTACATGATGGTCTGCGCGGTTGTGCGTTTCTCCATGACAGTTGTTGAGGAGTGCCTGAAATGGTGCAACCAGCGTATCGTCTTCGGGAAGCGCCTGATCGAGCAGCCTGTAATCCGCCAGAAACTCGCCCGCATGATCTCCCTCACCGAATCAAACCAGGCCTGGCTCGAGTCCATTGCTTACCAAATGAACAACATGACCTACGCCGAGCAGTCTAAAAACCTTGGTGGTCCTATTGGACTGCTCAAGTCACATGTCACGCGGTGCGCGGGTGAGATTGCCGAGCAGGCCACGAATATCTTCGGCGGACGCGGTCTGACACAGACGGGCATGGGACGCGTCATTGAGATGTTCAACCGCACGTACAAGTTCGATTCGATTCTTGGTGGGACGGAGGAGATCCTGGCTGATCTAGGTGTTCGCCAGGCCTACAAGTCGTTCCCAAAGGCTATGCTATGATCCTCGACGTATTGTAAACGCATTGTCTGTATATAATACTTTATTGTCTCACGAATAAACCTAGATATGGAATAGCAGGGTAGCGGAAAGTGCTTTAGCAACCACCCAGCCACCATTGTAGGCAAAGCCATTTAAACCACTTGCAACCTCACTTCAACTCCAATCTCAAAGCATCATACTGCACGTACACGCTCGTCGGCAACACCGCACTCTCGTAATTCGTCCCATTAGTCGGCAAGCTCAGCCTCAGTAAATTACTTCCCTCCTTTAACCAACTAGCTGGGAACTCCCATTTCTCACGCACCTGGTAGCAACTAACTGCCGACCGCACAATACAGCTACTCGATTGATCATAGCCAATAACCATAGTCAAAGGCTCCTCTTGCTCATTGATGTAGCTCCGCAGCGGGAGATTCGCGTACGGCTCGGACGCGTTATACACGTCCGTGTTTCCGCTCGCAGCCTTTGCACCCGCAAGCTGGATCGTTAGTGTGGCCGTCTTACGTGCGTGTAGCTGTTTCGCGCTTAGATCAAATCGGATTCTCCAGTCGTGGGTGGTGTTCGATTCCGCTACGGGGTTGTCGGGCGTGGGTCCGAAGACAGCCCAGTGGACTGTATTGAAGTCTGTTGCTGGATCGCTCTCACCGATCATATAGTCAATCCCGCCGGGGAAGTCAGATTGCCAGTCGTAGGCACCCCAGTAGATCAGGTACTCTGGCGGGTGGCGGGGATGGGTAGGATCGCGCGCTGCGCCGTGGCGGAACTCGCCGGAGGATTTGTCGGGGGTACCGAGACGCCAGATCTCTGTGCCAGCAGATTCGGGCTTCCATGTCTCCTTGATGGATGTTGATTTGCGTGCTTTGACAACGATCCCGTCGCGTGTGAAGTCGCCGAAAATGCCGTCTGCATAGACGGTTAGTCGGTATTTGCCGGCAACGACGCGGTCGATGCTGAAGCGGCCATTCTTGTCGATGTCGGCCCAGTATTGGTGGGACGAGGGAACGGCAGAGTTATCCTGGAAGTAGTGGCCGTCGACGGTGAGGACGGCGATGGGACTTTTCGCGTTCTTGGGCAGCTTGATCGTGCCTTTTACGCTGCCGCGCTGCGACGAAGGGACGTAACCAATGACGTGTTTGGCGATCGAGTCGTAGAAGTCGGCGTTCCAGCTTGGGCTCGCTAGAGAGCGAGCCTCGTCTCTGAGCTCCTCTAGTGAGGAGGATCCTCCGCCGTTGAAGAGGTAGAACTGCGGTCCGAAGGTGCGGTCAAAGCCGTTGGTTATGTTCGGAGTGCCTTCGCCGTGGTGGTTGGAAACGATGTAGTTGTAGATTATACCGTCGACGGTGAGGTCAGAGTGCAGCGGGCCCTGCTCTGTCAGCTAGGATCTGTTAGGGGTGTAATGCACATACTCCGTAGTAGGTATCCTAGAAATGTCAGCATTGAATTCAACCCGTTCGAAGGAACGAGACTGACCTTTGTATTCATCACCAGCCATGCGCCGTATGTAGTCCCATCCGAGGTAGACCCGTCCGCGTAGAGTCCGTGGACATCATTGTCTCGCCAGTCTAACCACATCAATCAGCCTCTTAGCCAAGAAAGGAAAAATCCCAAGTGAGACGCACGGTTCGAGAAGGTGTACTTGGTAAAGTACTCTGAAAACTGCTGGTAGTATGCATCGTCCGGCGTGTTATTAAGCCTCCAGGTCGCGTCCTGGACAACGATCTGCTCCGCAATAGCCTCGTCGCTGGGCAAGGGCGCAGTCTGCAGGTCACTCGAGGTGAGATGTGTCCATAGATCCGTATTCGGGCGAAAGAGCGTGCGGAGCTCTTGTAGATTGCGCAGGAACGGGGTGGTCTCGTTGTAGTACGCCAATCGACTGAACATATGGAAACCGGTCTCGCCATCGCGGAGGAACCAGTACTGCTGGAACTCTTGGCCGGTCGGGGTATACGTATCGTTCAGGATGATGCCTGCATATTTTGTGCCGGTCGAGTCTGTGCCTTGCACCAGCTCTGTTACAGGATTTGTTGAACCAGCGGTGTAGAAACCGGAGGGGGTGCAGTAGCAGTCGAGATAGGGGCCGATCCCGGTCGATCCAGACTGCGGACCTAGGAAATCTTGACCGTCAAGGTAGAGGTCGATGATACTCCCCCTGCCTTTGTCGAAGGTGGCTCTGAGCCGGTCGTTCTCAAGGACAATGGAGGTGTCATTCTCTGTTGCAGTTAGGGCTGCGCGTGCGACACTGGCCGCCGCAGCAAGACTGAAACAGACACCGAGACGCATGGTTTGGCCTATGCGCTGACAGAGGCGTACGGCTCGAGTTTATTCTCTCGATGCAGCAGATCCTGGCTTTTATGGCGTGTGTTGGTGATCGATTCTCCACAGATTTTCAAATCCGGGGTAAAGCTTGCCGAATTGTGGGAACAAGCTCCCCAGCCACTGCGCCATGCTTCTTGGATCGGAGATAGGGAAGGGGTATCTGTCTTAAAATGGACACAGGGGCGCGAGTCGCGTTGGGAAATGAAAGAGCACTGCAGCGCTGTGCATCGTGAGCCAACTCCAGTCATTCGCCTCCGCAATCCCGGCGGGGGAATGCGGGGATTTCCCCCTGCCAAGGGACATTCGGCCTTTAGATTGACGGAAAAATTGCTCGGTGTATCTTCACCCGACATTAAAAGATGCGGAGCTGAGTGCTCACAGAAACTTGATCGCTTCGTTCACGGGGCAGGGTTGGGGAAGTGCGGCGCAGACGATGCCGCTGCTGCTGATGCTTAGCTTTCAACCTTAAGTATGCGATGTTGACATTAATCCTCTGCGCTTTTACTACCCAACCAATGGAATAGAAGCGCTAGGACTGATGGTTGAACTGGGGTTTGAGTACGAAGACTTTCTGATTGACTCGAGGCTGTTGATGGATGAGACCTTCACCGGCACACGAAAAAAAAAAGGAGAAAATAGAAAAAGTAAACAAAGAGGCCAGGGCGAGCAAAGGCTTAGGTCAGTATAGATGGCTGGGAACGCTATTAAGCCACGACATATCCTGAAAGTCAGGCAAGTCAAAGCCTTCCAAAAGACTTGTATTCATGCCTTCGCCCAAGGGCATGTCCCCAATCGTATTGGCCATGGATACGCCAGATTGCGACTGCGGTGGAATATCCCCAGCAGGAGCTTCAGAAATGGCCCGCTCGTAGAGGATCTCTAGTGCGGCCACGCATCGCCGAGCGGAGGTACTGTAGCTTTGGTATTTTCGTAGGATCTCCAACGCGCAGTTCCACGACCGCGTGATGGCTGCTTCAGTTACCTCTTCTATGACTGACGGGCATAGGCGGCTGGCGACAAGAACTGTTGCCGCTGTGTATACATCTAGAACTCGAGGGTTAGCTCTTGCGTGAACTGGTGAGCTTTTTGGAGACTCACATAGGATATTATACCACCAAGCCGGAAGCGGCCCGGAAGTTCCATCGCAGGGAATGTTAGTGTGGATCAACTCGATGACCTCGCGAGCGACATTGACGCAGATGATGGAGCATTGCAGCGCGACCCTCTGGGGAAAGGAATCGGTGAGTGATATGAGTGGATCTGAGGGCAGATCGCGGGCTATGCAGTACTTGGAGAGGATTGGTCGGAAGAGGAGCATTCGGACATGCAGAAACCTGTCCCGTAGTTGGTTTTTAGTAATTTGGCTTGTTGCAGTGAGGCGCATACCTTGCTCGTAGCACGACACTCTGACGGTAGAAGATTATACCATTCGATCCCGAGACGGGCTCACCGCGCAAATGGGCCGGAAGACTGCGCGTCCATCTGGTTAGGGCACGGTCGAGTTGAAATATGGTTAGTTCATCTTCGCTCGTGTCTCTGTTGAAGTACAAATCATAGACATCGTCAGGGCTATCTTCTACGACGGGCTTGTAGAGACTCAGAAGGATATCGTTCAGGATATCGTAGAGCTCCAGGGACTTGGCGTAGAATGCCATAATAGATGGCTGGTCAGCTGGTTGTTCTACACTACTCTCCGAGGCTGATGCGATATACTCCTCATCGACGGTTGCTGGTAGAGGAACGGAGCCGCATGACGCTTTCGAGATCATGGCAGGGCGGCCGAACGTCATTGAGATTACTCTAGACTACCGTTAGACATTGACCGCAATCAGAAAGCGACGACGCACCTGTCCATGAGAACGCAACCGTGCCAGATCTTTCGCGCCAACTGCTGTTCTTGTGGGCTGTGGAGACAAGCAATGGTCTGTGGTAAATGCAAGCCCATACTCTGGGCATTTCGGACAGCTAGACCGGTAACAATCCAGCACTGATGGGCTGAATTGGTGCTCTGAAGATACTGTGCCATCAGTAGCAGGCACTGGATTAGGGCAGCCGACCCCGAGTCCCACAGGTTGAAATGCAAAAGGTCTTTGGCACGTGAGAAGAATGCAGCCGCTGAGGCTTCACGCTCTTCTGGTACAATGAAATCAGCAAGTTGGCAGGCAAGAGCGAAGATGACATTGAAGGTACACATTAACATGTTTTCGTCGGATTGCAAGGGTTCTCCTGTCCATATCCGTGAGTATTCCTCCCTGAGACGAATGCTATCGACGAGTGGGTACAGAGGAAAGACATAATGCCAATACACGTTCATGAGATTGTCTGCGATTTTCCGAGGGGGAAGCACGTAGTCATGAATAGCGCTTTGCCTTTCCTTCTGAGGCGAAATTAAACTCGAGCGGGGACGGCTCTCTGCGGCAATCTCTGGAGTACGTTGACTTGGAGAGGAGACTCTCTTGTCCACCGCAGTCTTGATCTGGCGCATGAAACTCGCGGCACTTGAGCTGCCGAAGAATTCTTGTGAAGGCCGCTCTTCCACAGAGCCCATCATGGCATTCACTCCGTCCGTGGATTCAGATGGTTCAGAGAAACGGCGAGTAAAGTCTCTCGCTCCACTCAGCAGGGAGTTGGCGTTGCCTCCTTGGTTATCAGCAGGAAAACCTGACAACGGAGAGCGGCCTGGATCGGCACGAAAAGAGATCCTAGTCTGAGGCGGTGGTAACACTTTAGATGTATAGGATGGAGAAAGTGGTATCGTTGTTGAGCCTAATGGTCTGTTCGGGGCTGTAGCCTGTTCGAAGTCGTTAGACTTGTCGAAGAGATCGCCGCGAAAGCGGCAGAGGAATTTGCAGCATACAGACGGGTGACCAGACCCCTCGAAGCTATGAGCTTCTGAGGACCCAGAAAAATAAGCCGGACTTTCTAAATGTCTAATCCGATTCTCCAGACTCGCAATATAGCTGGTTAGAAGCATTAGCAAGACCATTCTACAGCAAACAGGTATGCCGTACTCCTGTGCTGCCTTCTTCTTCTCCGGCTCGCTTGTGTACTTGCATTGAGCGCCTCTATCCGCTCTCTTTGCACATGGCCCACAAACTGCACGAAATACATAAAGTTAGCAGATGGTTCCTTACTGGAGTTCATCACGCACCAGGTTGAACGCCGTCACATCGCACCTTGCGCGAGCGGCACTCGTCACAAGCTACCGCAATCTTGCGCCGCTTCGGCCGGTTCGAGGCGTCTTGCGGCGGCGTCGGGGTGGATAAGGTGTCACTCATACTATGTTAGAATACTGGATTGAAGGCTGTGTTGAAGTGAAGTCATCGGGATGAATTCCGAGGCTCCGGAACAATGGGAACAAGGGGCTTGGCGCTCCGGGTTTCGGTTGCTGTTCCGACTTATGCCTGAGGCCGAGTTTGTCCTTGCCCTAGATAACGATTACTTGACCTGCAAGCATCAAGCCAAAGAATATGCCAGGTTAAGTTAGACTCTGCGTAGTTGATGGGCTTTGCGGATATTCGGAAATTGGGGTAACATTAGTCTATCTTCAACATTGATGGGAAATGAGTAGGAGGGTGAAAATTGCTGTAGATGAAGGGTCCAAACCGGCCAATGACAATCGGGCGATCTGGATAGCCGTTTTGTTTTTAAAGGCAGTGAAAATAGATAGATTGCTGTAGAGTTGGATATCTCAAGAGAACATAGCTTTATACTCCGTTCTTCCTCTGAACTAATTGAAGAAGCAAGCACAATACCCTCACTTTTTTTAACCCTACTCATGAAGAGCACGATACTAGGTACTATCCATAAGGGAATATTAAGCCCCCTCAGTAGGAGAACTGATGCCGAGGTATGTCAGTTGTGCATTTATTCATCATGCGCTTCAACCGCATGTATGTGCGATAGGCATCTTGGCCTGCCCCAACTGGATACCAGGCGCTACTGTAGGCAGATATACTATTCGCTATTGCATAAATTGTGCAGATGTTGACACTATAAGCGCATCAGGAAGAAGCTCGGCTGGCATAGGAATTGAATTAACAGTGCTGGTCGGACCAGTCGGCGGATGTATCGCGGGACGGGAGAGATACATTTGTTTTTTACCTTTGGTTCGAAATTCGTCTATATGATATACGGAATTGATGTATTGAAATTCCAGCTCTCTGTATGGGGAAAATGCATAGTTACTGTCTTCTAGGTCACTGCAGGGTTTGGAGCTTAGATAGGGCTCGGGGCAAGGGCACCGGCCATGGTACGATTGAACCCACCACATACACGCTGTATGAAAAGCCAGCATACGTGGATGGATGTAAATTAGTTCTAGACATTTAATGCTGCAAGTCAGCCAGTTTCTGGCCGCGGTATAACTTCGCCTAACATTCTTTTCGTAAAGAATACCAGATCATGGGCACCGGAGAGCTTTGTGCTGTCCTCTGGATTCTGTAACGCACTGTAAGGTTCAATGCTGGAATTCTGGGTTCAGCCTTGACGACAATATTTGAAAGATATATAAAGGGTTAATATCATGACGACAGTAGTCTGCCCAGGCGTGATAAGATTACAGCAAGGCGGAGAATGCAGATAGACGATTTTTCGTATCCCATATAAAGTGGCTCTGCTTTCACAATACACTAAAAATCTGTAATTCAAGATTTTGCATGTTACTTGCTGAATACAGTCCATGTTTGCCACTAATTAGTGAGCAGTCTATAGATAGCGCAGGCAACAATATCCATCACTCAGCCGCATCTGCCTGAATATAGATGACGTCATCCCTCACAGGAGTTCGTACACCACACCAAAATAAAAAAAAAAAAAAACTGAGCTCTTCATAACACACACAATGGAGCATATACACAATGTTTTTGGTCTAGATACCTTCTTTATAATCAACATCGGCATCGCACTCGCCGGTCTGGCGACATGGCTTCGCTCCGTCTGGAACCTGGTCAACCGATACGCCGACACATGCATAGCGACAGTGTACATTAACGAACATGACCCTCTTTACAACGATGTAATCCAATGGATGAACGATCATATCTTCAAAGATCGCAACTTCTGCTGCGTTCTTGCAGTCACCGATAATCATCATCGCCCTGGAAAACGTCAGGGCCTGATCTCAGCCATCGCAGGCCCAATGAACCCCGCCGACGCCAGCCCGCCGCAAGTACTCGGGAAAAGCACTTTCGAACTCAAGCCGTTTAACGGTTCCCGTATATTCACCTTCAGAGGGAGATGGGTGCTATTCAGCCACTCGGCGCCGAGTCGGACAATCACCACTTTGCAGGATGGAGCCGAGGAACGCATACACCTCAAGCTGCAGACACTGAGCCTCTCTCTTGATCCGCTCCGCGCTCTGATAGAGGAGGCGAATGCGTACAGCAAGAAACTCGCCAAGTCGCAGATTAGCGTCTACCGCGCGATGTCTAATGTGCGGGATCTTGTCCGGTGGAACAGGATCACTACCAGACCTTCCCGAGCGATTTCGACCGTGATCTTGGACAGTTGCAAGAAGAAGGCAGTACTGGACGATATGCGCGAGTATTTACGTGAAGATACTCGCCAGTGGTACGCAAACCATGGTATCCCTTACCGTCGGGGTTATCTGTTTTCAGGACCGCCAGGAACGGGGAAGACGAGTCTGTCTTCTGCACTTGCCGGCGTTTTTGGACTCGATATCTATGTTCTTAGTCTCCTGGATCCAAACATTTCCGAGTCGCATTTCCTACGTCTGTTCTCTGAGGTCCCGACGCAGTGTGTAGTGCTCCTAGAGGACATCGACGCAGCCGGCATGACCCTAAAGAGGGCAAATGAGGAACCAGTCACAGCAGATACAACGGCATCTTTTGACGTTATGAAGAAGCGGGCGAGACCAGGCGCTCCAGTCCCTACATCCCCGCCTACACCGATCTCGCTCTCGGCTCTGTTAAACGCCATTGATGGCGTGTCCTCGCAAGAAGGTCGCATTCTCATCATGACGACCAATGCACCCCAGGATCTTGATCCCGCGTTGATCCGCCCTGGACGCGTCGATATGCATATCCGTTTCGAGCTACCGTCACGCGTGGAGTTCCGGGAGCTCTTCCGTAGCATGTTTAGCGATGCGCCTTCTGGTCCTGACAGCGAGGTGAAGGGCGAGTCGGATATAGGCTCGGATGCACTAAAGCTAGAGGAAACGAAAAAGAAAAATATCGATATGATAGACTTGGATAGACTTGCGCAAGAGTTTGCCGAGGCTTTACCTGAAGGTCGGTTCAGTCTTGCAGAGGTACAGGGCTTCCTCCTGCAATATAAGAGGCAGCCAGAAGCGGCTTGCGCCCGTGCTGCGGAGTGGGCAACCGACAATAGTAACTAGCCAGTGGTGGCAATATTGGTATAGATCAGACATATTAGCTTGTAAGCGCGGTGGTCGTTTTACACATCATGACTGTGCGTAACGAACGATAGCCATGCAAGGGTTTTTACATCTTGGGCTGTTGCAAATGAATAATATAACAAACTCAGACCTGGATAGCTTCCAGCTCGTCAGTATGTTTAAAGGGCGAAACAGAACCACGCCAGTATCTCCCCTGCCCCCCAGCTGGCCCAGGAGACGTCTAGGACAAAAGAGCCTCTATGAGGCCTTTCACCGCTTATCCGGTTCCTTCGCAGGGTTGATATATTCCTGACAGTATTCATCCATTTCAAAATAACGTCGACAATTTCGTCGAAGAGGCCAATTCGTCCAACGAGCATTTAAAGAAACAGTAGGCGTTTGGTCATCTGCTCTGATCAGTGCTTCCATGAATTGGGCGAAGAACTAATGTCCTATTTACGGATACTTGCTCTTTACGTCTGTTCCAAGATCCATCTGCATTATCATGGTGCTGCCTCTTAGGGCTAGATCTCCACGTCATGGAACCCAATGCCGTGACGCAAGACAACGTCATGAACAGAACCCTGAAACTGGCCATATAATTGCCGAAACACCCACTACTTTCGAATAATCAGCCTCATAAATTCCGCAGTGCATATCTAAAAGTAAGAACCCACACAATGAAAATCGCAATCACCGGCGCCCGCGGCACCGTCGGCCGTGCATGCGTCAAGCTGTGTTCCAAAGCTGGCCACGCAACCGTCCAAATTGACCGCACAGAGCAAGATTTCGATGGCACACCCAACTCAGAAATGCGCACTGCAGATGTCGCAAACGATTATGACGCCGTTGTCAAGGCCTTCAAGGGCTGCGACGCGCTCATCCACCTCGCCGCCCTGCCAGACCCTGTCGGCAAGGACGACTGGATGGTGCACAACAATAACGTCAATGCTGCATTCAACGGATTCCACGCCGCAGCCACTTTGGGCATCAACCGCGTCTGTTACGCGAGCTCGGTGAATGCGGTGGGCCTCGCGTACGCGAATCGACCGCTGAAATTCGACTACCTCCCACTGGACGAGGAAGCTCCGCAACGCCCGACCGATTCATACGCCCTCGCAAAGGAAGAAGCCGAGGCGCAAGCGCGCAGTTTTGTAAACTGGTTCCCCGGCATGAACATCGCCTGTCTGCGGATCCATGAAGTCGCGCCTCTAAAAGACGTGCAGAAAGAACACGAGAGCAATTGGGAGGAAGCAGCAGTGAAGCAGCTCTGGGGATGGGTGAATCCCGAGGCTGTTGCGAGGGCCTGTCTTCTTTCTGTTGAGCGCGCAGAGAATCTCAAAGGCTGCCAGGTGTTGAATATCGCAGCGCCGACGACAACGCAGAGCACGCCGTCTGCTGAGCTTGCGAAGAAATACTATCCGAACGCGGAGATCAGGCCGGGCTTAGAGGGGAATAAGGCGTTCTGGACAACGGACAAGGCAAAGAGGATTATCGGGTGGGTGCATGAGGAGAAGGAGTAGGTTGAGTCTGGTGGATATCATATGTGTGAACAGAAAGTTACCGGGCAGGGCGTATTGCTTGCGTGAGTGGACTGCTCAGTAACTATAGATCATAAACTGCATTCAAATATGTTATACCATTCATATCAAGCTGCCTTACCTCTTAAATGGAGTGCTATTGCCTTTGTGAAAAGACACCGTTACCAGACCAGTCTAGGGTAGCGGCACCAATGGTATACGCGTAGACTGACTATCTCCAAGTGTCGATTGTCCATGTTTGATACCATGACATATTGTGGCTTATAACGAATTTATAATAAATTCCTAGACCTGTCTCAATGCAGACTGATAGATGTATTAACTACAGTAACTGACCAGCCGGTGTCATCGTTCACTCAGAGTAGGTCTGTCCAGTATCACAAGCTCTAAACGCAAAACAATTACGCTGACACTACCGATCCCTAAGCCCGACCTCAAGGTCTTAGATACCGCACTGTCTCCCCGCATACTCTTTGGTTTGCAGCGAAGGTACGCCGGTTTTACAGAACACGTCTATATTCTCAGTACTCAAGCTGTCGCATGGCACAGGTCAAGCTCAATAACTCGACCTGACCCTTCATTACTGATTGTGCTGAGAGATAAAGGGGTAAGTGTACTCAATCTAAGTATAAAGTGCTAGTATATGTACCTGGAATAGGTGCTTAACTAATTTGAAAACAGCAAGTAGATTATGCTAGATTTCAAGGAAATTAGTTATGTTAACCAGTTCGTAGAATGTTGATAATCTAATAATCCTATTAAACAGAGAGGTATCTTACTTTCTTGCACGTAAGAAATATGTCTAAGATGACCATAGTCAATTGTAGACAGGGCTATAGATGTTTGATTTCAAGCCCAAGACAGTGCATAAAGGTAGTAGTACTGTATGCGGATGCTACTATCTGACAGATATATAAATATAACCACTGCTGCACTCTCTACTGGCCCAGTTTGTTACGGAGAACTATCTATTCTGGAAATTCACAGTTTTGTTATGATTATATGGATATATGGACCAGACCTATTTTGCTCCCAAGCTAGAGATTATACTCCTGCAGCCAAGGACGGCTTACCACCTTCTACTGCAGACGCCTGCCCAAAGAACTACTGGGATGCGACTGCCGCTTGATAAGCAAGCCTGGTTGCATCGCGTGCTCTCTTCTTGGCCAATACGCTGCCAGTCTGCTATCGGCGCCTTCCCGGTCCTCACTTCCCCGCACCGACTCTGATCACAGCCATTTTCCCTCCCTAACCAGGCTCCATCACCCTCGCCAGGAAGAGGCAGCTGCAGACCGCACGCAAGATGGGATCATCTTACTCAGTGCCCGCTCTCGAGGAGAAGAGTCCTCGGGGGGAGACGGAGGTCGCTCTGTCGCCGCCGGTGACCGATAAGCACAAGGAGAAAGAGTCTCGTAGGTTCTGCTGTCCTACGGTCATATTCAAGAAGACATGGGAGAGTGCCGCTGACATTCTAGCTCCGCCGTACCCAATGGAAGAGCGGGAACCGAGCTTGTCGCTCCATCGCCTGAAGGACTGGAACGAGACACTGCTTGCGGATCCAAAGGTAAGGCTGGCAGCTTCGGCCTAGGGACTGGGCAGGACTAACCCAGCCAGAATCGTCTGGCAATCTCCAGTCTAGCTGGCGCCTCCTACACCGACCTCCTCGCCAACCGATCGGCTCTACGATCCGATATCCAGGTATTCAATGTCAAAGTACCCATTGAAGGCTCGCCGATCACGAACCAGCGATCTTCTGGGCGATGCTGGCTCTTTGCATCGACCAATATATTCCGGGTACCGATTATGAAAGCGTACGGGCTGAAAGAGCTTGAGCTCAGCCAGGCGTATCTCTTCTATTGGGACAAGATCGAAAAGGCCAACTACTTCTTCGAGACGATCATTGAGACGGCAAATGAAGATATCTCAAGTCGCTTGGTGCAGAAGCTCCTTCAGGATCCGGTGACTGATGGCGGGCAGTGGGATATGGTTGCTAATCTGGTGAGGAAGTATGGACTAGTGCCGCACGATATCTATCCAGACACCTTCAATGCACAGAACAGCAGCAGGATGAACTGGCTGTTGACTGCAAAACTCCGCGAACAAGCGTTCGTCCTCCGCAGGCTTGCGACTAGCGCGCAGCTTAAGGAGCGGGTACAACTTGGGGTCGTCAAGCAGAAATTTCTCAAGGAGATACATTCCCTTGTCACGATTATGCTCGGGCCGCCTCCTAGCCCTGATCGAGAGTTTGTGTGGCAGTACAACGACGCGGATGGAAAAGCCAAGGAGATTCGGCAGACGCCGCTGGAGTTTGGGCGGCAGGGTTTCTCACAGTCAACACGCACAAGGGTCTCCCCAAGTCGCTTATACAGTCTTGTCAACGACCCCAGGAACGAATATTATCGGCTACTGACCGTGGAAAAGCTTGGCAATGTTGTTGAGGGCAAGCCGCTGACCTATGTTAATGTCGAAATGAAGGTGGGACAGTTTAGTCTATAACCCTTTGCGTCACGCATCTAGCTGACTTGTTCAGGCCCTCAAAAAAGCGGTCATTGCCATGCTCAAAGCTGGCCACCCGGTTTTCTTCGGTTGCGACGTGGGGAAATTCTCTGACAAGGTCAGCGGTGTCATGGACTCTGAGCTCATAGACCTCACTCTCGGCTTTAATGTCACGCTGGGAATGAACAAGGCAGAACGGCTCACCAGCGGAGAAACAGCCATGACTCACGCCATGGTCATCACGGCTGTACACTTGGAAGACGGCGAACCGGTGCGCTGGCGTGTCGAGAACTCTTGGGGCGAGGGGGCTGGCGAGAAGGGGTGGTTTGTGATGACCGATAGGTGGATGGACGAGTACACGTTCCAGGCAGTGGTTGACTTTAATCTGGTTCCTGCTGAGATTAGAGACGTTCTCGGGCAGGAACCAAAGATTTTGCCACGGTGGGACCCGATGGGTGTTCTTGCTTGAGGCTCAGATAAGGGAACTATCCAGGTGGAGTTACTAGCATGCTTCTCACTCGAGCATCCGTGCTCATGCTCTAGCGAATGAGCAGTCGATACTACTAGGCAATTATGCAGTGATATTTCCGATACCTTGCCGGAAAGAAAGTTTCTGCACAGTAGCAGCCGCGCGTAGGGCGAGAATGTCGGTTGTAGTCCACGCAGTCCAGCACCATTAATAGCAGACGCTGTGAACCCCATAAAACGTATTGATTGTCTCTCTTAGTCATGCTCAGATCCTTTGCTGGAGATCCATCCGAGAATGTCGCGGACAGTCTATCCAGCTTGGCCCTTCTGGTTTGTTCGCAATCCTGCCTTGCTATATGCTTTATCTGCTCTATTTTCCCGGTCTTTCCCAATTCCAGCCAGTTAAGAATACCTGCTGTCGTTACAGTCAGACGTTATCTGTCCGATTGGAGGATTGGCCACCGTAAAGAGCTCTTTGGTGAGAAGGTGGGCGTCCGATAATTATGGGAATATGTAGCCTCCTTTTGCCAGTTAACTGCTGTTAGCATGGTCGTCACATTATCTCGCCAATGTGGACTTCATCACCTTTTCAAGAACATTTTTGGCTCTCACCTACCTCTTGCGAGATTTTTGCGGTTTGCTACCTGTTTTGTTGAATATGTTGCATAATATATTGTCGTATTGTCAAGCGAGAAGTTCACTTCGTATAACCTTCTCCGCGAAACAACTCATCTCTGACTGAGACTATAAGAAGCTCGAAACAGAGCAGATATCAGGTGGTTCTATACGAGGGCTGTCAATTCAACGGCCACTTGCAGGTCGCTCGTCCTGGGGGCCTGAAAGGCACCTTTCCTGCTTGGGGAAATGGGCGTGGCATTACTGGGTCCTGTGATCCTGCTGAGTCATTCCAGATGCCAATCATATTGCTGCAACTTTATCAGATTATTAGATTAGATTAGATTAAGAGTCACCTGATCAGGGGCCACTGGACGTTTAGCGAGCGATCTGATAATGGACTGTCTCCACCACTTCCCCTCACCGTTCTCTGTCTGCAACGAGCTCGGCAGCTCTGGCCTAGAAGTAGCCCACTTGGTCATTTTCCTTGTATATATTCTTCCTCTCGTCTTGTACGTACGACAGGTTGTTTTGGATACTGGCCGAGTTGCAGGTTGTTCGCTGCGGAACGGATCGCGATCAGGAGATCCGTCTCCCCAGGCGTGCCTGGGACCCTTTGTTGAGGAACCAACCCCGCTACTTATGTCTTTCCTATTATACATCCAGACTAACCATGCGGCCACCTTTTTCTGTGCTTACATTCCTCGTTTTCTGGATCCCCGCAGCACAAGCCGGCTCCAGCATCGTCCCCGTCAATGAGCGGTGTGTCGACTCCATCGTTACAGCCTACACATATATAACTTTCGCCGGATCAACTTCGCGGAAATTTCTCGATCAACGATGTCAGAACGCACTGGCTGTTACGTCGATCTATGCTTCATCGAATGTTTACTGTCGGCCTGAAGAACGGGAGGCTGGGATTGCACGGCTTGATGGAATTTGTAGTGATGCGGGACTGGAGTTGCTGTCAAGAGACAGTGTTCGGGAGAACCTGACAGAGGATGCGATTCGAGGTATGCGAAGGGTGGATTATGGGGAGTTGGAAATGTCGGAGAGGATAAAATACCCAGTGCTTTTGTCTGCGGAGCATTTTCGGAGAGTGTTCTCGACTATGGTGGGTTCTTCTCGCTTTTTTTGAGAAATATACTAATGCAGTTAATAGGATACATGGGCATTCGAAAGCTGGACGCATTATGCATATGGGTACGGACCCTTGACCTGACCAACAGACATGACGTTCTAACAAAGACAGATATCTCGGTTACCTATATTGGGCCCTCGTCCTCTCAATAGGGATACTAAACAGAACAGTGCAATTTTTCTTCGTCTCCCGATCCGATATCACTCCATCAGCCCTAGTGCTCTTTCAAAACACTCCATTCCGGCGAATCCACCACTTCCTTCATACACACTTTCTCGTTCCAACAGCTCTCCCATCACACGGCCGCAGACTTCTCTGCTGGACATTCTCCAACCGCGCCGAGGCGCTGGTCACCCTCGGATTCTGGATCCTTAGTATAATCCTCTGCAGTGTGAGCTATCGCCTATCTACGGACAATATATAGTACGTTCTAGTATCCCTCTCTGCCTTGCATTCATCCGACTGAACCGCAGTTGTGCAATAGCTGGCCTTCCACCTCCACCCAATTGATTCGGTACATGGCCGATCGGACGGGTATTATTTCGTTCGCAAACCTGCCGCTACTATGGCTATTCGCTGGCCGCAACAACATTTGCGCCTGGGCGACAGGCTGGAATTTCGCCACCTTTAATGTCTTTCATCGACATGTCGCGTGGATTGCGACGATCCAAGCGGTGGTGCATACAGTTCTTTATCTTGTCTTGTTTTTTGAAAGTCAGTCCTGTTCTTACCCGGAGGTTTCGTAGCATGGACTGACTCTTGCAGATTCTAATCCATGGAGAAAATTGTCCAAGCCGTACCTCTTATGGGGTACTCTTGTAAGCGGTTCCTTGATAACTATCGTGACTAATGCTAATCGGCACAGGCCATGGCTCTGATGATACTCATACTCCCCGCTGCAGTAACCTGGTTCCGCCACCGCGCGTACGAGACATTCCTCTTCATCCACATCGTCTTCTCAATAATCCTGCTCGTCGGGTGTTTCTAGTGCGTGCCTACCACCATCCTAAGCCCCGTCATACTAACAATATGTGTCAGCCACACCATAATATTTGAAACCCACGAATATTGGTTCTACCTCTGGCTCCCCGTGGGTATCTGGGTATTCGATCGCGGTTTGCGTATAATCCGTGTAATATATAGCAACATCCATGTTCGATTCCATCAAGGAAGCGAAACCAAGGTACAGGCTACAACCAGTACAGCCACCTATGATAGAGTGGCCGATCTTATCACATTAACTGTTGTGCCTGGATCTGCTGCCAGCGTCCGTCCTTGCCCTGGACGATACTACTTCCTCTATCAGCCGTTCAGACTCACTGGATGGGAGAGTCACCCGTTCACGTTAGGGCGCTGGGAGTACCAGGTCAGAGCCGGTCGCGGCTTGTCGGGCTCCGGCCGGTCGACGCCCAGAGTGATTAAAGGAGACGAGACAGTGGATGTTTCCCAGATCCCGCTGTTGTCAGACTCGTTTTCCTCAGACGGGCCGACGAGGGAGTCCTCGTCTGCCAAAGAACCCAGCCAGGTAGTGATGAACCTGGAACTAACCTTCTGGATCCGTCCCTATGACGGCTGGACGCGGCAACTCAGGGACCGATGCCTCAGGTCACCAGATTTCTCGACAAGGAGCACAATCCTCCTTGAAGGCCCCTACGGACACGAATTTCCGTTGTGGAGATACGACTCTGTACTCTTGCTTGCGGGCGGAACCGGGATTGCCTCTGCGGTACCGTACATTCGGGATCATATTGCGCGGTCGGAGCCACTCAGGGCTAATAAGCTTGGTTCAGGTGCTTATTCTGACTTGTATGACGACGATGTAGATGGGAATGGGGAGAAATCGCGCACGCGTATCAAAGATATGCATCTCGTCTGGGTCACGCGACAAGAAGCGTTCATCCACCGACTGCTCTCTACCGATCTGAGAACTGCGCTGGGAAGAGAGGATTTTCGAGGGTCATTCTACGCTACTTGTTCTCCTCCCTCCATCTCACCGCTTCACCAACCGCAGCGCCAGCAGCCGATATCACATTCAGAGCCTACCAATATTCCCACATTTGCCCAGCCTGAACTGGACAATGACGCCAAAGTCTTACACTGATATCACACCCGGCCGCCCGAATCTGGGAAAAATCATCACAGCTTTTGCAGAGGAAGCGCATGTCAGTGACTGCTCTGCTGCGGTGCTGGTTTGTGGGCCCCAGAAAATGGCGGATGAGGCGAGGGGGGCGGTAGCTGAGGCACTGAAGAGAGGATACCATCTTGCGTATGTAGAGGAGAGTTTTTCATGGTAGGACGAGGCTTTGGGATGGCAATGGATGGGCTTGATTGTCCGGCTGTTTTGGTAATAGATTATCGAGGACTAGAGTATACTCTATTTTCGTAGACGTATATACGGACATGACTAGAGATTTAGAATGGACACACTTGAATACAGCGGATACATGATAGAGTTTGTGCAGATACATAATCGTCTAAATACAGATGGTTATCTCGGCTGTGAATGTGTGACCATAAATAATAGCGATAAAGCCTGGCCAGGTCATCAAGGGGATATTCATACCACGGTCCCTTGCTTGCGTACCGACACTCGCCAACCATGACATATCCAGCTCCTGAACCAGCAAGGCACTAGTGGTGGCTCAATATAGGGAATGTCGCGCGGGTGACCGACATGTCACATTGACCCTGGATATCACATATATACTCAACGCGGTAGCCAAGCCCTGAGCTCAATCGTCAATGCAATGATCGGCATCGTATGGCCAGATATGTCCCCTATAATCGAACAACCGCATATAGAGTTATGAAATTGATCTGAGGTTTCTTCCGAATATGCCAATTGTCTCGCAGAGGATCAGCTAGGATACTGGATTGCCGGCTGTCATAGGTACACTGGCATGCTTACTCGTATAGACTAGATGTCATATGCGCTTGATGAACATCAATGCAAGGGATTCACTATAATGACGGCCCGTGTGAGATCGCCGACAGACTTTGTCTGCTCAGTTCTCTGCGCTGCTGACCCAGTCGACTCAAGCTATAAAACCTGCCTCAAGTCCTAGACCTTGTCATCATCATCATCACATCGCAGCATCTTACCAGACACCTCAAAGTGTATTTTCAAAGAATTATTCACCGAACCACGTCAATATGCAATTCACAATCGCTTCCCTTATCGCCACCGCCGTCCTTGGACTGCAAATGGCCAGCGCAGCCCCCCATGCCCCCGGCTCCAGCAACGCCGCGATCATCTCTCAGGCCCAGGAACAGAACACCTGTGGCAACGCGCACCTCTCCTGCTGCGAGAGCACCGACAACAGCGTCTCCTTGACTCAGGAGGAAGAGGAGGGTCTTCTTCACCTCCTTGGTGGAACGAGCAGTGTGCTGAGCGACGGCTTGCTTGGGAAGTACTCTGGCTGCTCTTCGCGTATGTCCCTTGCCATTTTTTTCCCTGTCGGATGAAACTGACTGGATGATGCAGTCGCTTCCGTTGAGGGTATTCTCGGCGCCGGCGGTAACCAGGGCCTTGTTAGTGGACAGTGCAACAACCATGTTGCTTGCTGTGATGCTGGTGATAATGAGCTGGTAGGTTTCCTTGAACCTGGTGTTGCTGTCCTCAAGCCGAATTCTGATGGTATACAGAACGGCCTCGCAAACGTCGCTGTTCCTTGTGTTCCTGTCCAGGTTCTCTAAATAGATAAATAGAGAGTCTCGGTCTCCTGGACACCCATAACAAGCAGGACTAATCTGGCCTGTCCTGGCCTGTCCTGGGAATTTATCTCACGCTTTGCAATCTGCGGTCGCTCCAGTACCTTGACCTGTGACCATTACACTCCTTTGTACACTTTTTCTTTCACTGAGTATCTTTGTCAAGGGTTCTGCATCTGTAACAATAATAAAAGCCGATCTACTTTATTCTGCCCAAACAAACCCTTGTTCTCTTATTGTCAATGCCATGAAACTAACGGACGGTCAGCATAGCTCCCAGTTGGTCAACGTCCCTGCTAAGAACTTGCTTACATGGTACCTGATACCTATAATAATGCACAGATTGACCGTTCATTGCACCATAGAAACCATTCGAACAAAATCCAAACGCCTGCGCGTCGAAGCTACTCGGGGCAATATAAGTATCGCCACAGCCGGCTATGGCTCTCTAGGACTTCTTCCCCTTCGACCTGTCTATGAGAAATTAGACTCTGTCAATGAATTGCTTGATATAACGCGTTAACCGTGCCTGTTGAGATGCCAGTGCTCGTCTCCTTAACTATTGCCCTCCTCTCTTTGAAACCTCAATACCAATCACAGGATCAATTGGCCGTGATTACTCCTGATTGTACAGCAATACCCAAATTTCTGTTTCAACACCTAATTCAGATAACGTAACAGCCGTCTAGCTGCTCCACCGTTCTATCCTCCTCACATCGTTCGCGCCTACCATTGCTGTTAAGCTACCAATAACCATGAACAATTATGCATCGGTAATCCTCATCTTCTGGATCGCCGTCTATTAGCCAAGCAGGGTGAATCTTCATTGGTATTTTCCTGAACAATGCACCCTCGGCGTTGTCATTCTTGACTCTGTTCCTGTACTGGGATGGATGAGACGGACATGGCTAAAGCGTCACTACTGGAAGGCCAGGAGAGAATCTGCCTGCCGGAGTTGGATGGGTGGCTTGCCGATCGTTAAGGAAATGATGAAATTGGCGGCGTAGTATGTAGGAATAGCGCAATAGACTGGGCAGTTGATACCTACTGTCTTTGGCAGCAGCAGCATACACCAGAATTGGGGTGGGCTTGGGCATCGTTAATTAAAACATATCCTTTCTATGCCCAACCCTCTTACTTACGAGTCATGTAACTACTGCAACAGAATGCGTGAAATCAAGATTGCATTCTGTCTAGAATCCAACCTGTAATCTGTGAGGTCTCTGAATAAGGTACGTTCAATTCAGTAAAGGCATTTCTCTAGATTGCAGGCCATCTCAACATTCGAACATCTTCGTAGTACTAACATTGATCCGAGACCATTTGCGGTTCTTGAAAATGCATTCAACAAACCGCGCGGGCCAGTAGACATGATATAGCGCAAAAAAGGGCACCGGATCCCATAAGGCCCAGGTGCCGTCCCTCCAGTGGAGGAGATGATGCCAGAAGGTCCGGAGGGAGTGCTTGGTCTCTTCAGTACTTCTGATTCCACCTATCCATGTCACAACCGGGATAATGAGCAGAGTTACTAGATCGTGCCCAATCCAGTAGACGTTATAATCTGGCGTTGCAGGGGCCACGATGTCGCTCGAGCCTTTGTCCTGCTTCAGTTTCGAGTCCAGGTTGTGACCGAAGACAGATAGATACGCATGTGCCACTTCAGGTGTATGTTGGAATAAAATGACTGCAGTGTGTGTGCGCGGGTTGCATTCGATTGGGGATAACCTTGCTTCTTCCCCTCGACCTTGCACCAAGAAATCAAAACTTAGATGCCCCGTGAAGTCCTCCCCGCCACGCTCTGCGACTCGGGTCGTGAACTCGAGCATCTTCATACTCAGGGCCGAGCCTGGAGGTGTGGCGCTGTAATGCATAAGCATGTCAGACGACGGACATGCCACGAACGCCTTGACATCCCCACGCACAACGAGCGAATGCGTGCAATACTCCTCACCGGTAATGTATTCTTGTAAGAGGAAGGGGGAAGACTTGGAGATATCTAACGCAGTAAGATAGGAGGATGTAGCTTCCTCGCTGTCGAGGGGGAGCAAAGTCATCATTTTCCCTCTCGCCTTGTCGTTCACTCCGATTGGTTTCATAATGAACCTCTTCGCTTTTTCTCTACCTTGGTTGAGTAAAATTGTCACCTCTTCAACTGATGTGCATCGATATGACTCGGGTACAGGCAGTTCCAGGCTCTTGATGTAGTCAATAAATGTATCCTTCTCGTGGAATCTCTTCACGGTTTCCGAATCAAACTGGACAGCCTTGAAACGATCTTTTCCGAACTCCTTCTCCGCCATTACCATAACCTCGCCGTCTTCAACGGCACCAATAACACTGCTACAACTGATCCATAGATGCACTTCCTCCTTTCTCATCACGGAGAGGAGAGAGTCGAGGTAAGGCTTTGGATCACCTGGACGGGGCGACGAGAGTCTGTAGAATTTGACAATTGATTGAGAATACCGGCCTGGCGAGGTGAAGAGTAGAGGCTCCGTGTCGGCGCCGATGATGCGGTGCGGCGTCTCCCTCGCCAAGAGCCGAGCGATGGCAAGGCCCTTGGCCATAGAGACTCCGGTCACTAGGATCGTCTTCGGTGCAGAAGATTCTTTGAACCTTCCTTGTTCCGGCGTCTTGGATACATAGTTGATGACGAGGCTAGTGATGGCTATTATAGCAGTTGTAGGTAGGAACATTAGACTGAGCAAAATGAGGAGAATGTTTTTCGGTATATGGCTGTAGAAAAACGGCTCCGCCATCTTGCTTGATGGTATCCTAAACTCAGCCTTGTGCAACAGGAGGATGAGGTGCTGGGTAAGACTGTGAGGCCAGGGCATACCGGCGGCTCCGGGTGTTCCATGGTTCTCATATGCACGCCCACACTGCTACGGCGCACATTCCTGTGGGCTTTATAAACGTCATGATGATAACTGAAGGCACCCTTATTATGTTCAAGTTTATCAGTATTGGCGGCTAATCCTGGACCATATTGATGAGACTGGATGGGCTCAGTTCACATAGTATTGCTAGTTTAATGCTTCCAGGTCTTCTATCTATTACCACGTCAAGATGCAGGATCCACTAGACCTCAGCAATGAGCTTTGGTTATATGACTTTGAGGCAAATGCCTCAATGGTCAGTTTGAAAATAGCCCCAATTTCAACGATGATGTCTAGATGTCTACACTGGACGTAACTATGTGGCAATAACCCTGGCCGAGACAATGTCCTCTTACCTCGTATCTAGTAATCTGTCCATCTCGACATTGCTAGCTCTCCTCACCAATGCATCTTGTGATTTCAACACCGTCCTATACGCAGATTAGTCTTTCTCCACACAACTGTCTTGCGACTCATGTCTTACCGGCACCCCCGTCGGCTCAAAACTCTCCACCAACCGACTCTCATAGATGAGATTTGGATTCCCACGGCTCTGGCTAAGCTTCATCTGCCCAAAACCAGTTTTATCCTTGTATTGGTCTACCGTCTTCCCGGGCAAACCACCACCATTCGTCGACACCCCCAGATGCTTCCTCTTCTCGTCCACACTCCGTCGTACATACTCAAGATACGGCGGGTTCCCGGGCTTGATCACATTATCCGCGGCTAAAACGGAGCCAGGAGTGATCAGTTTCAATTCCTCGCAGAGCTTCAGGTCAGTCGTGTATGCAGGCTTATAGTGGTCTAGAAACAGCAGGCCGATATGCGTTAGTGCGGCT
The DNA here is from genome assembly GCF_000011425.1 of Aspergillus nidulans FGSC A4. Taxonomy (NCBI): domain Eukaryota; kingdom Fungi; phylum Ascomycota; class Eurotiomycetes; order Eurotiales; family Aspergillaceae; genus Aspergillus; species Aspergillus nidulans. Next base: position 294,671 of record NC_066257.1, on the reverse strand, counting down.
GATTCGTAGAGACGCGCGATCGATACATCGCTTGGTCCAATAACCACTTTCACGACATCCGATAACCCTGCCAGGTCGACGAGGGCCATAATCACCGCCGCGAATTCGGGGTTCATTTCTAAACTGTAATACCGACTTCCACCGGCGGCGCGAACTGCGGCCCCGAAAAGGATGCTGGAGTAACCGACATAGCCGCCTAGTTCAACCTGAATGCGACCATTTATTAGCTCTCTTGATCTAGGGATCGATACCGCGGACTAACCGGGACATACCATTGTCTTTGGTTTCACCTCCGCAATCAAGTCACACACGATCCTCCCCTTATCCTCACCGACATTCATCAGGTACTTTCTTGTCCGAGCATACTCGTCGATGGCGTCAAGGACACTCTCCGGCGATCCTCGAATGCTGTCCAGTTTGGGGTGCGAGTAAACAAAATGAAGGAGCTCGATTTCACGGCCATCGTTGAAGAATGTGGTTCCTTCTTGTGCTGCATAGGCCTTAGAGGGGTCAAATGCCCCCCTTTTTACTGTTTGAGATACTGCTTCTGGCATCGTGCAAATATTGGTGCTGTAGGGTTGTATGGGATATCGAAGCCCTAATGTTCTGGCAACAGGAGAGACCCCAAGCGTCCCAACAGTGATATGAAGCGATAAGATCAGGAACTCAGGGGGAGATCTGCAATGGTCAGGTGCTGCTTGCGTAATGCTGAAAATGTTCTTGCTGATCTTGACTGCTACACTTGGTTATAGCTGCAACCGGATGTCAAATGGTAGAGACCACTTGCTGTTCCTCACCAATCACACCAGCCACACAGAATAAAATGCAATGATGAGACAGGCTCTAACCTTGCGGGAAGTCTCCATGTACCACTGCCGTCATGTCCGGCTTCGATGGCCATTGGGAGTTGCCGGTGTATAATTCCGGGTCGGGAGGGCCGGAACCAACCACGTACCAAGATCGAAAGTGCGCTTAAAATATTGAGGGAAATAAGTCGTTGACGTTCCTTGAGACCCTCTATGAATGCTACTGTTCACATGGGCGATTAAGCTTGATCCTAGCGCACGCCATCGACCGCATGCGGCGATCCGGCTGTTCCCCTCCCGAAGGTTCTCCACGTTAGCTTGACGTGTAGCCCTAACTCTTGCTCAATGACCTCCAGGCCACATCCAATCTTGGACATCTCTGGTGAAGTAGACTTGTCCAATCTAATCTCGACCCTTTTCACTTTTTGTTCTTCCCCTTTTTTTCCGCGGGCAACTAGCTGTCACCATGTCAGACCTCAAAGCTAGCGTCTCCGAAACCGCCAATGGCTTCCACGTCGAGGGGTACGAGAAGATTGAATACGATTTCACATTCCTCGATGGCGTCTTTGAGACCAAGAACGCGCAGCTGGCACAACTCTATGAGCGCTGGGGTCGGTGCCTCGCCATCATGGACAAGAATATTTACGACCTCTACGGCGACGACATGAAACGCTACTTTGACCACCACGAGGTAAAGCTGCAGATCCATCAAACAATGATTGGCGAGAAGGCCAAGTCGCTAGAGACATTTACAAGCATTGTTGATGTGATGAATGATTTCGGCATCATGCGGAAGGAGCCTGTTCTCGTCGTTGTACGTCGCATGCTTGCCCATCTACCTTCAGCTCAAGACTAACCTACCGCAGGGCGGAGGACTCGTTACTGATGTTGCTGGGTATTGAATATCTTTGTTCGCTTATATGAAACTGAATTGTTGATGATTGAATATACAGATTTGCGTGCGCCGCCTACCGTCGCAACACGAACTACATCCGCATCCCCACCACCGTGATTGGGCTGATTGACGCATCCGTGAGCATAAAGGTCGCCGTCAACTATGGCAACTACAAGAACCGGCTGGGCGCATACCATGCTCCTATGCACACGCTCCTGGACTTCGGGTTCCTGCGCACCCTTCCCGAGGCGCAGGTACGAAACGGCTTTGCGGAGCTGATCAAGATCTCGAGCTGCGCACATCTTCGCACCTTCGATCTGCTCGATGAGTTCTGCGAGAGACTTATTCAAACGAAGTTTGGCCGTGCAGATAGTGCAGAGGGCGAGGTCAGACAGGCTGCGGACGAAATCAACCGCAGCGGAATATACAAGATGCTGAAACTCGAGTCCCCGAATCTACACGAAATTGGACTGGACCGGGTTATCGCGTACGGACATACGTGGTCGCCGTTGCATGAGGTTTGTCTCTTTGTCTCTCTTCTACCTGTCAGCGTGCAGCCCAATTAACCAGCGTATTTTAAGCTCGCTCCGCCCGTTCCCCTTCGCCACGGCCACGCCATCTCTATCGACATGGCGTACAGTGCGACACTGGCCAACACAAGGGGCCTCCTAAGCGACCGCGAGCATATCCGGCTTTTGAACCTCTTCTCACGCGCCGGTCTAGCTATGGACCACGCTCTGTTCACGGAAGAACTTCTCGAGAAGGCCACCGCGGCTATTCTGAAAACCCGTGACGGCCTCCTGCGCGCCGCAGTCCCAAGTCCCCTTGGAAGCTGCGTTTTCCTGAACGATGTCACCCGGGAAGAGATGGGTGCGGCACTGCGTAGGCATAAGAGTCTCATGAAGGGGTTTCCACGTGAGGGAGCCGGGATCGAGGCGTTTGTCGATGCCAGTGATACGGGATATACGATGAATGGGACTGAGCATGAAGGTGAGAAAGAGAAGGACGGTGCAAAGGTCATGAATGGCCAAGCACATGTGAATGGAAATGGGAACGGGCCCACAAATGCGCAGAAGATAACCAGTGATGTGGAAGGAAGCGTGCGCAATGTCTTCGGAAATGGAGTTTTTAATGAGCTGAAGAAGTCATTGCCCATGGCTACGCGGATTGCCTGTGCTGTTGAAGAGGAGGCCTAGAGCGAGCTACATGTTTACGAGATGCATAAAACATGCTAAGAAATCGCAGAGCAAGTTTGTTCGATAGATATATAGGTAGAGGTCGAGGCATAGCCATTGCTTGATATTGTTTCCGAACAAAGTAATTTGGGAATTATATGCACTTAGCACTGGGTTAACAACGTAGACCAAATGCCATAGAAACAAAAGAAGATCAATATCGAAAGGCACACAACCAAACGTCTAGAGCACCCATCCTTCGAATCCTGCTCTTTCCACTTTGATCTGAAGTCGAGCCTTATCACGGTCATTAATTAGGTGCGCCACAAACGTCAGAAGCAACAGCAGCACGAATGACGTATTTCTTAAATACATCAGTGAATATGTGGTTCCAAGCCTACAGGGCAAAAGCAGTTCAAAAGATGGAAACGAGCGTTTGTACCTATGGGATCTTCATCTTCTCAGGTACCAGTGTTCGTAGCATGAGGCTGATACAAGGGTGGAAGAAGAAAGTCGGCCACGTCGCAAAGCTCTGGAAACATATTATGAGCGTGACTCGACGAGGTAGGGGCGCTGTGCCCCGCTGGTAGGGTCGTCGTACTTTACGGGAGGTGCAGGCGAAAGTTGAGAGCGTCTAAGAATAGTTCGAGAAGGGTAGTTTCGGAAACAGCTGGGACACGTGGTTAGACAAATTGAGTAGAGAGGGATCGGTAGCTAAGTATAAATAGTACTATAGGCTGGTTTGGACTGGACAACGAAAGCTGGTAAAGGACTCCCGAGTCAGGCTACAAGAGCATTATATAGCCCTTGGCAGCAGTTCCGAGGCTGCAATAGCAATTTGAAAGGCTGAGAGTGAATGCGAGACATCGGCGACTATGGCTAAATGTAACCCAGGCAGCATTTTGTTGGATCAGGCATCGAAAGACCCCTGCTTGTAAACTGGCTAAGCTGTTTGCTAACCAGGGGGCGGTGCCGGGAACTAGGGCTAGGAGCTTATTGGGGTTAACCCCCTAGACAGTTTCACACTGTCCAGTATGCCATGATCCACGCTGTCCTGCTACTGACTTGTACCTGACGCCCGTGGAGTGGATGGTATAAGAGCTGGAACATAGATTCAAGCGCATGGCCACCACTATTTCACCTCTCCCTCTAGCAACGTTCGAGCACATGAATATCAGATCCAGGGAAAACAACTCTAACGTGTCTAACCGATTGCAATGCTTGCAATTCAAGGCCGTGGCCCCAAGCTCCCTGATACTCACCAATTACACACAGTGGCACCGATCAAACACTGCTCTTATCCATGACAACGTCTCAATACAAATTGCTTTGCATCGTCTAGTTCTGGAGAATGAAATGTGCACAGCACAATGACGTCCTGTTTAAACAGTAAAAATTCAACATCATTGCTTTCGCTGCTATCTAATACTCAACACGTTCTACCCTATAAAGCGATATTCAATATATTTGCGTTCTGCAATGCACTCTAATTGATTATTTATTATTTTCGCAGTGTCTTGGTTACCGCTATTTCCCATTTTCCGCCTTGACGCTTGCCCACCCGCGAAACTCTGCTGCGGCACTCAGGATCTAACCCTATATAGACTTATTGGTGGATCATCCATGTCTTATCTATAACCGGCCTACTGTTATTTGACAATACGAACAATATTTCTCTTGATACATAGAATCAAATTTTGTTGACTATCAGTCTGAGTACCGCTAGATACGAAGAGCCGCGTTACAATGAAACTGACTACGAAGAGCTTCCGAGTTGTTGTTATTGTATATAGACATAGATGTCCAGCTCAACGAAAAACTATCTATGCGTAACTGTCTTGCATCCTCCGCCTGAGAAAAGAACTGATAGACCACTAGGCTTCTTTTTTGTGAGAATTATCCAGATATGAGGTCCGGCATGGCGGTTTCTATTTTTGTACTATTGGCTGCCTACCTCATCGTTATCCTGTTGCGCTATTACGTCTACAGTTGAACTTACATGCTTAGAAGCCAACAAGGTACTGCGCCTTATCAAGGTACAGCCTTAGCCTACCGCTTTGACCAGTTAGGCCAGCATAATAACCGCCGACGATCATAACCCCTGTCCATCTACGTCATGGGAAACAGCCCCTGCCAATGGCGCAGTGCCCTCTGATAGCACTACAGATTGTTCGTTGTTAGGCTAGTTTCAGCACCCGCAGACACCGCCCCAAGCCTTACCATTCATGGGCTAACCTTGCTGTCGTGCCATCGCGTTGTGAACCCAGTTCAACCCTTGAAGCGCTCAGCCACGGAATCATGGAGCGGGTATAGCCATTCTCATACTTAGCCCTATGCGAAGACATGAATTCAGTTCGAATCTGACCCAACTGCCCAAAGGTATATATACGGCCCTGGATTCTCCTGAATATGGTTGATCCAGCCACATTCGCTCATCTTTGTTCTGTGTCACAGCAACCATGCCGTATACATTTTCATATTTGCAGTTCCCGTCGGCCCCTCACCTCTCTGAGATCATCTCACTTTACCCAGAAAATGAACCGTTTTGCGTTGGGTACGCCCCCTCCCAGGGCCGCCGCTGCCGGATGCGCACAAACGCTTCGAATCGAGCAAGCGCTATGGCTATGCTCGAGCTAGGAACCAAAAAAGTGCATATGGGACAAATGCCGACAAGGGATATCCTCATTTATTTAGCGAGTTGTACACTATGTACGCGGTTTCACCAGGGCCAGGCTGAAGGTCTTGCCGAGAGATGGCGGCAAGATATTGGGCGGTTCTTGGACTATGAATATGCGCGCCCTGGACTCCAGGAGCTCGCTGGCCTCCAGAATAGAGCTTACAAGCTCCTTGCCGATTATCAGCGGGCCCTGGAGCAAGAACAATGGCGCCACGTCCCGACTCCCAGGTCAACACCTGCGACTCCCACTGTGTATTTGCGAACGCAACCGACAAGCTCATTATCTGCATATAGTCGCTCGGATAGCATTGCCAGCACTAGGAATAATGTTCCAGGTGATGCATATTCCACAGCGACACCTCAGCCTGCGTCTACAAGTACATCCTCTTCAACCTCAAGGAATGCCGGACAAAGACGTGTGGAAACCCGATCTAGGATTAGTGTAACAGAAACAACAGCAAGGGAGGTGGACAGTCGAGCATTACATTCTGTCTCTGCAATTGAGGATGCAACAAACAGGCCAGGTTCATCCACCAGGAGGTCCTCCGGGGCCACACGCGATATGGGCACACGGGAGGCAGTGGGCATGACGAGGGCTATCGCTCATCGCACAGCCCGGACAACGACAACATCCACTGTCCGCACCAGACCAGTTGCAGACAACTTGCGAAGCACCAGTAACCACACTTTTGAATCTGTATTGCTCAGTCGCCTGCAATCTTCGGCCATTCATACTGAACCTTCGACCGCATCCACTGGTGCTACTCTAAGGACTGCTACCCGCCGGGCGATTGAAGGGGACTGTGGTATCTGTCTCGAGCCATTGCGAGAATCAAGGGACGGACGAAGCTCTTCCTCTCGCTCGGAGAGTGAAAACAATGGCTATGCTGCTACGGCTGGTGGAGAAGCCTCGGGACCTGTCAGGAGCACGGCAGCGCAGGACAGTTACGGTGGGAACGATAGGAAGCATGCTGAGCTCACCTGGTGCAAGACTCATTGTGGAGTCAACTACCACGCAATATGCATAAGCACGTGGCTGGCCACAGCCCGGAATCCTACCTGTCCGACTTGTAGGGGAGTATGGGTTAATGATCATCTTGAGACTTAGATTGAGTCCCATAATTGAATTTACTATACATCTGAGCTAGCATTATAACCTTCCGTGATGCCTCTTAACTAAGAGTTTTGCGACTGTAATCAAATATGTTCCCCAGTTGCTTGCTTGCCCGCTAGCTGCGGTAGAAGCCCTTGGTACGTCTCTGTTATACGGGCTTGGACATTGAAGCAAAGGGCGCAGGGAAAAAAGAGCTGATCTGAAACCGACGTATTGCTCAATTCTATAAAAACTTTCCCTCGATAATGACACCCTTTCAAGCTCAGTATCACAAGCGTACATCATCGCGAGAGTCTTGATTCGCGACATCACAATGCGAGAGCCATGACATGGTACTTATATAACGTATCAGCGCAGTTTTCCCGTCCCATATCCATGACGATCCGACCCTACAAGTGCGTCCAGATACCCGCCATCATACTTCTGATGCTTCAACTAGAGGGGAAAGAGACGGCTTTATTCGCTTCCTTTGCGCTTGGTAGGGACAGGACTCCATTGGGCGCCATGGCGTAGGCTTCGTTTCCGTCTGAACAACCCCACTATATGTATACGTTTGCACCTCATCCCGGAAAAAGACATGAGCGGCACGAATATAGCCCTATGGAATATGGAAACTAGTTTTCCGCGAGAATTGGAAATGCTAATGAGCTCGAAGCAGACTCGGGCAACTGGGTTGAGCATGTTTAGGGTCGTTTTGGTTATAGGTACATTGACTTTACAAGACTGTAAACTTTCAATAGGTATAGTTACAATTATATAGTGTTGAATATTATACAGACGCTCTCGCAAATCTCACCAGTTCCCTTCTATCACCAAAGAACACATCTCCCTCTCCACTAACCCCATCTCCGGCACTCCCTGAATATTGCCAAAATGTCGCCTCTTTCCAACCAGCAGGCAGATCCCCCATCTCATCTGCCCAATTCGCCAACCAGAGGGGATGCTCCTGTGCGAACGTCTCATTATTTCCTGCACACTTCTCCCACCATCCCGCAGAGAGGAACAAGATCGGTCTCCGCCCGGTGACCTCCTTATACCGGTCTGAGAAATCCATCATCCAATCTGAGATTTCTGTCGCACTCATTCCGTGGCACAGTTTGCCGGGGATATTGCCCTCCATTTCGAGAACGCCAGGGAGGGTTGCCCCGTCCGCAGTCCAATTTCCACCGTGCGAAATGAAGAAGTCGGCTTGCGCGGCGCCGGTGCTCTGCGACGCTAGGGCGAAGTGAACAGCGCCGTGGAGGATGGTGGTGTTACTGGAGGTAGAGGCGGCGGCGGCGGATCCAGTCTGAGATTTGAAGCGCAAGTTCCGGTACGCGATGCCCTCTGTTGACTATGTGTGGGAGAATTGCCTCAGTATCAGGATATTGGTAGACGGAGCGCAGATCACCTACCTTTACGAAAACAAACTCCACCCCCTCAGCGACGGCAGTTTTCCAGTTCACAGGAAGATGGATCTCGAAGAGATCGATCCCACGGGTCACGGTCGCATTTCGTAATACCGGTGCAGTTGCGGTGACTATAGATGCAAGGCTGAGGCTGAGCAGCCATGTCAACGTATGAAGTCGCATGGTTCGGAGAATTTTCAGCCTGCTGCTGTCAACAGGGTCAGATCTCGCACAAATCCCTGATCACTGTGATCAGCCCCTTTTCTAACCTTGAATCTCGATCGTGGTAGAGATTTGCTTGCACTAGCGTATTAAATACTGCGCTAGTGTATCGTTACAATGAAATACTGCTGTACCTGTCATAGGTCTGGAATAAAGCCGAGTGGCCCCAGACCCGTCGGCAACTGAGGCTGAGCCGAGCTCGGTCGGGGATGACGCGAGCACAAATCTATGCCGAAAGGGTCATGCGTCTCGCACGCGAGGTCCCAGTGTTACCTGGAGGCGGTGCATAGGCCGAACAATCAAGCTCTACTGCACGCCTCTGAGGAGAGAAGGCTTCCCAGCGCAGGTAAGACCTCCACTAAGGCTTGATTATCTTCAGCTGACATCGCCTGCCCATTAAGATGGCTGCAATGAGAAGCATGACAGAAGTGGAGTAACGTATGGCTACGTATATCAGCCACTTGCCTCATGGTACATAAATGCCCGCCCCTACCTTAGCTCTCAGGATCAGATTCAAAGTGCTTGTTTATCTTTACTTCGCTTTACCCAGAGTCTGCCACACTCAGAATGCTTCTCGGCCAGAAACTCCTGCAAGGCATCGCTGCTGGTATCTGTTTTAGCATCCGAAAGCATCTCGGCGCACAAAACAAGCAAACAAAAGAGGAAGGAGGCCGAAGAAAGGTTGTCAGGATTACCCGAAGCTTCAGCACAGAGAGAAACACAAACCGAAGCCGACAAGGAGCAGCGACTATCCGTTGAACAACTCAAACAAGAGTGGAGGCTCGATGAAGTGCAAGATGAAATGCACTGACAGAATGATACTGACTTTCGTGAAAAACCCTATCATGAAAACGAGAGCGTTCAGCCTAACCTTTGTTCCTGGGCTCCCCTCCGCCCCCGGGATATTCGCCTTCAAACACCCGTAGATCCCCTGCCCCATAATACTCCCGCAACGGCGCTCCAAAAAAAAAAAAAAAAAAAAAAAAAAAAAAAAAAAAAAAAAAAAAAAAAAGAAAAAATTATATAAAAATAAAAAAACGGGGTAAGGTCTCCAGGGTCAGGCTACGGCCCACTAGATCTGGACTAGTCCAGGTTAGCATCTCGTGGACAGGAATAGGATTCACCTAGCTACAAAGAGTGAACGGAGGTCTCTCAAACCTGTCATTAGAGCTCTCCGTTGGATCCAGTATATGCCCTTGAAACGTTACCAAGCAACTGTACTGCGTCATATACCATCTCATCTTCGATATCGAGGATCTGTTGTTAATCTTGAGCACGCATGGAGGTGAATAACAAGCACATTTCCGTAAATAATCTGGCATGTGGTCGACATATTTAATGGACGTGATTTTTCCCATACTTAGAGAACCCAATCTTGCCGAGATTCCTTGGTCCCCTTAACGAGCGAATAGTATTGCAGTCAAATCTCTCTAAAGTTATCGATAAGACCGGCGTCTGTTCCTGAGCGCGCGTTAATCGAGCTGTTTCTACGCTGCTACGATCGAACTTGTTGTCCATGATTGAAAAAAATAGGTAAGAAGGCGGGTTAGTGAAGCAGAGAATGGGGCGAAATAACATCTCAGAAGCCCAGATCTGGCTAGAACAGGTACATATTATCTTAGTCTCGTACCTGTGTCCAAAGGAAGAAGGTTAAGCGACATCGTTTCCCCAGCTGGACGTTGTAGGTGCTTGCCAGTAGGTACGGTGCATTCTCCGCGGTTAGACCCAAGGTAGAGTCCAATATTATTCACTCTCTAAATCTCATCGTATGATTGTACTTCACATGGGCCGCGGAATAGCCTTGATTACTGAGCAGTCCGGAACTGCACGAGAGAGTGGAGAGCCGGCGGCTTTCACTCCGAAGCGTTATTTGTTACTAGGCCCTATTTGGGCAGGCAATAAGAACATGCAGTCCCCCAGCCTCCAAGCATAGCCCCCGACGATCATGCCCTATATCAAGTCAAGTGAACCTGTAGAACTCGGTGTTCTCACGTATATCCGTGACTATTCCCCCGCTGCAAAAGTACACTAATAGCCTACCCTGGCTGTAACTCACGCTTCCGGCATTACTTTCCCGCTACAAGGTCTTCTCCAACCTCTAAATGTTGAACACATTTATGTTTGCCACTCGACCGCGAGGAGGATACTGCTGGCTCTGAAGCATACCCTGGGAAAGGGGTATAATACACTGCTTATACATGACCATATTATCACCGAAGTGGGGTGCATTCGCTTATGGCAGCCTATAATATTAACGTCTCACTTGCAATTATGGAGACGATTGAGGGGCAGTGGATGACTTAACTGGTGGGTGTTAGATATAAGGTGCTGATGGACGTAGGTCGCCGCTGGTGGTGCAGACTGTGGAGGTGGAACTGGCCTAGTTAGCGTGCGATAAAGACTGATGTTGAGAATATGCTTTCAAAAAGGCCACTTATGGAAATGGTTTATTTAGGCTATGATCATAAGCTCATGGCAGCGTGTGTCCGTAGTGCGAGCTCGAATCAGGGTTAGTGTATTTGAGCTTGATGAGAGAGATTTAGTATATTCTCAATCTCGTTTTATTGTCACTGGCTCCTGTTTTCAACCTGTTAAGGAATTGACCAGAAATACTCACGGAGCAGATTGTGGCTCTGCAAGAGCAAGCAAATGGGCTCTTCAGTACATCTCTCCAGCCCAGTTACCAAGGACTAAATATAGCCGTTGCATACTACACCCAGTATTACTCCATGGGAGGTTCAGCTAAAAGAGCAACCCCTGAATTAGCATAATCCGCTCCACGAGATAGCTGAGATGATTGTCCAGGTGGAGTTGAAAAGCATGGGTATAGGTGCAGCGCCGCACTCCAGTTGTCAGGCTATGACAGTCACAGATAACTATCCACGAGCTCGTTTATGGCACCGTGGGCAAAGGGAAGGTGGGGGGGTATAGCACGGTGGGGGCCCTTTCAAGAGTACATGGCCCTCAGACACGTAAAGATATTTTCGTTCTCCATGCTTATCTCGTTCTCATGCTTATCCTTTGGCCACTGGTAAAAGCATCGGCAGCGATTTGAGATTATGCCAATAAGCCAGTATGTACTAAACACTTCCAATTCAAGATACGCTTCAAATTTCATAGTCTGAAATTCGGCTTGGGAACGCCCTGAGGATTTTTCGTCGCTTCCTGGGCGAACTCCTGGTTCAGTCATCAATGCTTCAACGTCATAGCCATTACTATTTATGTGAAATGGATGACTGCAGATATTGTGCACACCGGCCATTTTCATGTCGCGGTTGTCGCCCTAATTGTTATCATCATATGCACAATCCAGCAGCCAGAGTCCCTGGCTTTTACCTCTAGTCAGCCAACAAAGCTCCTCCAACAAGGAATAGAGAGCCGATGTCTAAAATCAGGGTATTGAATTGCCGATCGAGATTCAATACGCCGAACAATTGGTCATTCTCTAATCGCCTCCGACTACGCCCATAGTGATAACTTCGCCCGCCGTCAATCACGTAGACATCCACTCAGTGGATCAAGGGTGTCAGAATTCAAGGAGAATATGCAAAAGGATGCCTAGACTCTGTAATGTCTCGGAGATGGGCATGAGGAGGGCTTGATAAATTAGCAGGAGGGCTAGAAAAATCCGCATTATTACATTACGCCGGGATGGTCTTGTCCAGCCCGCGCAATCGACTATGCAAAATAGTAACCAATCCAGAAGGTAATGCGTTGTTGGTATGCATCCTGTCTATCAATGACGTTGGCGGCCACTGGAAGCTGCTACCAGAGCGCCACTTATGCGCGAACGTTAGAGATGCACCTCAATCACCGTTACCTGCAGTATCGTGCATTTCCCCTCAATCTCCAACCAACCAAAGCGGTTCCTCAACCTTATACACCCAGCCTGTGAGGGGTCTTGCCGCTTGTTTCGGATTGACTTCCTGATAGAGTCAGCTGCAGCTTGGTAGGACATGCCTGACGAGATAGCAGTATGTTTATTCTGTCAATGGCACTGTATATCGGTTAACGCCACGCTCATGGATTGGGCACCTGCAAAATAGCTGGTCTGCGATCTACTTAGTGCATTTGCCATAGATGCAGCTAGCAAGTAACGGCAATTGCATTGATTGACAGATGCCCTAAAAGCTGGTTGCTTACCGAGTGGTTCACTGCGATGCTCTCCTTCCTTTACACACCGAGCTCAACTCAAGAATGGACTTTCTAATGGAATACGGCAGTCCTGCTGGTTTTTTCACCATTTTCGCTACATTATGGCTCGTATATTGTCTGTTGCGCATGCTGTATAATGTCTCGCCGTTACACCCACTGAGCCATATCCCGGGGCCAAATCTCGCAGCCGCAACCTTCCTGTACGAATCATGGTTTGACCTGGTTTTGGGCGGCAAATACACGCACAAGATCAAGAGAATGCACGAGCAATATGGTAATCCTCCACCCCAGTTGTCACCAGACGGGTCACAGCGCTGAAATGCCCTCGTCGTGGCAGGTCCGGTGGTACGCATCAATCCAGAAGAACTCCACTTCAACGACATTTCGTTCGCAAATGAGATATATGCCGGGCCGGGCCGCAAGCGAAACAAACAGGTCCATTACTTGAATATATTCGCTGGTCCGACGACGTCGTCCATGCTCGCAACGGTGGAACACGGCCACCACCGCGTCCGACGGAGTGCGGTGAACCGATTTTTCTCGCGCGCGCAAATCTCGAAGCTGGAGTCTAACATCAAAGACTTGGCATTAGGACTGTGTGACAAGATGATTCGTTTGGGTGAGTTGCCTATATTTAGTGGGATGTCTAGCGTTGACATATCATTGAGGAACGCGTGACAACGCACCTCTGGACGTTCGGACAGCATACAGCTGCTTCAGCGGGGACGTTATTTCCAAGTACTGCTTTGGAGAGCCTTTTGGATTCATCGCACAGGAAGAATGGGAGCCAAACTATAGAAATGCGCTGAAAGCCACGCAGGCTCCGGTCCATGTATTTCGGACGTTTCCCTTCCTCAAACGGCTAACAGACATCGCGCCACTGTGTGCAAGATGGGCCAGTCCTGGTATCAGGGAGATGCTAATCGAGTCAAACGAGAAGATGCCTGCCCGAATACGAAAGGCTAGGCAAGACTCCAAGAGAGGCATCACCGAGACCCAACCCAGTCTGTTTGCTGCGCTTCTCGACGCACCATTGCCAGAAGCAGAGAAAACAGACCAGCGATTGGGAGGGGAAGGTTTTCTTATGATCGCCGCTGGCACCGAGACAACGGCCGTATGTTTATATACCCTGCGCTAGACCGTTTATCAGTGACTGAGCATTCGCAGTGGACGCTGACCGTCATCACCTTCCACCTGCTAAACCAACCGGACACACTGAACCGTCTCAGGTGTGAGCTGCAGGATGCCGACGCTCTTAATCTCCAATGGTTTGCCCTGGAGAGGCTGCCGTACTTGACTGCTGTCATTCACGAAGGTCTACGCCTGTCATACGGGGTATCGCAGCGTATTTCCCGGATTGCTCCCACAGAGACGTTGGTCTATCAAGGCGAGCACAATGGCCGTAGAATCGAGTACTCTATACCGTCTGGCACCACGATGGGCATGTCGAACGCCATCAACCACCACAATGAAGATGCATTTCCGGACTCGGACGCATTCATCCCGGAACGTTGGATTAATATAGACGACGCCCAGAGACGCCGGATGGACTCGTGCTTGACCCCATTCTCAAAGGGTAGCAGGCAGTGCCTGGGTATCAAGTGAGTTTCTCCAGGCCTTCCGGGTATTATCTCTGCCGGAGATATGCTGACGAATATGGTACCATCCATCCAGTCTCGCGTACTGCAACTTGTATCTGGCTTTGACAGCGCTTACCTTGCGGGTCTTGCCGTGGATGAGCTTGTACGAAACGACGGTCGACGATGTTCGGTATCACTCGGACTTGTTTGCGCCGTTGCCCAAGAAAGGGACGAAGGGGGTACGGGCTATTATATCGTACCCATAAGGGTCCTGTAGCCACAGCGATAAGTTGTAGTGTACCGTATGCTCGGTTCATGCAAGCGAAGGATCGTGCTGAGGAAATAGTATCTTATTTTCCATTATCCTTGTTCCGTCCTTCTTTGGCGACCTTCAGCTCCAGTAAGCGCGTGGAAATAAATTCCAAGTGAATGGATTTTGTCCCAACTACCAATCGTCGAAATGAGCAGTCAGCGTTATGGTCAAATAAAAGGTATGGCTGTTAAGGGGAGTTGAAAAGTTGCTAGAGCTAGAAGGGAGGAGAGTCCCAGTCATGATGAAACTCTCTGACATGCTAAGTCTCTAGTTTTTCAGCTGAGACTCTATAATTTGAACCGTTTTTGAGAAACAGTATATTATGATAGTAATATGGAACAAGTGTTTTCTTAAAAGAAAGTGAAATAATTATAGAGGTAATTTGAAAAAAGAAGTGAATTGATCATAAGAAGAATAGTGAAAAGAGCCCTAATGTTAGGGAGGATAAGTGACGCATCCCTTCAAAGGACTAACACAGCTGACAGCTCTTCAGCGAAACAAAGGCGTCAACACTTCTTCCCAGAGAATTCTTTCCAATCCTCTTCTCTTCCTTCTATGTCTCCTCTCAAAGTGTACACCTATCTCAAGTATTCAACCCTATCCTCACATCCACCCGCAACTCTAGTCCACAAACCGCATAGAGCCTCAAATTCAAGCAGAAACCCAGCTCACCAAAAGAGTCCATTCCGCTATATTCCGCAAAAATGCCGATGAGCTGGACCCCAGAGGCAAACGTCAAGGTGCGCACCATCCCATTCCACTTCCACACGTGCCTCAACTACATCCGAGAACCCGTCTTCTAAGCAAGCGCACGAACTCACACAGCGTCCTAGCTCTTCATCGGCGTTCTGGAACAGATCAAGACCCAAAGCGTCAAGCTGGACTACAAGGCTCTCGCCGAACACATGGGACCCGGTACGCGCTAGTCTAATCCTTTGATCTCCATTTTCTCGCGCTCCTCTATGTACATTTACGTGCAGTAGCACACTAATAGTGATTTCTTGGCTAGAATGCAACGCAAAGTCTGTACAGAACCAGTTCACCAAGCTGAAGAAGCAAGCGGCTGAAGAATACGGTAATGCGGGTGCAAACACGCCGGATATACCCAGCAATACACCGAAGAGACGCCGTGCTCCTGTGGGCTCGAAAACAGGTACTCCGGCTAAGAAGAAGAGGGGTGATGCTGAGGTCTTGGGAGGTGACTCTGATGCCGAGGGAGAGACAGATATCGACCAGGAGATTCTGGATAAGGTTAGCGCGGAGCTCAAGGAACTGGCGTGAGAGCGGAATATGTTTATCGACGTTGGTTTACAGTTGTCATGGATACTGGAGAACATATCCCTTTTAAGTGGGATCAGCTTGGGTGTTATTGGAATGTTGGCTGCACTAATAATGCTACTGGAAAGCTAGTGAAAGCAAAGCTGTTAGCGAGGTCTATGTATTGAACGCTATAACATGGCTTCTGTGCCATAATTTATATGGTATCAGAGTACTCATGCACAATACTGCTGCTTCGTGAAAGTACATTATTCTATTACGGACTGAGCCAGGGTCTGTAAACGTTCTAATATCTCTCAAGCTAAATGATTATCTGCACACCGAATGTTACCCATTCATCTAACCATTATAAGAAAAACCATAGATTATGGTAAAAAAAAAGTAAGTAAACAAACTAATCATGATTCCAGACTGGCAATTCCCTCCCCAACCTTCTCGCAATCTCCATCTCGCGGTAATAATGAACCTTCCTTTCAATATCCGTCACCAGGCCCCCAATCTGCGGATCAGGATCATCCAAAACATCTTCATCCAATTCCTCCACAGCTGACAAGATTGCCTCACACGACCAACATAGACATACCTGGTATTCCTTGCCGTAATGAAGTCTGTACCACTGCTCTGCATTTGTGAATCCGTCATCCAGCGTCCCACGACCGATCTTGTCTTCGTGGTTGATGAATCTTCCAACACGTTCAGTGACGAACGTTCTATATCTAACCGCACTGCATTGATGCGTATGCCAGACGAGGTCGATATCAAGCGTTGGCACCAGGAATTTATTAGGGTAGAGCCTGAACAAATGGAGAAAATTGTCGTAACGGTCGATTGCCCGACGTAGGGTTCCGTTGACGGCTGGACTGCAAATCCAGCGGTGGGCGTGCATCTTGTCAACAAAGACACACTGGCGTTCGACATTCTGGACAAGCGGGGTGTTCAGGTCTTGCATCTGACGAGCCTTCCTGAGGGTCTGGGCTAAGTGGGAAGCGTCGGGAGATTCGAAACGGGCCTTTGGCTCATAGAATGCGTGCAACAGATTCTGAATCAGACAGGGTTGGCTTGCCTCCTCTGACAATGTTGTGATCAAGTCTCCGTGGATATTGTGGGTTGTAAGAAGCCAGTCACTATGTTCTTTCGGAAGAGTATAGGTCCAGCTATTCGAGTCGATGGCGGCATGCTACTACGAGTCAGCAGCAGTCTTCCAAAGCTGTTTGTTCAGAGTTCATACAATATCTGACCATGGGAATTCAATGCTCTGGACATGCTTGAGGTTGTAAGAGGCGCAGTGCTCCTTAAAATCATCGCAGTTCAGGAGAAACGCATGCCATATCATCAGGACGTCTAAACCATCAGCGGCTATCTAGAACAGGGGCGGGAAGGGCTCACCAAGTGGCGGCAGGAGCAGGTAACGTGGGGCATGGCTGCTGAGCTGTGCCATTTCGAGGTGAGTGTCAACTACTTGTATCCACTGACGGAAGCGCGTCGCCGCAATGTGCAGAAAGTGCGTCCATTTCTGCTTTCGTCTATCGGGGAAACGAGAGTCCGCGATGGACACAGTCTCAACTTGGCGGTTTCGACTTCTGCGCGTGTCTTTCTTCACCCGGTACTTGGTGGTTGGCTGGGGAGAGATATTGAAGGCAACGTCGAGCTGGGGAGAATGGATGACTTCATGGCGGAGGGTGTGGAACGCTTCAAGCATTTCAAGGTGAATGGCACATTCGCTGATCGACGGAAAGGTTGGTGATCCATGGTTAACTGTATTTAGATCTTTAAAAAGGGCTGGATCTGGGATATCTAGCGGCTGCTCCTTGCTCTTGCTATCAACATAACGATATTTCCTGGATGGGTTGGCATTCAGCGCCGCAGTCTGGTCGCCACTTGCGCGGTGAAGGGACAACAGGTTGCTGGGAGATATGAGAGCCATGATTGCCGACGAAGTTTGACGCTTGTAAAATGCCTGCTCAGGATTTGACGGCCGCTTTGTATTGATGGCAGCCTGCCAGAGTCTGCCGATCACAAAGCTGCCTTGCAAATAATTCTAAAGTCTCGGGCACCGGGCAAGATCCTCGGCAAGTGGAATACGAGAAATATCACAATCCTAGCGCCTAGAGCTACCCCAAAAGAAGGCGTGGTAAGCGACAAGGCCCGCCCAGTTACGATCCCGTGTCCTGGCTAAGCCGCAAGGCAGACATGTTCCGTTGACCGGCTCGTGTCATGAGTCCATGGGCAGAGCACCGTAATTGTGCGCTGAGTGTTAAATATCCGACCCGTGGCCTTGGGCAGTGTCAAATCATCGGCACCCTAACTTTACCATGTCACGAAACTCGTTCCATACTCGGTGGAAATCCACCACCAGATCCGCAGCCCCTCTGCCTGACCCTTCCACAAAATGGAGTCAAGTTGGTCCGGCAAAGGAGCATTTAGTGCAGCAGTTGGAGACCCTTTACTGGGAAGGAGTCCGCGGCGAGATCGAAAATATCATTCGCACACTTAGAATATTTCAGGCCCCAGAGTACGCGGACGGGCTGATTGATAATGTGGGGGAGAACGATATCCATGGATATGACACATTCCTGGACCAGGTCAACCAGCAAGCGCGCGCGTTTGCGCTTCGTTACCGTGAGTTCCACTCCATGCGGCACAATCGGGGCAGGAAACTTACCAATATGTAGGAGACGAGCGAACGGAGTATAATGGCCTGGCTACAACAAGAGTTCTGGATAGCGAGAAGGCTGTTCGAGATCTGACGTACGATATCATTGCGGAGAGGAGCAGCGCCAGGGTGACAGCAGAAGTTCGAGAGAATCTGACAAGTGAGCCAACAACTACACCTTCCCTCGAAGGGATACCCACTAACGAACTTCCAAAGACGACCCGAAAAGATCTAGTATCGAAAGGCAAGCATGGTTACTGCTTCAGACAGCAGGTATGAAGAGATCCCTTGAACTGTGACCGCCTAGCCTAATTGGACCAGGCCTCTTGGATATAGACCAGATGATCGAGGACCGTCCAGACCAGAGGAGGCCCAAGAGGGTCCCTGGTATACCGCAATGTAAGAGCATCCTCTTTATTCGGGGGTCAAACTAAAGGCTGAAACCGTCAGTGGTGGCGAAGAGCATGGGTACACCTGTCGAATTTCGAGTGCTGAAGTGTGCCCAATGCCACAACGCCATAACCGGCAGCATGTTCACGCGTCGGAACGAGGAATTTGCGACGTCCACCATCTGCGAAGGCTGCTATTGGGCTCACCATTATGGCGACCAATCGTACGTCAAGCAGTACAAGCATTCCATCGTAGAGGACGCGATCGAGCTGGCGGAACGGCAAGGGTCATGCAAATGCGAGCAAAATACTAAACAGCTCACAGGATGGTACCACCTCAAATTCAAAGATGGCAATCACTATCAAATTAGCGCCACGAAGTCGTGTCCAGTGTTTAAGATCTCACAGGGAATCAGTAATGTCAAATACAAAGGGCTTCTTGCAACCGCGGGATTAGAGCCGCCGGTGAGGAAACGATTTGGACTTTCTCGAGTGGCGAGCAAGCTGAAGAGACACTCGTTATCGACAATTGGACAGGCCTCGCCGCTCGCCCCAGAAGAACTGGCCTCGAAGTTGTACCTGCAGAGTTCGACTGGAAGGGCAAAAGCAGACGAGGATGTCCCGCTCTTCGCTCGAGAATGTGTCGTCGAGAATCCGTTCAGCTATGTGCATATGGTTCTACGAGTAGGACCAATTCTTATTGAGAGGATGTCAGAGTAAGTCGTTCAAGCGGGGTTCTTGCGTTTCTTTCAAAAGAAAAAAAAAAAAAGAGCTGACGGTATGGCAGGACGAATGTCCTCATAACGCTGAAGGAGCTGCCAGTCTTCCATGACCGATTTCATATTCGTGGCAACCAGCACATGCTCCGTATGGACCTGGAAGCAGCAGCGCAGCTATGGTATTGCGAGCAGCCTGTAAGCAAACCGAAGCGTTATAAGCTCGCCATGAAGCAGGTGGTCGGCGCTCCATTTTCCGGTCTGCTTTCTGAAGGAGAGGAAGGCCAGGCGCAGCAGGAAACTGTTCAGCTTCTCCTGGCCGCCGCCAATGCCTTGGATTTGGGTCTGTCAAGTGCCGAGCAGAGCAAAGTGCTTGCAGCAGCGACAACCCCAATATTGGACAAGCTAAAAAATATTCTCGGGGCCAGACTTAAGATCTACCTCCAGGCAATCGGTGAAAGACTCGTCGACCAGAGCACTGCCATTGAAACCACTGATCCCACATTTTGCTCCTCACTGCTTGATCCGGCCATATTTGGACCCCTTTTTAACGGTCCCATACGCGAGTTTCTCGGGGGCCCTCTCTACCTGATGAGCTTCCTCTGTCCAACGGCAACCGAATATCCGGACCAGCGTATCATCACCAAGCACGATGTTCCTTATGGCTTCACAGAGGAATATTTGCATCGATATTACTTTGGTCGTTTCAATGACGCAGATATAATCGACACTCTACAAGAATACTGGTACGACTGGGGTTCGTTCTTTGGCGGCCCATTGTACCGATATCAGGACACCTTCCCATGGGACTGCTCTGAAAAATGGAAACGTTGTCCGACCAAGTGCGGCGACTGTAGCATTACAAAGCACGTATGGGCCTTTCCGTTCGATAGCTGGTCCTTGATCACCCTCCACCTCCAGCGGGAGCAGTACCTGTACCCTCCGCGAGCCGGAACCACAGCAATCTCACCAGTTGACTGGGTCCGGTCTCGCCAGTACATCCTCGCCGCTGCAGATGCCCTCCACCGCGTCGCAACGGCAATGGCGCAATCGCCACGGCTTGGAAAAGTCACGGCCTGGCTGCACGAAGACAGCCGACTGCTGCAGACACAACCATCTCTTTCTCGGGCTAAACTCGGTGGCATCCACCGCGCACAACCGTTCAGCCACTACTATGAACTCGGCGCCAACCAGCACTACTTCCTGTCAGAATGGGCCATGATCAATTGTGCGGAGCAGATAAAAGCCTATGAGAAACTTCGAGATGCGCGGATGATGGTCTTCGAGATTCCCTGGCAGATAGCCGGCACACCGCGGTACCGAAAGAGTGCCACAACGCACGATATCACCTACGGGTATGTAGGATTCCAGGGTCAACGGGCCGATCACAGACCTTCTGATAACGCAGGGGCCAACTATTACCCCTATTATTATCCCATCACTGACACCCGCACTTCTGGCGAAGGCTATCAATGTGCTGATGGACAATTTCAGATGACGGATCAGACGGCTGGCGACGATGATCCTACCCACGGTGCGGAGCATAACTGCGGTTCTGGGTGCGGTGCCAGTACCGAGGCTGGGGCGCTGCAGGGTGATAATGGTGGGTATGGTGGAGGTTATTATGGCGGAGGGGGATATAGTGGCTGTGGGAGCGGAGGTGGCGGAGGGAGTGGAGGAGGAGGTGGTAGTGGAGGAGGTGGTGGTAGTGGCGGAGGTGGTGGTGGCAGTGGAGGTGGAGGTGGAGGTGGTTAGTTAGACAAGTTTATGGGGGTTGCTCGTGTTCATGATCTGAAGCTGTGCTATTAATTTGTCGAGCCTGACTGCTAGTCATAACTACTGTCTAGAGTCAGCGTCAGACCCTGGGTGAGCCGTATGACTATAGTCTCCAGTCCTTCCAACCAATCTTATCTGAATGCATCAGCTTTTTTGAATACCAATCATAGCTCATAATCCTTCAGCAGAGGTCCTATACGGGCCAATAAAATATCTGCTCTCTATCGTTTATATAGCGGAGCAGGAGTTCTAAGATTGTATCAATGATGTGGCAACCTGGCTTCAATGCGAATGCCTGATATCAGAGCGAGATTGTCCTGAAATGAAACGTGATACAGAAACAGACTGTATCTGGTACCTGCCAATACTAGGCCTGAGACTTATAGGAAGCTTGCAAGGAGAGTACCCAGCATGACTACAACAGTTGCACATGCATGCATTGTTGCAGGCTATTCAAACATTCTTCACGAAGTGCCCGAGTTCAACATCACTTGGATATTATGCGGGAGGCAGAATTAAGCACAGACTCAGTCATGGCTGAGGAGATAAAACAGAGGATTGGTGCCCAGGGAATTATTATTGAAAAGACATATCCTAATCCACGGGAGACAGGAGTCTTCAAGATAGACTGCATGAGTGGTCAACGATGACCCTTCAACCAGCTATTTTTGCAACCTCAAGCCCCACAAGTACAAATGGTATTTACAACAGTACTGGTTGTGAGGCTAGTTATGTCTGTGCACCGGAGGAATGGAGGCTTAAGGACGAGGATCAGCATCTTGAGGATCTTTATCAGGAGGGCAATATCATCTAAATCAGATCATACAGTGTTGTTATTAGCCAGACCGTGTTCCCAGGCCCGTATATCAGGCTACGTGATCTAAAAAAGATCCTATACGTTGTTTGAAGCAAGCAGACGCCAGAATGGTTTTCAGCTTAATCCAAACAAGCTATTATTAGCAATCATTCACGTTTAAATAGCAGGTATACAGGCGGATCTAGGTCTGACGCGTTTCGAATGAGGTTTCAGCTTCGTGTGTTTTATGCTCTTAATAACAACGCATACCTTGACAACCATTTGGGGCAAGGGCAAGAGCGCAAGCCACTATTGTGTCACGACGTTGAGAGGTTCATTCAAACTTACCTGCTCTCACTTATGCCCTAGGCTAAGACTATCGCCATAGATTTGTACCTATGTTTCTCAAAGTCATGGTTCTTCACTTCTGTACGATCCTCTATTCAAGTAGCGACAAAGATTTGTAGTGGTTATTAGGTTATTAAATAAGATCCCTATTGATGAACTAGCTTAACCCAGTCGCCTTTTTCACTCTCCCAACCTTCTCAAGTTATAACGATTCCTCCATTTCTACCGGTTCAGCATGTCTGAAATCATAAACTAGAACATGAATACTGTACGGTTTGGCGGGCTCCCCCTCCATTAATATATTTTGCTACCGGCGGCGTCGAAACCGCCCTTCCTGCAGGTGCTTGAAGACGACCGGTTCGAGCAAGTCAAATAAGGACAATATCCTAATCACCTCGGTGAGGTAATATTTACACACCGGATTGTTGGTAACTTTGTCTTGATACCACCTCTTCTATATTGCTCGCTCGTGATATTGAATATGTTCCGGCATAGATTCTACTCAACATTGTCCCACAACCCAGGGGTCATCATTGCGCAGTAATCAAGATTTAGTGGGAAAGAAAATAGTCATAAGAAAGTTTTTCAATCGTAAGCAATCAAACCAGGGGGGCCCACACCATCCTGGCCGTGTTTATATACAAAGCATTGGATATCTTTAGAAGTCTCCATCCCGGCGTTGACCATACCTGTCTTCAGAACTCAATGTGGGAAAGCTCCAAGGATCTACCGTATCGTAGTCCCCGCAATCCTTCCACCTAAGATCTACTCAAAGCTGGCCCCAAGTAGATCTTCCAAGCACTGGCTCTCTGCACACTGAGCCCAATCTTGTCCACACCGGTAAGGCGTATCTAATTGATATCGCCAAATAGTGTTTCCCTTGCATTCTAGGGATATCAAAAGTGATAATAATTCTCAAGTCTTGAAAGACGAAAATCAGACCTTAAAAGTTCTCAAGCTGGAGGAGGATGAGGAGATATATCAGCAAGCAGCGGCTGGCCATAAGAAGCAATAGGTTCAGATCACCCATATACCCTAGGCGCGGTCATGAATCTTGGTCTTCTCTACCTTTAAACAGGGCAAACCGAGAGATATAAAAGAGCATATCAGCACGTACTGCCAGGGCATCAGAAGGCGCTGGGTGTTGACCGTCCAGAAACACGCATGGTCGCCGACAAAGTGATATATTGTTACCCTTAGCGCTGAATAGGAGGATTGGTAACCTTCATCCCCCGGCTTACCGGCAGCCCAGGAATCAGGGGATAATGTCTTCCCATACTATTGACAAAAAGTCCCCGTAATTAAGACATGCTCCTTAGGATACTTTGCAGAAATTAGCCCTGGCACTCTCATGGCAATGTCACGCTTCTACTCGAGACCTCCAATGAATCTCTCTATTTTCAGTATCCACAAGAACTTATTACTGCGGGAACTGAACACGTTTTATAGTTTTTTCCAATGACAGGCTGTTTAAGCTAATCGCTTTATATAGCATCTTTTCCCTCTTAACTTGAATGTCAAAACCACGCTGGGAAAGGCAATCGATAGTCATTTTGTAAGACTGCATTACGGCATTGTATTAATACGTATGCGTATTAAATTCCGTTTTGTAGGCACACCCCCATACTGCGCATATTCAGTGTTATAAAATTAGAACCATGGGAACACACAAAGCCCTTGTTTGGGTGCTGGTGACTCAATGAAAGCTCCTTTTCCCGCTAATGTCTTGGTAGTGGGGGCGTGATAAAAAATCATGTGCTTGTTGGTGCTGATTTGGAGATAGACTGAATTCCCTCAGCTTATATATTACACTGAACCAGTCCTCTGTCAGCAGAGCACATAACTGCGAAACGAGATCGAACACCACTGACGTCGACAATGGCAGTCACCAATCCAACCATATCCCTTCCTCAGAACTACATCCTCAGGGTGGGCACGCCTCCCGTCCCCTCCTACCTGCACCTGCGCCTGACATCCGGCTTGTCCCCCAAAACCCCTGCGCAAGCCGCCGCCGTTGCAGCAGGGACCTGGTACGGCTGCTACATCACATACACCGATCCCTCCGGTGACTCTCCTGAACCAGTCCCAGTCGCAATGGGCCGCATCATCAGCGACGGCAGCTGGTACTTTCACGTCGTCGACATGGCCGTCCTACCTGAGCACCAGAGGAAAGGGCTGGGAGATTCCATTCTGAAGAATCTGCTGGGGTATATCATGGACAACAAGGCCGAGGGGGAGCCCTATGTTAACCTCCTTGCGGACGAGCCGGGTCGGAAACTGTATAGGCGGAATGGGTTTGTAGACGCTATGCCGCATAGTCTGGGCATGTTCTGGGAGGGGAACCGATAGAAGGAACGGGGATGGGAGAAGTTATAATGCTGGAAGGTTGACCTCAATTCTTAGACAAGAATTGGGATTCTTCTTCCAGATGCTGATTGATGACATTATTTCAGGCTAAGTGGCTTGCTTGCCTCAGGTTGTATTGCGCTGCAGACTGACTGTAGAGAGAGCGATCTCCTCTTGAGGCCTCCCGATACTCCTTTGCTTCATTTTATCAGTACATGCTATGCTGGGAAATCTCTTTCCATTCTATACCTAAAATACCAGTCCTGGATAGCCCTTTGTCTAGCATTCCCAACTAGAGTTCATCTGGGCCATGCTTACAGAAGGATTCTACCCAACTAGCGTGGAGACGCCCAGACGCTTGTGGAAGGGTACGGTAGCATTCCGATTTCCGACGGCCCACTCTGACTCAACATGGAGAATGAATTAGAGGACGCCGATTGAATTGGAGCTGGAACTCTGTTAGGGTGACTCCAAGGTGTTTAAGGATTGTATTGGGGTAAAGCATCCAGAAGCCGCAACGCCGAATCACAGCGCGTCCATGCCAGTGAGTCATCCAGACCAGATTGACGGTGAGAAATCCTGCATGGGCTCGCGCAGAAAACGCAAGTAAGACACCATAAGCCAATAGAAGATGAATTTTAAGAGGCATAATCGTCATCTTATCGGTCACGCCCGCCCAGATGTCCGGCCTGAACCAACGAGACAACTAGCGATCGCGAAACCGAAAAAAATCTAGAATACAATACAATAAAAAATATAAATAAGAAGAATATTGGAGCAGCTGAGCGCAAGCTTAAAGACAATCTGATCCCCCCGGTCGTCGTGCTTGCGAGCTGGATTTTTCCAGTTTGTTAGAATCTCACCACCATGACCGCCGACAACGCCAAATTACCCTGGGGGTACAAATGGCGCTCTTCTCAGTTGTTCATTATCACGACTGCGACTCTCAGCTTGTTTTCTGGTGCGCAGTTTTCCTCTGCGAGGCGGGAAACATAATAAGATACCTGTTAATGCAGTCGCAGAATGCTTCCTCTTCGGCTTCGTTGTGCCCATCCTTCCATATATGCTCGAGACGCGCCTCCATCTCGACCCCTCGCGAACCCAACACTTCACCACGACACTGCTGACCATTTATGGCGCCGTCTCGCTCGTCTCAGCCCCATTCATCGCGCACTTTGCGGATAAGACGCCGAGCAGAAAGATTCCACTGCTTTTGTCGCTGTCCGCGTGTGCGTCCGGAACGGTTCTCGTTGCGTGCGCTAAGACCGGTACATCTATACACATATCCTATTGCTTCAACTTGGCGAGGCTGATAAAGTACAGTATGGTTGTTGATGGCCGGTCAAATCTTGCAGTCCATTGCCAGTGCGTCTGTGTGGATTGTCGCGTTCGCGACACTCGTCGACAATGTCGACGAGCGTAGCAAGGGAAAGGTCACCGCCACGGCAATGTCCTTTATTTCAATGGGCATTTTCGCTGGCCCTATGGTGTCAGGATTTCTGCTGGAGTTGGTCGGCTACTGGCCTGCGTGGTTTGCCGCTTTGCTTCTGCTGGTGGTGGATTTTTTGGCGAGACTGCTTATGATCGAGACCCCGTCAGCTAGAAAATCCGAATCAGCGTCTGACGCACAGGAACAAAGCCCCCTCCTAGCGGCATCGAGCGGCCAGACAGCCCAAGATCATGAGAACGAGACAGGAACTGCGGCCGGCGATGCCAAATCCGCGGCTTCGCGCGGCTTCTACAGGATCATGTTGACCAACCCGCAGATCCTCGCCTCCATGTTCAACACTCTCGCCCTCTCTCTCACACTTGCCTCGTTCGACACTACCCTCCCTCTGCACGTCCGGGACGTCTTCGGCTGGGGCAGTCTCCCCGTGGGACTGATCTTCTTCTGTCTGCAGATCCCCACGATCGCGCTAGGTCCTGGAGTCGGCTGGCTGCGTGATCGAATTGGATTACGCTATCCGACGACGGTTTCTTGTGGCCTCCTCGCGCCTCTATTGTGGCTCTTGTCTGTTCCAGGCGAAGAGTTCCCCTGGGGAAAGCTTGGGGGTGATAAGACTGGCCAGGTGGTGTATATCCTTGCCATCGTGGGCATAGGTTTCTGTCTTGCATTCACGCGTGGCGCAGGGACGTTTCAAATGATGGGTGTGTTATTCCATATCCCTCCTTCTCCGTCCACTCAACCAGTAAGAAGCGGCGTACTGACGAAGAGTGTAAAGCCGTCATCCACGAACTCGAGCGCGACAACCCAAGCATGTTCGGGCCCCATGGAGGAAACTCCCGGCTCTCAGGACTCATCGAGCTGCCCTTCAATATAGGCATGATGGTTGGTCCGCTGCTCTCTGGAAGTTTTTCCGAGTATTTAGGATATTATTGGACTTGCTTTGTGCTTGGTATGTTTTGTACCATCCTTGTCCCTGCTGGAGTTAGTAAACGGGTAATCGAGAAGCTTGGCTAACGGTGCATAGCGGTTATTGCGATGCTTGTCGCGATCTCCTCGTGGCTTTACTTGACTGCGCAAGGACAGGACGTAAGAGAGATGGAGGAGGAGGGGATGATCTGAGCTCGTTGGGGCTTAGCTGCTGCTAACCATCTTGATGCGGGGACAGATGGTGATGACGTTTCGTGTGATATTCAAGCGGCTGGGTCTGCTATATCTGGTTCAGGCGGAAGTTACGACGACTTCTGCAGCATTGCGGTCATATATAGTCCTGTATTCTCGCGACTATTCCTAATAGGGGACCAGAAAATTGCGTAAACATAAAGATAATAGAGCTTTTTTTTGCTGGTTCGCAAACCAGGAGCATAATCTTATATCCATTTCACTCACTTCACTCATTTCACTCCGACCGATCCGTGCCTCCATTCCCCACCTAAGCTATTGAAGATCTTCCCGTCATCTTGCCAATACTGTAGATGCCGCGGTATGCTGAGAAACACTGAGAGGGGGCCACACCCCCATATTATACTACATTGGGTTAATGAAGTCGGTTTGAATGTGGAATTAAATAAATTGCACCCTATGGTACGCTGAAGTCTATCTCTTGTTAGGCTTACGCTGCGTCATCGTCATCACAGTTTATATTGTTCCAGGTCGCTGGGCTTCAGAGCAAAGCCTTTCGTTGAACAGACCGGTCTGCAATATCATGCGCGAACCTGTTAGCCTTGAGCAGTGCGCATACGCAACCAGACGAAGATTGCGGCGATCGATATTCGGCGTTGCAACAAATACCCATCGGGATTTGATGGGTTGCACGGAGCCTCTCCTGTTCATACTACGGGTCCTCCACGCAAAGACTTCAATCAAATTGTAGGTTGAAATCCAACGGGGGGGCTGAAAGCACTGGCTGTATGGTGCCTTTGGCGACAATAGGTAGGATGTACCGCAGCTCCCAAGTACCACTATAGGCATTATATGACCTCAAGAAACGTGCAGATATTGTATCGCAACCCGTCTTACATATAACTCGTGCCTTGAGCGATCGACAGTATTTACTCGTCGACAGCACCGCAGATAGTCTCTATCCCTTTTGACCCAGGCTTGCAACTGCACGTAGTCATCTCCCTGCGTCCATAGCACAGTCAAGCTTCAGCCGGGCCTTCACACTTGTAAACGAGGTTCGCTAGTTTAAAGGCCCACGGTGAAATTCGTCGAGGCATGCGCGGATGGGAAGGGTTTCAAGTAGAAGTCGAACTTTACTGGTCTATACCGTTCTGAGCATTGAGAGCGTGGGAGTCAACCAGGAGAGCTGCGACGCAGATTGTCAGAGGATTTCAGGGATTCTAGATGTTGAGTCAGATGACAGAAGCGAAGAAAAAGCAATCCTCTCCGGGAGACACTAGGCCAAACTATTAAGACCAGTCTGCTGTATAAGTCCGTGCGCTCGTTTTGCTGATTTAGAATTCCAGGCATTAGCAAGAAAGGGAAATGCGCAGTATCTTTGCACTGTCAGTTCGTGCGCTCTATTTATAATGATACCCAAGGGCCCCACTGCGGCGGCGCCCCTATATCAGTTAGCAGCTAGTCCAGGCAGACTAAAAATCAGGCCGCTGACTCGGCTGGAGAGTAAAGTCTTGGCAAAGAGACGGTGTTGAGTCCAAAGTACAAGCTAGGCAATAGCCAGGAACAAAGCTGTTCTGGGTGCATTTGACTCTGACCTGTGGACTCCATTTACTGGTATTGCCGGCCAGCCCCGTCCCGTCCAACGGCTGGGGAAGCGGCCCCGGAATCCGGCTTCTGGGCCCTTAAGTTACCCGACTGACACATCAACCGAGCCGCTAACAAGAAGCCACCGTCGGAGACTGACTCGGGTGAAGGTGTCTCAGCCAATAGGAAGACGTATCAAAGTGGGCCCTGCATTTTTAAGTTCAACGGCGCAATTCCAACACTCTCCTCCCCCCATCCCAAGCCGGGACGCTCAATAATCTGACATGTTTGACAAACCCTCTTTTTCGAAGCTTATAGCTTGTGTGATGGCTCTTATTTCCGTGCAGAAACGATGCAGGAGCTCTACATAAACAGAACAAGGATCATTTTTGCGAACTTCTGATGTATAAACAGGACAAAACTTTCAGTTTCAGCTTCTGACACCTCAGCGTCAACTCCAACCGCATGGCTACATGCTGAGGACGGAAAAAGCGGGCCTCATCTCATCTTCCCGACGCCCACAGCTGCGATTCTTTGGGGGCTTTTTGGCCACTACGTCCAAGGGCAAGTCCTTTCCGCGATTTAACTGACCTTGGACCCCGGAATTGAACCTTTCCACCAGATAACCGTCTCACTCCCGGCCAGGTCAAGACTTTAGGGAAGGGCCATTATATTACCAGTTCATCAGCCTTGCATCCTTTGTTAAGGGGGCTTGCGCTGTCACTATGACGGCCAACTTCCCCATCAGAACGCACGCCCAGCGCTCCGTGCTCGGCTGCTCCTTCGTCTTCTCCATCCTTGCAATCACGGCCGTTCTACTCCGGCTGCTGGCGCACAAGATCGCGCGCAAGAAATGGACTCTCAGCGATTATTTTATTATTATGGCATGCGTATGGCAACCCACTCCGCAGCACTCGCAATCAATTAACTGACTATCTGGGCCGGTTAGACATTCTCTGTCGGCCTCCAATGCATTAGTATCACTGGCGTTTTCCGAGCAGGTATCGGTTACGACCACGTCAGCGTCATCGTGGCAGACCCTAGATGGGGTACAGAGCCCATAATAACCGTGTCGAAACTCATCGTCCCGCTGCAATTTGTGTGGGTGCTGAGTCTTAGCTGCACCAAGATCAGCATTCTCTTCTTGTACCTCCGCATCTTCCCTGTCCGGTGGCTTGTGATTTCTTCATACGCAACAATGGCTGTCATTGTGGCGTGGGCGATCGCGACGATTCTAGCGGGCTGTCTGATCTGTCGCCCTTTTGCCTATAACTGGGATAAAACCATTCCAGGCGGTTACTGCGGTGACCAGGTTACGAGTTTCACAATCACGGGCATTATCAATCTCGTCACTGACGTGGTAGTCCTTGTGCTGCCGATGCGGAACTTGTCCAAGCTTCAGATGGCGACGTATAAGAAGATTACCCTGATTGCTGTTTTTGGTCTGGGCGCTGTGTATGTCCACTCTCCCCTTCATCCTTGGCATAGCCGGCTCGAGATTGCTAACGGAAGAAATAAACAGAACATGCGTGATCTCCGCCCTCCGCATTTCCGTCCTCTCCACCATGAACTTCGCAGATATCACCTACACTATACCAAAAGCCAATATCTTCAGCGGGATCGAGCCGTGTCTGGCCGTGATCCTCGCCTCCGTGCCCATGATGCGGCCGCTGCTTGGTCGAAAGGGCGGGAGCACCGATGCAACGGGCCAAACGCCCGTCTATTCGGATTCCAACTCGCATCCGCACCCACATTCAAAGTCCCTTTCCAAGTCAAGGGGGAACAGGAACTCCAGGATTGGTGATGATGGGTTCCAGCCACTTGATGATGATACGAGTCAGCTTTGGCTTAGGCCTCTGGGGCCGAAACATCATGTTGGTGTTAAGGTGTCGCAGGATACGGTCACGGGAGACGGGGAGAGTACGGGGAGTCTCGAGTCGTTATCGGAGACGAGGGGGAAAATGGCGAAGAGAGGTCCTGGGATTGGCGTTGGGTCGGGGATCACAGTGAAGCAGGAGTGGAATGTGGGGGAGTCGCGATGAAATATGCTTCTTGAAAAATCTCTTTCCTTTGTTCAACGATACCATTATACGTCTATACCTGGTCTTTCGCGCGTATGTTCGACAGACTACTTGCTGCTAAAAAAGCCTTATTCCATGTAATCCGTGGTCGTCAAGTCATATGGTCAAGTAGTAAACTAGGCTTCCCGGAGCCGGTTGATATCGTGGCATGACTATTTGCCCGTCGTAGAGATAATCGGTTACCTCGCTCCACTGCATCATAAAGACTACTCGAGACTATTCGACGTGACGTTTCAAAGCCTTTGCGGAAGTATATTCTCAGTCCTCATACAATTCGCCCTTTCCCGGACGATATCGACAGTCATCACCACTCACAAACAAGGCGCATAAAAGAGTCCACCAGCACAAGGCAAAATCTACTTATTCAGGAGAGGCTATCAATATTGAGTTGGCTGTTATGGTACTTAGGTAGGCCTATTCATGAACGGCAAGGCGACAAATTCGCATGGGAGGAAATGGACAGGTCCTGTCTTCAAACACAACTAGGTAACCTTCTATCCCGCAGGCTGGTGGGTTTCAGGTTTTGCGGACCTCAAGGTTTTAGATTTCGGATTCAGGGGGACTCAACACTCCACAAGTTTGGATATCATGCAACGCGTATTGTCGCTGCGGCCCAGTTCCAATGGTACCTTGCGTCCTCGTACTGAACGAGAAAACATAGTATTTAACACCGGGCATCTAAGGTAGCATTGTGATATACTCTGTTTTAGAAACAGAGCGCGATAAACTAGAACAGCGTTAGGACTTCCTGTCCAGAATACTCACCCGCAATATAGAAAATATATCAAAGGCTCACTGCCGGGCTCGCAACTCAAACCATCAACTCGGGACATAAAAGGCTCGCAACCGCAGGGTGAAAGCAGCCCAATAGGCCTGGTTATCCGAAGTCAAGGAAAGCGTCGTTTTCACCTCGCACATATTGCCAGTCAGTAGTTTCTTTCTCTGTGCGCTTGCCACCTCAAGACTGGCTAGGACGAGGGGATGGTAGAGCGAATGATCGGTATTGTTGAAAATGATCTTGTAGTTCTTCAGTCAAATGTGACAGGAATACAGATATAGCCATTCTCAGGGAAAATATCGACCCTAGCAACTTTGACTTTCAACGTGCCATCCGGTTAATTTACTGATCTTCATTCAAGGCTCAGACTGTAACACTTTGAGGTATGAAGTTCAATATCCGCGGCGGCTCTCTTCCCAGGCTAGCTTTTTTTTGCATGTTAAGACCTGAAGCTGAAAAAAAGGTCTAGAACGGGGAGATGGGTTGTATTTCGTGGGTCGGTAATGTGGAGGACATTCGGCACGTCCACCGATTGATCCGAAATGATTAAATCCCTCCCCGCAGCGGGGACGCTCTCATGCCTGGTACGGTAATCAGGGCTGCAGTATTAAAGCTGATGTAGATGGCTGCGATATAATAACCCTTAATGTGGATTACGCCAAACTCGATCAAGGATGATGGAACGAAGCTGGAAGTATATTGCCATAGCGTGCGCCCTCTGGGTTGTGCAGGTATGCAGTATCCCCAAATCCTTTCACCAAATGTCCTATGCAGACTATAACTGAGGCTGACAACATTGACTTAGAAGATATACAGCGCTATTACCTCCCCGCTCAGGGCCATCCCAGGCCCATTCTATACTAGTCTGACCCGGTTGCCTCTGAAGCTCTCCATAATTGCTGGACAACGGATATACTTCATCCACAGCCTGCATCAGAGATATGGCCCCATCGTACGTGTCAGCCCGACCGAAGTCTCCATTGCGTCTCTCCCTGAGTTCAGAGAGATCCACCGTGTTGGCTCGCCCTTTCTGAAGAGCAATTGGTACGAAAAGTTTGTAATGGGCCAGCACTCGCCGGGGGTGTTTGCTATCAGTGATCCCAAGCAACACGGGGCTAGACGGAGACTATTCGCGAGGGCGATGTCGAATACCGAGTTGAGACGGGTATGGGAGGACGTAGTGAGGAGCAAGGTTCGCCTGGCTGTTGATCGGATTAAGGGGGAATTAGAGGCAGATGGGGCCAGATGCGATGTACTGAAGTGGTGGACGTTCCTTGCGACAGATGTTGTAGGGCATCTGATGTTCGGGGAGGATTTCGACATGCTGAATATCGGTGTGGTATGTTCCTTTTGCCTTTTTTCCTTTCATTTTATTCTTGGTTTCTTTTCCTTTCTTTTTTTCCCTTGTCTTCCCCCTCTTCCCTCTCTCTCTATTTCTTCTTTCTTCTTTCTTCCTTTCCTCCTCCCTTTTTCGGATTTTTTGGTTTCCTGGACAAACTTCTGGCTGCGATGCACACTGACCGGGTAGAAAAATGAATACATCCACGTCCTCGAAAGTACAATGAAGGGCTCGGGCATTAACGCAGAGCTCCCGCTCGTCGGGTGCATCGGGAGGCATTTGCCCTTCTCAGTCGTTCGATCCATGTTTCGCGCCAATGACTACCTCACCAACTACGGAAAAAGGGCCGTCACGAATGCCCGAGCGAAAAGTGACTCCAGCCGAAATATCTTCTCGGGGATGCTGTACGAGGCCGAGAAATGTACAGATAGCGATAGTGGTCTAAGCGAGCTGGACATTATCACGGAAGCAGGCAATATGATTGTTGCCGGCTCAGACACCACTGCCGTTACTTTGACATATTTGGTTTGGGTGGTGCTGAGCCGGCCCCAGTTGCAAAGAGAGATCGAGAGTGAGGTCCTCGCTCTGGAGGAAGGGTACGACGATGCAAAGCTCGAGACACTCCCGGTACTCAATGCCGTTATCAAGGAGACCCTCCGCTTATACGGTGCTGCTCCAGGATCTCTCCCACGGACTGTGCCTCGTGGAGGTGCGACTTTGGGTGGATATTTCATCCCTGAGGGCATGACGGTGAGTACGCAGAGCTGGACGGTTCATCGCGACGAGAATCTCTTTCCAGACCCGGACAGTTTCAATATCTCGAGGTGGCTGGAGGAGAACGACGCCGGGTTTCCGGCTGCACAGCTGGCGTTTTCGCCGTTTGGTGCTGGTGGGAGGATATGTTTGGGTATACACCTGGCGTATATGGAGCTGCGGCTCGCCGCAGCAGAGTTCTTCAGGAGATGTCGAGGGGTAAGGCTGTCCCCGGATACGACATGGAAGATTATGAAGCCCATGAATTACTTCTTGATTGCCCCAACTGGGAATCGGTGTGATATTATGCGGGGATAGCATAGCAAGCCTATACATGATAGATTGATGATACGCTGCGCTACTTATCAGCGTTTAGTAGAGATCAACCTACAGTAGCCAACGGCAACCTCCAAGCTTTGATAATTCTTACCCTCTCCTGTCGTCAATTTAAATGTTACCGTATTAGCGAGTCGCGTCACGAGCCCAAAGAGTTTATATCCCGCTTGATCTGCGGTGCGGACGGGTGCAGTGGTGAGTTCAGCACGGAGTCCATGACACCTGGCGTGAAAATCATGGAACTATGATCCTCATATGCCCGGAAAACTGCCATATATTGCCGAAACGAAGCAGCGGCGGCTCAGTACAAGTTCTGGTTGGGCGATTTGATAACTTGGTCGCGCTTGTGAGATCTTCAAGGAATTCCCCTTTCGAATACAAGATCTTCAGACTAGCACAATTTAAACAGTACCATATTCCGACGATTTATGAGGATATGCCTCTACACGGGTCAAAGCTCAGATCCCGTCTCTACTGCAGTTTCTTCCACCATCCTTCATGTTCGCCCCTTGTAGGAGTTTCTCGCCCGGGAACACTACAACTCCCTACTTGGACCGATCGTCCTCATATCTGCTTCGCAGTAAAGAAACTATTTAGACTTAAGGTGGGCCGCAAGAATCTCCTGCTTGGTCAGTTCTGGCCTTCTGGGACCGCTTTCATGGCGGCCTTCCCTACGTCCTGACAACTCGCTTTAAGTGGTAATTTGTCAAATGGGCTTGCCTTTTGCAGAGCGTTCACAAATTCCCGTATCCCTCACCAGTGAGATATAGACGGCCGCGGTGAAGGCACTTGTAGCCCCAATCATGTGAGGGATGGTGACGGTGTCTGGGGAGATGAATGTTGGGGTGAGTTCCCAATAGCGCGGGATATCGAGTTAGAAGCCCCTGAGATCGACCCTAAGTTCCAGTACTCATTGCAGATCTTTCCCACACCATTTTTCAAAGTCATACCATCGCCCCCGAGAGCTGACATTCGGTCATGGCTCGATGATCACGCATACAGTAAGATGCCGAGCGTAAGTATAGTATGGCCTTGATAAAGGTGTCGAGGGTCAGAAGAAATCTGCAGTACGTAGGTTGGTCCATGCACCTGCTCTCTGCCTTGCTGCTATATAATAGAATGCACAGGCCAGGTCAAAGAGCGCCATCTCAATTGTTTGGGGCATCTATACTCTCTAGTATTATGCTGCTTATCTACCAGGGCGAGAATTTAGGCATATTGGTCGGTGCCCTCATTCTTTGTCTCGTACGCTTCGAGACTGGGTACACGCAACAGCATTGTTGATATTATTTGGCAAAACAGGTATGCTGTGAGCGACGCCAACACTCCTCCTACACATCTCAAATGCATCCAAACGCATGTCAGAGCCTATTAAACTGAGAATTTGCGATACGGCTCTGCAATACCAAGGAAAACAAACATAGCGCTCCTAACTTCCAGTGTATCTCTGATCGAGTTTAGCTTCGCGATCAGATTGCGTCTTCATTTGTGCGATGGAAATTTCACGAATACGCGAGCTCGTCAGAATCCGGGTACAGACGGTCTGGAAGAAAGTCTGACTAGGTTTTCTGTGGCGTCGTCAATGGTTTCATCTTCCGCTACTGTGGTTTCACTAGGAGGGATGTCCAATATATCCCCATCTCCTAGAGAATCACGTTGCCCACTCTGTTTTTCGGCTTCGAGAACCGGCGATGGGTCACGAGCGAATGCAGACCAGAGTCAGAATATCTCGCACACTGATGGACGACTCGAACAGGAGTCAGCAAATAAACAAGGAATAGGACCCCTGTTCCTGCGTCAGAAGTGTGGCACGGTTAACAGCTACGGCGGGCCAGGACGAAGTCACGCAGCTCATTACATCAGCCTTGCCTTGCTATCAGAAAGACATCAGGTCCAATTTGTGCCCTTTGCTCTGGCTATTAACTGCGCTCGTGTACAACGGGTCTTTCGCCAACGCGCGAAAGTCACCCGAGCGCTTCCGGTACTGCGGACGCTAAGACTAGTAACCCTATTCGATTTATATGAAGCGCGATCATGCCGAGGTCGCCGAAGAGATTCATATGGCAACCGGGCTAGCTAGAGTGAATATCGGGTGAGAACGTTTGCACAGACCTCTCTGCTAAGCCATAGCAAGTCTGAAGGCTCGAATTGACCAATTATCGTCGCGCAATCTACTCTCAGCCAGATCCATTTCACGTCCCATGTCAGGACTACTGAGTCAAGCAGCGGGGATGCAGTGAAAACACGACGAAACTAGGGCTCGCGTGCTCTGCGTAGAATCCAAACCTATAGGGCAGGCTCCGAGGCCACGCAATATTAGTAGTTGGAATGACTCGACAGCCGCATATTCCTGCATTGATTCCAGTCCCCATCTCCACTTCCCCAGGATTTCTCCCAAGAGGCGAACGGTGGGGGAATATAACAGCCTCACTTGCTCGTGGGCCTTCTCATTTCCCCTTGATCATTCAGAACTTCGCTTTTTACTCTCTACCGCCAATGTCGATGTACGCTTTGTCGGCGCCATGGACAGTCTTCCAAGCTGCGCGGTACGGATTACAGCCCTGGCATTCTAACACATGGACATTGATTACTGACAATGGGATAGGTTTCCTGTCTGATCAGCGCCATTAACAACTCCACCTGCTCCTTGACCGATTTTGCATGCATCTGCGCTGACGCCCAGCTAAATACGCAGCTCACGCCGTGCATGCTTGCGAGCTGCACGATCAGGGAGTCCCTGAGTTAGTCCTCACCTCGATTGCCGACGGGCCCCTTCCATATAAACAGCTACTGATCGGGCTCGTAGCGGCGCAGAACTACTCCTACTCAACATGCCAATATCCAACGAGCGAGAACACCAATACCTTCCCCATCATAAATATCGTTGGCATCATTGTGGCGATCGTTTCCGTTACACTAAGAGGAATGTATCGCATTCTCGCTGGACAACTAGGTCTAGATGACTATACAATATGTGCTGCCCTGGTACGAGCTTAGCAAAACGGCGCGTGGTTTACGCAATTAGAGGAAGAATGCTAATCGAATCCCAGCTTGTCGCGGCAGCTATTTGTGGCGTTGGCGTTCCGTGTATGTCTCCTCACCCTTGCATTTAAAAAACGAAGCTGAAGCAGACTAAACTGACAATGATCAAGTGAAGGATCACGGTTTAGGCAAAAACATCTGGACCGTTCCGTTCAGCGACATCAGTGAGACTCTCAAGGTATATGGAACCTTTCGCCCCTTTCTCTTCCCGCTAGGCCGCTATCCCAAGATATTAACACCATCTGCCGCTGCAGCTGTTCTTCATAGAAGAAGTCCTCTACACAATCTGCACAGCATTGATCAAACTATCCATGCTCTTCCTCTACCTTCGACTCTTCCCCAATACTCTTCTACGCAAAGCAGTCTTCGTCTCGCTGGCCATAACTTCCCTTTGGGCAATCGGGTCATTTCTCGCACAGGTTCTCTCCTGCAAGCCAATATCCTACTACTGGAACCAATGGGATGGTGAGCATGAAGGCAGATGCGCCAGCCATAACTCGCTCCTCCTTGCGCACTCGATTATCAATATCTTCCTGGATGTTTTGGTGATTGCCCTTCCAATGCCGGTTCTTGTCAAGCTTCAGATGAGCATTGAGAAGAGGGTGGGCATGTGCCTGATGTTTGCCGTGGGGCTTGTGTACGTCGTCTTTCTGATATGTGAGAGTCAGGGTTGACCTTTGGTGAACATATAGTGTTACCATTATAAGCATCCTCCGCCTTGTTGAAACAGTCGGGTTCAACGACACTACCAATCCAACTAGTGCGTCAACACTACTCCTCCTTGCACAATAGCTTTTCTGACAGAGTTCCTTCAGAGGATTTCGTTCCCGTCGGCGTCTGGAGTCTTCTGGAAATTGACGTCGGAATCATGTGCTCCTGCATGCCGGGCATTCGGGCGTTGACGAAACGGCTGTACAGTACATTATTCAAGACTGATGGCCAGCCGAGTAGCGGATACAGATACGGCTCGAGACAGTCAAAACCAGGCAGTGGGGGTTCAGGGTCCGGGTCAGCACATCGAGTTCAGTCCTCGTTCAAATCTGGCTCGTCGAACTCCAACGCGGGAGGGGGAGGTCAGTTCATCAGACTCAAGGAGGTCGATAGTCGAGAGGTAGATACGACAAATCATCTATGGCCTCTTCGTGAATTCCCCGCCGTAACAGTGCCGCCAAAAGACTCCGTGAGAGTGACAAGGGCGGACGTGCAGACTCAAGGGCACCCTTGGCAAGAATACAGCGATGACTCGAAACCGTCACCATTGTTACCGCCAGCGAGGTATGAAGACCCGCGTGCTCATTATTGTCTGTTTTCGAAGGCTGCGATAGCCAGGGCGAGCAAGGGCTCATCGCACTTCACGTGGTTTCGGGATGGTGACTCTACGTATTCGAAGTGTCTCAATTGATGGCGTATTTGGAGCAAATTGGTGTTATGGTGTTATGTGGTCTGCCTTCGGTGCTATATTTAGTTTGCAAATTAAGGTACGCAGTCTTGAACTTTCACTGCTAGTCGGTTTCCTCTTAAATTGTTAGGTTTCTGTAGGAACTAAACTTCCAGGCCAGGACCTGTGCAAACGGCAACGTCTATTCTTCTCGCGTCTCTTGAGTGATAGACATGATAATTAGCTGCCAGATGGATTAGGTCGTAGAGTAAAGGCTCCTATAACACCAACGCTTGCGGGTGGTCGCTTGAATGAGAAGCCAAATGTCACCTACAATGGCAGGGAGGTCCAATGTTTTAGCAATGCCCTAAGGCATAGCTGGCCCTATCAGCTCGCTCACGGTTGCAATAACATATATATTACCTACTACTCTAGGAACTACTTCGATCTTTCATGTATTGAAGCACAACATTACCTCCTCTCTCCGAGACTGTATCCTCAATAGCAACCATGTCACTGCATCTCCATCCACTCCACAACTATTCCCCTGCCGACGCCCAACTCCTCAACATCCCTTCCAGGCCAGTTGCTACCTGATGACGGGTCGGGCGGCATCAGAGCCAATCCACCCTTCATCTCTGCGTCGACGCCAGCGATAAAATCTTCCAGCGCCTCGTCGAGCGAGGCATTGATTCCGCCGGCCCCTTGTCTTCTCGCTGTCCAAGAGAAAATATGTCCTTCTAGGGGTATGGGTGTGTCCATGAGTGGAGCCTGATGGTCCTGTGGATGTCTATGCAACTGTGGAGCGTATCTGGTTGTATTCCACTGCTGATGGGCCTGCATATACTGGCAAGGTTTGGTCGGCATTGCGCAGGAAGGCGCCGTGATCTTGTGCTGCGTGAAGGGTTCATTTCGACAGGCAATTGTTCGGGTAGGGAATAAGGTTGGGGACGCTCGTGGGCCGATAGTGCTGTCGTTGAACGAGGAAGCCATTGTGGCTGGGGTCGTCGGTTACAATGATGCTTTGTGAAGGTTGCGCTGGCACTTTTGTTAATGCAGTTGAAGGAGTCTGTGGTTGAATGTGCATCTGCGTTAGAGTTGCTGGAACCGACCGAGGTGCCTGGGGTATGTTCAAAGACGTAGATGGTATCGGGGGAACTGCAATTGTTGGATGTTGCGTGAGGCCGACAGCATGGCTGAATGACCCTGCAGGATGAATGATAGAGCTAGATGTCCAGCCAACGCCCGGCACCTGGCCTCTCGAAGCTGGTAGTATTCCAGCTCCCGCGTTCACTGCAGCTGCCATCAAGCCCACTTCGTCTAGGTTCGCTGTCGTCTGTCTCAGAATGGTGGTTGCTTGCACGGCAAATGGTGTAGAGATGCGGGGCAGCAAAGTTGAGTTCATGGATGACTAGGTTTGAACGCCATCTGGGACATATTGGTAGGAATTATGTTCCGGGATGATTGTGCGGAATGAACTTCCAAAGTACGATGGCACGTCCTGGCTCAAGACATTCTTCGGCTTCAGTAGAGAGTCGCAATAATAAGTTGTCAGGATTTAGCTATCCCTATCTGGCCGCCCAACTAGGATACATCAAATGAGCTGCAAACCGTGTAGTTAGTGATGTTTTTCGCTGAGATAACAAGACCATAAAGTTTTCAGAATGCGTACTATTGACACCTCTACTGCTTCCGACCAAGAGTAAGTTCTATGAGCCAGGATATCTCTATCAGCCGCTAGGGCAGAAGACTTGGAGTTTATTTGAATACCACATTG
The DNA here is from genome assembly GCF_000011425.1 of Aspergillus nidulans FGSC A4. Lineage (NCBI taxonomy): Eukaryota > Fungi > Ascomycota > Eurotiomycetes > Eurotiales > Aspergillaceae > Aspergillus > Aspergillus nidulans. The sequence goes on along the minus strand of NC_066257.1, from coordinate 254,410 downwards.
TACTGGATGCAGGAAAGAGGCGCAGGCACTAAATGATGCAATCCGATGTGATGCCCTTGATACTTCCCATATCCTAGTAGTCCTCAATTTGTCGTTGAGAGGTAGCGCGGCAGTAAGTGCAGTTGAAGTTAGGGAAGGGCATTGGTATTGGGCCATTTACAGAAATGCGTTAACGTAGTCCAAGTATGACCAGGCTGCATTATCCAGGGTAACCAAAAGCGAACTCGTTTATAGAGGGACTCTCCCGGCTGGAATGCAGGGACTCTCCCGGCTGGAATGCAGCGACGATATGAAAGGGACGGAGAATGGTGGCATTACAATGGAGGCTCACTGGAGGTTTATACTCTATACCAAATATCAGCTTCCACGCTAAAAGGCATATTGCTAGAAAAGCTCGCTTCATATGAATTTGCCATGGATAACGGACATAGCTCATGTCAGACCCCCGTCCTTGCTATTTATGCTTTACAACAGGCAGTGTACTTCCTTCGCCAGTGGTACCATTATAGGAGCATAAAACTCTGTTTTGCTCTTCTTTTCCCTTGATTGGCGCCTGGTCTGATGTACTCCATCATTATTATTTTCTTTTCTACCTTTTCCATGATTGCCTAGCGGACAGTATACCGTAGCTTCGCCTTACCCTAGTCCAGCTTCGTGTTCGTTGTCAAAATGTTTTCGTTGCGTTACAGGTGCCGCAGGGCATTGACAGTTAATTGCAAGTTATAGATGACCCTGAAATCACTGTGCAATTCCGTATTATACCCAAGACAATGGGCATCTATTCTCCTGCTCCCTACCGCATCTCTACTATTCGCCATCCTAGTGGCCTACCTCACCAAAATACCTGAAATTGGCCCTTAAGGGCTTACACCAACTAAAGCCTCCTAATTCCAGGCTGCAACGCTGCCATCTGTCGATATCCCACCTCCGTCCAGACCCTTAGGCGCTTACCAAATACGATCATTGGGATAATCGTCAGCGTCATGGCCGTCGCAATACACGCTACCACAATAAACATATTGATTAAACCCGAAGCTTCGATCCACGGTGTCAGTGCAAAAACGAAGACGGTCGCCAAGCCGTTGCGGACGAATGCGACACCCACTAGGGCATCACCAATTATCTACTCACGCTTCGTCAGGATATGCAGAACATAGAGGCAAAAGGCTAGACGAGCATACTTCCTGGTAGCAATCAGCAAGATATGTAAGTGCACAGGCGCCGATGCAGAACATGGCAAAGCCAAAGACTGCACTACCTAGAGCAAGGGACCACCACGGCCAACCCTGCTACCATTAGCCACCACTTTGACTAGGCCCAAACCTAAGCTCTTAACTTACTCTTGCTAGGCCAATACCAAAGACAAGCAATCCAATCGGTGTAGCGATTATAGCAGGTAAGCTCATATGCAGTCTGGTTTCAGGCTCAAACACCCCGTTGCTTCGTTTCGCGCGCCAAAGGACGTACCAGTCGTTGACCGGTCCGCTGAGGACCCCGCCGATGACACCTCCAATAAATGGAGGAAGATTGAATAAGCCAATTTGCGAGGAGTTGTAGTTGTACGGGGGTAGTGCAAGATAAGATGACTGAGTCGTTGCAATGATTGAGAACCAGGAGAGAAAGCAGCCCCATACGAATGCTGTGAATGTAACAGCAGGAAAGGACACCAAAACAACCAGCGGCCGCTTGACATTCTCCCAGATTGGATTATCTGTTTTCGTTATGAGGGCCAAACGCTCTCTGTACGGCTTTCGGCGGTACGCCTCAGTCTCCATGGCCAGCTCACCAGTGGCCTGAGTGCTGCCACTAGATTTCATGCCGGGCTGCTCGTATCGGGCTTTGCTGTCGGTATGGACATGTTCCCTGGCCTGTCCGAATAGTATGGGAATGTACTTTGTCTCCTCAAACGCGAGAAGGAAGAGCAGCGTATTGATAGCAAGCATGATAGACGTCCACCACCAGATCCACCGCCACCCCTGGGCAGTCGCACAGTACCCCGCCGCCACCGGGGCGAGATATGCTCCCGTATTGACCATAAAGTTGTAAAACGCATTGGCGGACGCGCGCTGGTGAACAAAGAAGATATCAACAATCGTCATCTGTACTATCGCCTCGCTGACGGCTCCCGCAAGCCCATTAAGAGCGTTGATGGCGAGCAGCTCAGCGGTTGTATTCATCTTCGCTTGCCATATCGCCGTTGCAAGCTGGACTACCGAGCTGAGTATATAGATACTCCGACGGCCGTACTTGATTGCGAAGGGGACAATTAGGATGCAGCCAATAGCGAGGCCTGCAAGGTTCAATGCGAACGAGTTATTAAGGTTCGACCAGCTGATGTCCAGTTCAGCGTTTAGCTGAACCCAGATCACGGTACCGATGTCGAGGAGCACGAAGGTTGCCAAAGTGTAAAAGCTTGCGAGAGCGAAGTTGACGAGCTTTCGCAGTTTCGACCAGTTCTGGTACCGGTCCGTTAGCAGGTTATGCCTTCCTCGTGTGCTAAAGGACCTATATTTGAACTTACCAAAGGATCATTCGGGTCCTCTGATGGAGTCGGTTTGAGCACAACGACTGCCTCCTCGCCATGATGCACTGTTCGGTTAGAACGGTATTCATCAACGCTTGGTCATACTCACAGTCCTCGATTGTCACGGTACCGGGGGGTTCATGAAACAGAGTCTGACTCTCCATATCTTGCCGTTTACTGCCTCTATACTTGATCAGTCTATTTTCATCTGGATGCGCAAAGCTGGCAATGAGCGTATATCAGTGGTGGCAGTAAAGCACGCTATCGCCCCATGAGGCAGGTATAACCACAACCCATTAAAGAAGCAGGGGACTATCTCAAGCCCCGCGAGAAACTTTGAAACCGCGGTCACAGGGTCTGGGCATTCGCTGTTATCATAGCTTGGTTACTCCAACATCGAGGTACGGCAATGCTTTATCGTCCAATCAATGAACAAGAAGAGCCGGCGCATTTTCAGGGCTTACCTTTGAAGATAGCAAGTTAACCCCGCATCCCACCTGTCAGCAGATGGGCCTACACGAGATGATTATCTGAACCGTCAATCATCGTTAGTGAAAGCAGCAAGTAAATCAGATTCAAGATGTGGGTGTGTGGCTGGAACTGGACTAGCTCTTATGGTGGATAACATCCTGTCCCAAGCTGCTGTTCCTCGCGCGATACCTTGTGTGTCATTCCGGCTCCTATAGCGCAACGCGCGGTAACATCTCAACTTCGGTCCATCTGAGCATCAAGCTCAGGCTATTGCCTTTCGATCTATAGCCTGGAAAACCGCGTCATATCGATCACTTCTCTTTTGTTCAGATAACCGTCCGATGGGGCGTTGTATCACTGGACATCAAGCATGGATAGTCCTAGATTTTTCCATAAACTACTTATATAAGCCTTCTAGTTTACGGTGGGAAATAATAATGCGTTGCTTTACTCGTCCAAGGATCAGGATATGGAGCATAAGCCCGGTTGGAGATCGTCGTACTGTGTGAGACTGAAGGACCAAGAAACTACGTTATATCCATATGTCGCCCACAAGTTTCGCTAGCTTGCTCATGATGCACAGGCATCATTACTCATCTGCGGCCAGGGCCATACCCTGACCAAGGATACTGATACCATGATTGCGACGTGCTCTATAGACTATTGGTTGTTGTCTAACCTAACGCAGGAAAATCAGAATGGTCATGTATTCCTGGGAAAAGACAGCAGTGTCCGCATGGACTTTTGCGCAGAGATGTCGACGATTACTAGTATGAATTATATGTACCCCAGATACTCTATTGAAACTTTTTTATTTTATTTAGAAATTTTTTTTTTTTTTTTTTTTTTTTTTTGGTAGAACCGTGGGAGGCTAGCTTTGTCCTATTCTCTGCTGTCTCCAGGCGACCCTACCCTTTGACTATAACAACAGCTGCACCAGACTACTCTATATCTAGCAGTATAGTACTGATACTAGCAGCGGCTCTTATTCCACTGCACCAATCATCACACCGGTCAACTCCAGAAGCCCTATATTTTGCTTTTATCTCCCATGAGCAATCCGGAGTATCAGTAGCGCCCAGGTTATACAAGATCACTTTCTCGTGACAATACCTTAGCTCTTCCTCAATAACCGCAGACAACCCTTACATGAGTTCCGCGTTGTCCGTACACATCCCGAGGAAGATGTCTTTTGAGCGCCGCTTAAGGCACGGTATGGATATCTCCACATATTGACAAGCCTTTTACATTGAAAATATCTCGAGTCTTATCAACCCATACGATTATAAGTTCATTACAGAAATAGATCCTTCCTTGCAGCAAGCAGGATATTGCTAACCTGCACCATTATCTCTCCGAAGTTTCAGCCTTAGCTTGAGTATAGAAGGGTGACAGGCACTTAGAAACAGCCGGACAGGTGCCTCAAGTTACAAATGATGTAGGACGCCTACGGTGTAGCTTTTAGTAAACAAAATATACAGTACTTAACGTGCGTTCCTCTAAGTAGGGAACCGTCCCTAACCACAGTTTTCCAAATTTACCGCGCCAATGACCTTTTTCGTACATAACCGTGGTAACATGGAACCCGAAGGGAGAATGTTATATGTTATATGTTTGTGAGAGTATCCACGGCTCACAGATTCACTTTCCCGCTTCATAGAGGACCCTTTGCGAAGACGCCGATGCCGCTGAGTCCCTGGGGCATGATAAGTTCCACATACGCTCATCCGCAAACACCACGTTAAGGTAATGGAAGACGAATACAGAATGAGAACAGTTTTCTGGATAAATCGCTCTATTTCAACCAACTCGATGATATCATACGCACTGATCTGTATAAAGCTAAACGTCCCGTCTCAAGTAGTCTTAAATTTCACCGGACCCGCCCATTTTCTCAGACTCTTCCCAGCAAACTGCAAAAACACAACCATCAGCAGCGCAAAGCCTACAATGCCGGTCATGGTCCCAAACTGCCTCTTAGCACCCTGATCGCCTGCCCATGTAACCATAAAGTACGATACCACGAACCCGCCCGTCGTCCGGCCAAAGTTAATCCACGCCGCAACCTCCCCGCTCGCCTCGGGGTAGCTGTCGAGAACATACGCGTTGATAGCGACGGTCACGATCATGATTCCAAATACGTACAGGCCCCATCCGAGCGCGGCAATCATGTAGTGGTATGCTTCTTCCAGCGCGAAACCCAGCAGGATCAAGCCAGCTACCATAAATGGCGTTGCAATGTAGATCGCCAACAGACGTGCCTCAGGCTCAAGGCGTCCTCCGTTTCGTTTGGAGGAGAGGGCTGCCATACTGTCGTGGAGCCAGTGGCCGGTGACCTCACCGAGGATGGCGGCAACGATTGGGGTGAAATAGAAGAAACCTAACGCCCTCATTAGTCAATTGCTCTGCCTTGGCAAAGAGGAAAGGAGCAATACCAATTTGCTTAGAACCGAAACCATACAATGGTCCCAAGAAGATACTCAGCGTCGTATTGATGCCAACAACCCATGCAAAGGTAAGCAAATAGTAAAGCGTCGCAATGAGCACAACCGGCTTCACAATCACCTTGATCGGTCTCATCGCTGCGTCTGTGACAGTATTGACAATGTACCCGCTCTGCCGTTGCTGAATTCCAAGCATGCGTTTCCAGCGCGGCCCATTGGGCACTAGTTCGTAGCTTTTGTTGCGCCGATCGTAGTATGTTTCTTCGACAAAGAGCGCGATCGCAATCAGGCACAGCCCGGTCTCGATCGAGTATACGCCAAATGCCCATTGCCAGATCTGCGTCGTCGTTATGAATGCTGCAAAGAGTGGGCCCATGTATGGTGAGAGCACGATGAATGCGCTCCAGATGTTGATCTTGCGCGGGTGTTCATGGAAGAAGAACATGTCTTTTATGAACATAAGACCACCCTGCATGCTGCGTTAGCTTGACGTCCTAGCAAGAATGGCAGGTAAGCTGAGTACGTACGCCCTGGGCGACGGTTGAAAAGAAACCATTCAGGATACGCGCAGCCTGTGAAGATTAATGCGTTAACAAGGATGAAGATAGTGGCAACGGGAGAGCGATAATACCATGAACGACTCAAATGACTGTGCAGCTGTGCACCAGATCGCCGTTGCGAGCGCAATCACTACGAACCAGAATAGCACGGGGAACCGTCCAAAGTACGCCGACAGGGCGACGACTAATGGTCCACCGGCACCCAACATGAAGACGTTGCCCACTTGTGAGTGGTTGACATGGTCTTGAGTCATGTTCCACGCCCTACCGACATCGCCAGTCAGTCCAAGTTTGGAAACATCCAAATGAGGGCAAGAATATAAAGGATCGGGGACATACGCAGCCTGCGGGATAAGCGTCACAGCCCCCGTGGCACTCCCATAGTCGGGCAAGAACGCGGTCGCGGAAACCACAATAAGAATCAAGTGCTTACGGAATGAGGACCAGTTTAGTGGATCATTGGGTGAATCGCTCGGCTGGGGAATAAGCACTGTTTTGCCATCTGGTGTGGTCTTTAGATGCTGGTGTTGGTGCTGGTTCTGCACGAGAGAGGTGTCGAGGACATAGCCTTCTCGCTCGCCAAGCTCCTCGAGATCTACATTTCCTGAACCCTTTTCGGCGTCTAAGATAGACCTCGTAGGCGTTTCAGCGGTTTGGACCTTGGGATCATCCATTGTAACGTGTTCAACACGAGTGGGTGGAGTGCGGATATGACGTGCAAGACAAACAGCAAAGTAAAACGAGGAGAAAAAAAGCAATTTTTTTCGGCAGGCGATCGTCCTTAAGTACGGATAAATATCAACTATTCCATAACGATCGTTCGGCAAAGCGACGACTCGAACCTGCCGGCCTGTGCGGAGACATTGTATTAACTTTGAAAGTCGAGACGAGGCCGACAACCCTAATTCAGGCGGAGTCAGGCTACGCTACGAATTACGGGACAAGCGTTTCATTCAAAGGATACATTTAATCAGATATGCAGCACTGGACCAAGATTAAGTGCAACTGCAGCAGACTATTATCCTCATTACGGTCTTGGGGGGTCATTTCGGTGAGAACGTGGCCACGCTACGGGCGTTAGGGGGCCGCCCTAGAAGCATAGATTGCGCACCCCGTCCAAATCCCTGTACGGCGCAGCCGTTACGCATACATGTGGCCAGTAACCACCTCCTAAGTGCAGTCATGGCATAGCTATCTGTGCGTGAAATGAGTGGCTTGCCGGCCGGCCTAGATGATGAGGACGCTTGACACTAGCTTGACGCTATCCAGCCAAGGGACCGCGGGGTGGCTCCTTCGGTGCAGGATCGTCGGCGCACAAGCCGGGGTTGGGCTCGGGGCCTCAGAGGATTGGTGGATCGTGTCGCTTAATTTCCTCTTAGATGGAAGGATCTCCGTACGGCCACTCTGTGCGCTCGAGGGCGCCCCAGACGGAGGGGAGAAGCGAAGAATTCAATTTGAAAGGATGCCATGAATACACTACAGCTTCATCTTCGCTCCACGTGCTCGTCTCCGTTCTCTGACCCAGTTTGGACATGGAACTCTGTCGTCATCAGAATACCCCGGCCCGACTCCGTCGTCGCCATAATGGGGTCTTCGCTGTCACTGTGGCTGCCCGCGCGGGCTCGCTCGACCCTAGTCCACGCAAGTGGGTACCCATCTGGCTCGCACTTCCCAATGCCGCCGCTTGCTAGTCCATCGTACGGGTGGGACCTGCCCGAGTGATGGCCAGCCTTATAGTTGACGTTTGAGGTCGATTTCTTGCTCGTGCGTTGGCGCACGGCGATATTGAAGAGGGGAGTCAGGGTGGGGATGCATGCTGCTAGGATAATGAGGTACTGCTCGACCGCGATCCAGATCGTCAAGTCGACGGTGTCCCAAGGGTAGTCTGCTCGCGCGGCGAGGGATGCCAGGTTGATAGTTTTCACGATCGCGGCGATCATCGCACTGTATATAATTGGTCGAGCTGTTAGAAAAGCAGATCAAGTACCGGAGGAGATGACTATACATTACTCCCAGCGATAAAACACATCCCAGGCCGATCTTGACCTTGAGTGCCATTTGTAGGCCGTAGATGGTTGTTAGTGGGTAGACGGCAAGGACCAAGTCAGAGAAGGCAGAGAATGCTGGTTCTGTTAGCAATGTATCTTTCAACAACAGTGCTTTTGGCACATACACCCTTGGAAAAACGCATAGTTCCTCTGTACAGCCGGAGCCCAACAGTGTCCCTCGACCCTCGAATTCCACAGCCTTCTCGTCGGAGTGCATTGCCCATAGATGGTGTAGACACACACAGTATTCACTACCGTGAGGAGCACGATACCACCATACATCATCGGTCGATGATGCTTAACCTTGTGGATGATGCGCAGCAGGAAAATCGCAACTGATACTTTTCCCCAGTTCGTCGACATGACATGAAATCCCTGCGATAGCCAGTTGAACTTGGTCGACTCGATTCGCTGGTAATCCGATAGATCACTCGCGTGGTGACCGGTGCCGTAGTGCGCGCTCACGGTCACAAAGATCGAGTTCATTGTTGCGCAGAGGAAGGCGAGAAGGATGAATGGGTCATCCCAGCCCCAGGACTTGATGATCCGTGTGCGCACCCAGACTCGCAGGCCGACGAGGACGAGGCAGATGCTAAAGAGGGGCCACGAGACGGCGAGAATCACCCATCCACGATCCGGTACGGACATCTTATCAGTAGGCACAGTAAGGCCGAAGAGGAGGTATTTTTGCAGAGTACAAGATATTCATGATGCCGACAGGGTGCTCTCGCACGATGAGCAGGTTCCACTAGGCATGGAAAGTCAGCGCTACCCAGGAATGGCAAGGTCTCGCGCTCCGTAGCGAAAGCCCAAACAGCCACGGATCAGGTCACAGTAGCTTGTGCGCTAGACCTCTGCCTAGCAGGGATCAGAAAAGGATCCCTGGTACTTGCATACAGACACGGAGATTCTGTCCGTCTGTAATGAGCAAGATCATGCTGAAGATTACGACAAGGGTAACAATGATATTGTCTCTGGCTCATCGACCTACCCTTATAAAAGGTATTGGTGCTGTTCGGCATAACCCAGGCCATTGATTGGGGGAACTATACCGTCTGAGATGGAAGACCACTTAGGGGCCCTGCCGAGATCGTACCTTTGCCTAGCGGGTCCAGGTGGACACGGCTCGCTCCTAGGGGGATCATTTAGGCCCGCTGCCAGCCAGGACCAATGGCGCTTGCGCCGTTGCTTGGCCCTGGTCGTGGCACTCTGTCCTTGATCGCTCCGCTCCTCCTAAAACATGTTGTTTCAGGCGTTAATTCCCATTCAGTCCTGCGGTGACTCTAAGCTGTGGACCTGTTACCTCTCCTGTTCTCTGTATCCGGCCCGAACCGCGTGTAAATCATGCTGTGCCTCGAACGAGGGATTGTCGATCTGCCTCAGAGCGTCACTGCCTGCGGCCAGTATGTTCAGAGTATGCTGTAGCCAGTAAGAAAATTTTACCTTTCCAGATTTGATTCCGGCGGCGCCTCGCATATTATAAATGAAAAGCCGTCTAGGGTGCGAACTAAGGTCTGACGGCATCAGCCTCCCTCAAGCTCTTATTTGGGTCTGACATGGCAACTGGGCCAAGTGCAGGGGTTTGGGATAACGCGGCCTCGCACTGCCAGAAGACCGGTATTTATGGCATATTCAGGAGGCTGTCGGTTACCTAGCACTGTCATAATTCCGACGTTTATTTTCATTCAAGGCTGGATAAGTGTGCAGGGATCTAGACCCATCCTTATACGCCACGGTATTTCCGGCGATTTTTCTAGTCACCCTCTCATTGCTCAATGACCAGGGTTGGTCATCCTGAACTTGCGGTCGTAGATTACAATATGTCTAGCTGGGTTCGCGCAACGCTAAAATCCCTCGGTAAGCGTGGATAGTGGTCGCTTACTGCTATGACAGGGATATCGTAATGCCGTTGTGCTGCTCCCAAACTCAGCATTGCTGAGGTTTCTGCAAGCATCGCTTTGTTTTAGCTGTACTGATGTATATCCATGGCCATTCTTAAGTAGGGTATACAAAGTCAGCCCTCATAACATTTCAAACGCGTCTATAAAGACGATTTTTCTAGCGCCTATACACCCCTGTGCGCCATTAACGCTCATTATAAACCATTAGCTAGAATGCTAGCTGCGTAAAATAGAACAGCGTTATTATTTAACGAAATGTCTTACAACATGTTGCGTTCGGATGGCGGCCCTGAGGTCGGGATTTTCCATTCCCATTGCCTTTATCGAGACCCATAAACCATACCAGTACACAGGGCTTACCCCCAAGTGAGGAATCTTGGCGATCGACAGGTATCCTTCTCTGAACTAGAATATTGAACCGTTCGCTGGCGCGCCTCCTCGCGATCGTGATATCACGTGCGAATTGGGACTGCCCTAACTTGGACGCCTCAAACACCTATGCCTACTTGCGTCTCGGCGGTAAACTGTTGAAATTACTTTTTCTCAGGCCATCTACTGCTCTGGATAGACTAGTATGGTGGTTGAACTAGTAAGCTAGTTAGCCTACCGGCGTAGTCTCAGTGCCTAAGCACACGGGCCGTCGCAGGTTTGTCGATGACTACTCAAGAGGGTTTTGCGCTCTTGAGCATGATCGCTTAAGATCATAGTAATGTCTGCAAAAGGGTGACAAGACGAGACTTGACATTTTGTTTGCACCTTCACTCTTTACCTTTGCTCTCTTCTGGGTTTAATCGGTGCATATTACTTGGTTTTCCTCCTATGTCATTGAGCTTGCGATTGGTCGAAAATATATTCGCAATAGTAAAGTAAGCAATGACGTTCAGAAGCCTTTTTTTTTTTCTTCAAAAACTTCTCGAATAACTGCCACATGTGGGATTATCCAGTATTATTTGATTATTACAAACGTGGAGACCCCTCATTATTAAATAAAATCAAGCAAATCGAAGATTCCTTGCACGAGGAGATGCCTCATGCTTAGCCGATGCTTATAAACCCGGACGCCCCACACACTGACTCAAAGTATAAGACTGCAAAGGCGACTTAAAAAGCCCATCTCAAGAGGAAAAAGAACAGGATATATATATCCCCAACCGGATCAAAGCTATCACTGAGATAAGAAAGCAACAATGAGCAAGCCCCTTACACACGCCAAAATCATCGCCCGCCGCTCCGCAGACCGCGGCTACGCCGAACATGGCGGCTGGCTGAAAACCTACCACACATTCTCTTTCGCGTCGTACTATGACCACCGCTTCACAAACTTTGGCAGTCTGCGAGTGCTGAATGAAGACCGCGTTGCCGCGAGGAATGGCTTTCCGACACACCCGCACCGCGATGCTGAGATCTTCAGCTACATCCTCTCCGGCGAGCTGACGCACCGCGACAGTATGGTCCGGAAGGGCGCCGAGGGAGCGCAGGGAAAGGATTTCTACCGTATGAAGAGGGGAGACGTGCAGTTCACCACTGGCGGAACGGGGATTGCTCATTCTGAGCAGAATGAGAGTTCGAAGCCCGTGCACTTTTTGCAGATTTGGGCGCTGCCGTGGAAGTATGGGCTCAAGCCGAACTATCACACGAAGACGTTCGATGAGGGTGCTAAAAGGAAGGAGTTTGTCCCAATTCTCTCGCCGCTCAAGGCGGGTGTTGAGGCGACGCCGAAGGAAGAGGAGGAAGCTGTTCCTGCTATCCCGGAGACAATCCCGATCCATGCGGATTTTGTCATGGGGGCGGGAATTGTTGCGCCTAACGGGCGGTTTGAGTGGATTGTTGGGTCGAAGGACGGAGTGGTGCAGAAGAAGAAGAAGAGGAATGTTTATGTGCATTTGCCGATGACCAAAGGGGGTAAGGCGAAGATCAGACTGGACTCGAGGGACGATGCGCTGCTTGAAGAGGGTGACGGAGCGTTCATTACTGGTGTTAATGCGGGTGATATACTTGGAGTTGAGAGTGTGGGAGAAGTAGAGGCGGAGGTTATTGTCTTGGATAGTGACTAGATGATCTGCTTACTTCAAAATTTATACTTGATAATATCATATCGGACCACTGAAGCGTATACTCCCCAGAAACAAGCTCCAAAATAAAGTCAGCATACCGAGCACTAGTGTTAAAGGAATGGCAGCATCCTGTAAATCGCCTTTATATCCCAGTGGAAACATCCACAGGTAAAAAAAGACCACCATCGGGAGTAGGCATACGACGTGGTAGGCCACAACCCACCGAAAACAAACAATTTCCCGAGCATATATCCCCCAGAAAGTCTGCCTCTTGTCTCTGTGTTTCTCCAGCCGCGTCTTTTTCTTGGGAAGTAATTCCAAGGCGTCGCAGGAATGCCCGCTGGCCTTCTTACATGGGTGGAAGAAATGCAATAATCCGCGCTTGTTGTAGCAGTAGCAGTCATAAAACGAGAGTTAAATTCATGATCGGTTATGGGAGGAAAAATGTCCATGGGGTTTGGGTTGTAGTCGTAGTGATTCTGGATTTTGGGTAGTCGTCTTTTCAGCTTTGGGGCGTAGCGCGAATCGCCTAATTTTTCAAACTAGCGGTAAATTAGCTGCTTACACAGGTGGTATAGAAGGACAAAGGCGTACCTGATAGAAATAGCAATGGGAATACCTCCAAACGCTTAGATAGTTCCTCAGCCATCCGCGGAGACGGCAGTAATCCGAACGAAGAGTCTGGAAGAACGAGTTGTCGTCCGATTGATGTACGCATATCTGAGATAAGCAATGTCGATTACTCCGTCTAACAAGAGGAGAACATACCTCTGAATCGCTGGCGGGAGCTGACTAGTAGTTTGAGTTGCCGGATATATGTTGGTCGGATGCATTTGGATTGGACTAGAGGAACCTGCAAGCTCTAGCTTTGCCTGCTGAAATCCAATTGACGGTGAACTTTGACTGAGGCTTAGGGAAGAGGGACCACGCGATGTAGCTGTAGCTCCTCGGGACCCTTCTGAAAGATCGCTGAGCGATCTCTTTAAAGCCTGCATTCGAGGTTCTGTTTCAGTATAGTCTGCGATGCATTGGTCAAGGCCCTATACAAATGGAGCAGGGAGCTCCATTCATCTCTCTTCGCCGCAAGCCTGGTTTCGCAACATCAGTATAGGCTGGATCTTGATTCACTGAAGCACACATACACATGTCCAGGATTGCCGCCTCTCGTGCTCTGAGAGGTCTCGTATATATGGCCTCAGTGGCCACCAGTCCCATCTCATTCCAGTCCAAGCTTCAGCTGCCCCTTGAACGGTATTTATCCACCCTTCTCGCTGAGGGTGGTCAAGCAGAATTGTACCAGGAACAAACTCGCGCATCTCGACCACGATCCTGGCCCAGGGGTATCGACGATATTCTAAGTATCTAGGGTGAGCTGGATCCGTAACTTGGCAGCCAGTCTTTTTACCCTCTCATCCAGACTAGGATAGACGAAATTCAAAAGATCGTGGCGTAGCCTTTGGAAGGCCTCGCAACCGACCAGTACTCGGCGGAGATGGCTCAGATTCGGGAACTCAACTTCTGACATATCGTCCTCGTCCTCCTCGCTGTTGCTGTCAGACTCTGGTTCGTAGCCAGCGGCCGGAACAGAGTGATCTCTCAACGCGAGTCAGTCACGCTCTCCCTTCAAGTACTGCTCAACCTTGACTTGATGGTCTATTCCATCCGGCGAACAACCCAAACGGTGGCTTAGAGCCCCGCAACCATCCGTGAGGCCCGTACAGAAAATACTGGACGCGTTGCGCGAATAGTTCTTGATTAAAACTCCCAGAATCTGCCGGTCATATTGGTCCAGCAACTGATCTCTCTTCAAGTTTGTAGCGCACTTCATTAAAAGACGCCGCAGCTTGTTCTGCACGCGCCCTGGACGAAACCTAGCATTACGCAGGGCATCTTGACAACACGTCTTAATGTGTTTGTCCTCAATGAGTATATCCAGTAAATGCCCGTTCCGGCCCCCGCCATATCCTCTATCTCTGCTGTGGTTTGATTGGATCCAGATTCGTTTGAGAAGACGCTGCTGGTGGCATCGCTACCTTGCCAACTGTCTTTAGGCTCTTGCTTTCCAAATCGTTCGCAATATCGCTATCAGCCTTGTTGTCAAGGTTGCTATCAGACTGCCCTTTGTCCTCATTTGCGGCGACCGTGCCTCGCATGACAGCCTTATCATCAGGATCCGATACAAGTCTGCACGACGCGCACCTGACGTGTCCACATATTGTGCACCGTCCACCGCAGAGGCTAGGGTTATTGAAACAATCGCATACATGGCAGATCCACCAGCCTGACATGCCGTGCCGCACCATGGCGGACTGTATTGCGGTATTACCAGAATGGGAAGAAGTTATAGTGACCAAACGGAAATATCTTTGGGATGTCCCTAACCGCGAAGAAGAGTCTCTCTTATAGGGTCCTGGTAATTCAAGATGATGCTCACTTCTGGATACGTGGCACGCAGCCCGATGACTTGCACAAGGCTCAGCTTATAGTCAATCTGGATTGGCTGGTTTGTTCAATATCCCTGTCTAAGTCTTCGTATCAGCGCTAAGTAATCTCATCGACACCAAGATTCACTTCTCAGGCAAGGCTGAGTCTAACTGGCAAGGGCAGTCTTGCGGCAAAAGACATTGCGGTGACTGGCGAGATCTGGGTTAATGTGTGCCGAACGTCCGGACACGAAAGTGTAGTTCGCCTAATGATGCCCGGTAACCATTAGAAAGTATGATTTCAAAATAGTTGAAGGGAATAAGGCAGCTCTTAAGAAACTGATAAACTGAATATGGAGCAGATAGAACTGTTGGGTTAGGTTGTCCGGCTCATATAAGCCGAGCCGGGTGACCGAGGCGAGGTATACCAACCTAGAATATTTAAGCTTGCCAAAAGGTTAAAGCTAAAAGAACAATCTTGATTCACGGTAGGGTATCATCATTCAAACTGAGCAAACTAAATAAGCTTAATGAAAGTAATATCGTGGGGCATGGCGGCTGGTTATAATAGCCTATTCAGCCTCAATAGGCTAGTATGACACATCAGACATATCCACCACCAGTGAACAGTGCGAACAAGCATTCGAAGCTGGGGCTTGATTTATAATAACTCTCTCTCTGCGAAACAAAAGTCTGGCTGCTTATGCGAATTCGTGCTGAAAGAGGACGAATTAGTAATGAGGAAGCATGGCTGGATCGTGCCCATACAGCTGACGAGAGGGGTAGCGTTTTAAGTCTATAAAAGCATCCTATTTTCCCCTGCACCACTATACCCGCTCTTTATTATTTCGCTTTGCTATATGTTAGAAATTGACGGGTAGGTAGTATCTGACCGTGAAGATGTCGAACTCAATCGCAAAACATGGCTTCGCCTCCGTCCCTGCGAACACCAACACGCTATTCAGCGAGGTAGATCTCAAGGCCAAATCCTATCCAATCGCAGTCCCTGTTTCAGAGACTCCTATACCTGACACTCCTCTCTGCCGCCGGATCCAAGAGTGCGCCCGCACTCGCCTCCCTCAGCCCACATACCACCACAGCCTCCGCGTCTACCACTACGGGCTCGCCATAAAGCGCTACGCCTTTCCCGATTGGTCTTTTAGTGATGAGACTTATTTCTTAGCGTGCATGCTGCATGATATTGGGACGACGCGCGAGAATCTGCATGCCACCAAACTGAGCTTTGAGTTCTATGGTGGGTACCTCGCGCTCGATGTGCTCCAGACGCAGTATGATGCGGGCGATGCGATCGCATCAAAAGACCAGGCAGAGAGTATAGCCGAGGCCATCATTCGGCATCAAGACTTGAGGGATGTTGGAAGTATTACTGCGCTCGGCCAGTTGGTGCAACTGGCGACCATCTTTGGTACGTCCGCTCCCTTACATGACAGGTGGACCTGCTGACGGATTGTAGACAACGTCGGCGGCCATGCAAGCTTGGTCCATGACGATACCGTCAAAGATGTTGTTGAGCATTACCCGCGGCTCAAATGGAGCTCGTGTTTTGCTGCTACGGTGGCCGAGGAGGTGGAGTTGAAACCGTGGGCACATACAACTGCTTTGGGCGACTTCAAGGGGCATATCCTCGCAAATCCGTATAATAGGTTCGAGTGACAGACTTTTGTTTAGGTAAATCTAGCTTCTACCTACGGCAATACGCGCACGAATATGCACGGCAGGTAAGAGTATGTCGCCGTTTTAGTCGCAAGGCACTCGTCTTTTATTTATGATTGAACGTAGCTAAGCATGAGAAGTTCGACTTCGATTGAATATACTTGCTTCATCGAAGTTATCAATACTAAGCTTTTGTGCTTTTTTTTTTTTTTTCATTTATTTAGTATTGTTCTAGTTGTCGTTTTCAAAACTTTCCCGCATGTCCTGTCAGAACTCTATCCTAGACAAGGAGTTCTATCAACGTCACCGAACTAGTGGCACACCCCTGCCAAAATTCTTCACATCGGCTGCAAATGCGTCAGATCGGGCTATTTTTCAGGAGGGCCCGTAGCTAGTCAGACCTAAATTACACCCCGCACGGCTCCAGCCCTGTTTCGTCGCGGCCAAGAAACGGAGAGTGCCCCGTCTTCAAACAAGGGGCGTCTCAAGTATATGGATTTTGACTACTTCGGAGTACTCTCAATCCCTTCCTGAGAATGTGTCGACATCTGTTTGTCGAGTTCTTCAGGAATTCCCCACTCGGCACGGAGCCATTATTCTCTGACAGGGACTCTGGTCCTTGACAGGAAGGCAGATGATGTTCTGCACAGGCAGATGGGTGAATAAAACATAGGATATAAAACGCAGAAGCTCTCTTCCTTGGCCCCGAGAGTGCCTCTTGCTACATACTGAGCGCGCCACAGCGTGACCATGAAAACCCTCCCTCTAGCCCTCCTTGCCTCGGCCTCAACGGCCCTAGCGATCCCCCCTCAACACAACAGGTACCCAGCGAGACAATCGGCGACGAAATACCTGATCAGTTTTGGCGATTCGTACACTTCTACCAGCTTCAACATTACCGGCGAGAAGCCCTCCGCCTCCAACCCACTCGGGAACCCCCCGTTCCCAGGCTGGACCTCAGCCGGCGGCGCGAACTGGATTGGCGACCTCGTCGGAACATACAACAACTCGCTGCTCCTAAACTATAATTTCGCCTATGGCGGGGCCACAGTCAATGCCTCTCTAGTTGCGCCGTATACGCCTGAGGTTTACTCGTTGATCGACCAGGTCGCCGAGTTCAACGAGTATCTCGTGCCACCACCCAATTTTGCGCCGTGGAGTACAAACAATACCCTTTTCGCCATCTGGCAGTAAGTATGCTCCTCAACGCGACAGTGTGCACCGGGGCTGACTAGGCATACCAGGGGCGTCAACGATGTAGGAGGGTCATGGTACCAGACAAACCCGGATGCCCTCGCGACTGAGATCCTCACCCAGCTCTTCCAGCAGATCGAGCTCATCTACGCCGGTGGCGCTCGCAAGTTTGCCCTTCTGACTGTTCCACGTAAGTAACTGGGTGCAAGAAACCAACGAAAGAAGCCCGCTGATCATACCAGCCACGGACCGGTCCCCGTACATCACCCAGGGCGAAAACGCAGACTACACGGTGACACATCTCAAGGCTGCGATCGCGAGCTGGAATACCCAATTTACCGAAAAAGCAGCTGCCTTTGCAGCTGCTCATTCCGATGCAGTCGTCAAAGTCATCGACACTCAGCCCGTGTTCAATGAGATACTCGACGCTGGCGGCGAGGCGGCGGACTGCTGGAACGAAGACGGCGTCACCTGTCTTTGGTTCAATGACTATCATCCAGGTCTGGTCATCCAGGATGCAGTTGCGCAGGCGGTTGCAGATGCTTGGGGCGATTTCTTTGTGGTTCCCTAGTCTTCTCTGCAGCTGGGAGTGACCTGGCGTCTGTACTTCTTGTGGTTGGGTCTGCTCGAGGATCCACGCTCCCTACCCCAGATCACGCAAGGGCCGTGGGGATTCTTGTCCAGTCGATGTCCTTTTATTATTATTGCCTGCAGATGATTAGTCCTCTATATTTGGAGTCCGGAGTATATACAGCTGTCGTTGATCCTTACCGCTTTTTCTCCCGCATAAATAGTAACTTAACCGATGGGTATGACAAATCAAGACAAATCATTGATTTGTGATCGAATTCGAAGCTCGTAGAAATAGCAGAAGAGAATTGATTAATAATGCGTACCAAAAAAAAGGAAGCCATTGATTCCCAGAGCAAACTGCATTTCTATATAAACTGCATTGTTCGCCTCCCCCTCAGTCTGGTACCAATCATAGTAATCAATTGCGCAATCACAACGAACTCCTCCAAAATCTATACTTCCCGACAATGTCCACCATTCACACCTACGCCATCACTCCCTTCATTCAGGGCCTCAAGGCCCTGACCGCCATTCTCAAAAAAGGCGAGGAGCACGCAAAAGCAAACAATATCCCGCTCGAGGACTTGGTCAATGCGTCCCTGATCGCCGACATGAAGCCCCTCTCATTCCAGGTCTTCATCGCCACCAACACAGCCGTCAAGCTCGTTTCTCGCGCGACATTTGTGGAGCCACCAGCTCAAAGCGACACCGACAAGACCTTTGATGACTTCTATAAGCGCATTGACGAGGCTCTTGCCGTGCTCGAGAAGGCCGATGCCCAAACCATCGCGGCCAATGAGGGCAAGACGTTCAAGGCTCCCTTGGGCCCCAGGGAGTTTGAATTTACACCAGAATCGTATACGAATAGCTATGCGGTGCCGAACTTCTATTTCCACCTTGTGACAGCGTATGATATCCTGAGGGCCAAGGGAGTGCCAGTGGGCAAGATGGATTACCTGAAGGATTTCCTGGGAGATATTGCGGCTTAGCCTGGTATCACGAGTGTCCATAAATGAAGTTTTGCAGCATTCTCATACCGCGTTCAGCCTATGACATCCAGGCACACTGATCTTGGCTTGCATAGGTCGTCCTCAGGAAATAATACAGTATCAATAAAGGTACAAAAAATGCTTATATAATCAGTATTGTGCCTGTGCTTTTCTCCCCGCATCTTGCCAACATTTTTTTAGCCCCTCATTCTCACCCTCAGCAGTCTCACACCCACACAATGGACACCCAAGCCTCTCTCCCAGGTTTCAAAGAGCATCCAATTGTACATGGCCTCTACTACCAATCCGACTTCATCACTCGTGATCATGAAGAACAACTCATCACCCTCTTTCGCACCCAGCTAACCTGGCCCGATCGCCCCGGTCGCATCTCCGTCCACTACGGCTACACGTTCGACTACAAGACCTTTGGCATCGATCCTGACATTCCATACAAGCCTTTTCCTGACTGGCTTGTTCCATTACTTCCGAAGACCGAAAGCCGACCGCCGGATCAAGTCTGTCTGCAATATTACCCGCCCGGCGCAGGGATCCCGCCGCACGTCGATTCCCATCGCGGGTGGGACCAGCTTTATGCGCTGTCTATTGGCGCGCCCGTATTAATGCGCCTCCGGCATGGCAAGACGGGTGAAGAGAGGGTTGATGTTGATCTTGAGGGGCGCAGCATGATGTGCTTCAGCGGGCCGGCCAGACTGTATTGGACGCATGGGATTGCGAAGAAGAAGAATGATCACATGCCAGACGGTTCGTTGAGACCGAGGGGTGATCGATGGAGTATCACATATCTTTAGGTGAGGAAGGAGCCATGTGTGTGTGGGAATGTGGAACTTTGTGATACACTGCAAGAATTGTTGGGCATTGAGAAGGAGAAGAGGTCGGTTCTTGGGGCCATGGTGCGGGAGGCGGAGAAGGGATTAGAGTCCGAAGGGAGGATGACTTCTCCACAGAAGGCGGATGATGGTGATGTCAAGGCTTGAACATGATCGATTTGCTTCCAGGTTGATCCATGTGTGAAGGAGTTACAAGGAGCTTGCGACATTACGCACGTCTTGGGCACGCGTTTAGGCGCATGCGCAACTTTAGCTCGCCGCTAACGGCAGAGGTGTTTGGCTTGCTGGAGAACAAGGGGTCTAAGCAGGGTAAACCTACAAGCCTCCGTAGTGGGCGCACCGTGGGCGCACCGTGGACGCACCTTGTGCGTAGAACGTCCAGCGGATGCGTCTGGGTAGATGCAATGCCCCATGAGGCAAGGCAATGGGGCATCTGAAGATATGGAACTGAAGGGCTGGTTATTCTGGGAGGAACCCCCCGTGCCAGTACGAAACCAACTAACGCGTGACTCACAAAGACAGCATTTAGCGGGAGTTAGAAACGTCTTCTAATCACTGCATACTAGCTTTATGGATTTGGCTAAATAATAACATGCCGGTGGCTTGGTGTATATACCCTATATCTTTGCTGGCCTGATAATACAAGTTAGAAAGGCGGATTGAAATTCCAAGTTCGAGCAAAGTACGAAGATCAGCCATGCTCTAATATGCTATTGCCTTGCCTTTGAAGGGCCCTATCTCACTTTGATGATCGGACACCGATCCTAGCCATGTGCATAGTGACTCGCTCTCTCACTGCAATGTCAGTCTGAACAGCTGCCAAAATGATATAGTTCTTTAGGTTTCAGAGGGCAAACCCCAGAGATAATCTGAATCCGGAGAAGTGAGTAGAGGAATAATGGACGTATTCTTGGACAGACGAGTAGAGTAACTAGGGTCGGTCAGGTGGATGCGAAAATACTCTGTTTAATGGCCACATCTCCATGGATCTCTACATGGGGGTTGTAAAGACTGGCGGCCTAGATACAGCGCCATAGAAAATAACGTAGAGCGCGGGCATTGCAAACTTTTCAGCCCAATTCGAGACGGCAAAAACGGTTTACCATGGTGGTCTTTGGTCTAGCTCAATGCGCATCACAGACTGCGCCCCCGCTGCCGCCACACCCCAGGACGATTAGGCTTAACTAGGCCAGAATTTGGTATGGCGTACCGCGGTGCTTTCAAATGTACGCTCTAAAGCACTACTCTTCCTCGTCCAGTCGGTCACCTTGTCCCAGAAGTATGAGTAGCACTTCAACGGCGATGCATCTCGTACGTGTGCCAGGCGTCCCCAGCAGCATTGGGGTTTGATGCTCAGATCAATATGCACCTGACAGACGTCGCTGTGAGATGGTTCTCGTCCAGTGGTCAATGGCAATGGGATGCTGGGGGGAGAGTAGGAGTAGGAGGGTATGGCTCAGTTGTTTTATGTCTATCGCGATAACCTGAGGAATGATGTCGATCGAGAATGTTATTTACTGCACATTTACTAGTTGGTGTTTTATCCTCGTTCTTTATTAAATATTTGGGTTGCAGCACTGCTGGTATTCAGATAGCGATTGATGCCTTCAGCCGAGGCCTCAGATGCACGCATCGAGCTCAGCTACCTCGACAAAGACTGGACACATTTCCAAGGATATATTGCATCAGCTCCATTGTTCATCTATCTTCATCAAATTTTAAAAGGCTCTCCGCAGCAGCTACGACCGCCTCTTCGTTCGTATACATCCACTTCCACTCCAGTAGGTTTCGCGCCTTGTCACCTCGAACATCTCTATCGCGCCCCAAGTCCTGCAGGACCAGCCTCGCAACCGGCATAAAAATCGCCGCAGCTCGCATAAGGAAATCCGGGGCTGGAACGTCGTCACTCTCTTCGCCTTGTCTCCCATATTTCTTTTCACGGTCGCCGCCATCTCGCTCATCCACATCATTCCCTCCCCAATACAGATGAAGCGCTGCGCCGGCGCTTCTTCATGCGTCATGGCCAGGACATGCAGTTCTGCGCAGTCGCGGACATCTACCACGCCCCACTGAATCCGAGGAATGCCCGGTGCGTTGCCAGAGGTAAGCTCGGTAATGGATCGTAGGGTCGTTGAATCCTCTTTCCCGAACGCGGGACCGTACGCGCAGACGGGGTTGATAGCGACCAACTCCATCTCTACACCTGCGCCTTTGCACTCCTCGTCAAGGAAGAGCCATGCCGCGCTCAGCGAGCGTCTTGGATTTCGCATACGCAGCGACGTCCCACTGCCGCTGGGGCCTAGGTTTCTCTAGTCCTCCTCTGTAAACGTCTTCTTGTTCCGGTTAGCATCGCCATACAGAATTGCCGCGAAGCTGCTTGTAGGCACGACTAGCTTGACGCCTGCGTTTCTCGCAGCGCTGAGGACGCGCTTCGTCCCCTGCACAGCGGGGAAGATCAGCTCATCTTCACTGGCCGGTGGTGCGCTAGGAAAAGGCGACGCGATATGCTGGACCTATGTGGCGTCCTTCATGGCGTCTGTCCAGCCAGTGTCCATGTGAGGTCAGCATAGACAGTCTCAAGCGCGGATATCTGCTCCTGCACGACTCCGGCCGCCGAGAGGGCTGAGTGAATTTCCGGTACACCCGAGAAAGATCGGACTGTCGTGGGCACGCGGTAGTTCTGCTTAAGCAGTGTGGCAATGACCCATTTTGCGATGAAGCTGGTGCCGCCGGTTACGAGGACGAGGGTCGAGATTGGAGTTGGGGCTCTGGCATGACGGGTGATGAAATCTGTCTGGGTATGGGGAATCTAGCTGGCAAAAATCCTGGCGGTGATGAAGCAAGGTTGGGATACAGAAGAACCAAGTATCTAGGAGGTGAACTTTGCGATGAGCCTGTAACTGGAGGCGAAGGCTTTGCGCGCGATGGGTGATACCAACCTTAGGTCGACTGCAGCGCGCGGAACGCAATTGGACTGCTCGCGCTGGATGATGCGCTCGGCTCTAACCTTTCAACGGTATACAGTAACTAGCTAGATACGGGGTGGTCGATAGGGCCATATCTCCCGGCTGACGAGGGGAGGCTGAGTGTTGAGGCTTCATATTAGGCCAGAGCCACTATTCGATTTCCAGTGCAGTTGTGCTTTGTGGTATAAACAGATAATGGAGATTCGAAAAATAAAAATAAGAATAAAGCAAAATGATATAACAACACAAATCAAATATAAATAACGGGTCTCCCAGGTTGAATCATTGAATTGGTTCGTATTTCGGTGCCCCAATACTGACCAGGCTCCCTTAAGCATACCATTAGACCACCATCAGTGCAGGCGTGGCTTTAGCATGATAGTCACAGGGATTGTCATCAGTATTATCCTCTACCCAGTTACCCTACCTGGCATCATCTGAACCACGAGGTCAGCTTGCACAAATAACCAAGCACGTCGACAAGTCCCTGAGATCCAGTACTCTATGCTTCCACCTGGCGTGACCCAGGTTTAGGTGGCTAGCTAACTATGCCGGGCATGTCTCAGTTAATCATTTCCCTAGTGCCCTTGGAGCCAGGGTTTCCGCCTCCATGAGACCCCATGGAACGCCAGAAATGCTATGGCTGTTTTCGCCTGTTGGACAGGATCATACCATCCAGCCATTCAAGTCAAATACTTACAATATTACGGCGATCTCCGGTTGAGGGAACCCTGAGCCCTGAGCCCCCACCATTTTCTCAACGATGACAGCTACTGCAGCTATTGCAGCACCGGCGGCTTGAATACATTATCCCGAGTATAACTTGAGGATAGTCGCAACGGCGAAGGCGCAGCTTTATCCAGCCGATTGGACCAGCAATGCAATGCATGCCACGTATGTCTCAGTCAGAATCACAACCACCAATCCAGGGCCTTGGTATCTCTCAGAAAATTCTCAGCCGTACAAGCCCGCCAATAGTCTATCTCAACTGACAGCAGCGAACCCCGAGTCACCTCGTTCCGGTAAGCAGAGTCAGACAGCCAAAGAGAGATCGCGGATCAGGAACAAGCCTACAGCAAATCCGGTACCGATTGGGCCCATCCACTATCTGAAACGACGCAAGCTCTCCACTCAACACTGATCGTTTCCCTTTCTGTGGAAGCCCCCTGCCAAGAAGGCAAAAGCTGCGGATTGATGATATTCTCATTTCTGTTCTGCTTTTGTCTCTTAGTTTGTTCTGGTTCTCTGCGTCGGCTTCCGTAGGGACTGCGGACCGCTTCGGATGCGATGGCGTTGTGTGAAACAAGTGCAGTGCGTTGTATAGTGCTTTTCTTTCTTTTTCATTTTTCATTTTTTCTTTTTTCATTTTTTTTTTTTACCATTCTCCTTTTCTTCTTTTGGTTTTTCTTGATCTACAATGCGCAACATCAGGTGCAGGCCAGAGCTCAACCAAGTTTCAGATATCTCCATTATTAGTATTCTCCTCTTGGGTTATATACTAGCACTCTATAGTCGTTAATTATACAGTGTACACCCAATTTCGCCCCATATTACCCCATATTTACACCCCGATTCTACAAAGCAACCCCATATGTACTGTCGATATCATCGACCCAATCATGCGCCAACACCCCCGTTTCACATCACGACCGATTAATTTACCACCCGGACCCGGGCTTCGCAATCTTGCCCTTCAGGTCGGCATCAACAGCCACGCCCAGGTTGAGCCCCCTCCGCTCCGCAGAGGGAGAATCAGAGGTGTAGCCAACTCGCTCCTCCTTCCAGGAGTTGCGCATCCGCGTAATCTGTCCCTCAGTAAAGTGGGTCAGGCACTCATCCTCCGTGTAGTCCATGAAGTTGTGGATCGGGTCAGTTCCAGGGATAGAGTAGGTGTTGTTGCTCTCGACGGCGCCCTTGCACGTATCCCGACCGATAGGACATCCGAAAGCAGCGTACGCCTCAGCAGGGGTGTCGTGGATGTAGTCGCCGTGGCCGAAGCACCCGGCATTCATGGAATCGCTGTTGCCAGGCTGGAAGGTGTGGAAGAGGTTCAGCCAGTGGCCGATTTCATGCACGGCCGTGATGCCGCGGTCGTAGGGGGGCTTGCCGCCGGGGAGAGACTGGGGATCGCAGACAACGCCATCCATGATGAACTCTTGCTCAGTCACCTTGTCGGGGAAGGTCCTAGTCATTGTTATTACTTTTCCACTGTCAAAAAGGTTTCTCGTCGAGATGAACGTACGCATAACCCAGGATCCCGTCTCCGATTTTGCCATAGTACAGATTCAGCGTAGTGTAATCGCCCTGTCGCAGGGTACTCTTGACCTCGTACTCGGTCGTGCTACCGTCGGAGATCGCCTGCCAGGCGTTGTTATGAGTGTACGAGACGTTGACCAGGTTGAACTGGAAACCAGTGCCCAGGTAGTTCTCATTCAGCACGTCGATTTGCTCGTCGATCTGGGACGGCAAGGTGGTCATATTGATCCCGGCAGTGGAGTTGGTGATGATAACATGCACGAAGGTGTCAATTGTCACATCGAAGGCCTCGCGCGTAGTTACGCCGACACTGGCGCGGGCCGCAGCCTCCCGGTCTTCCATATCGAGGAAGTACCTGTGCTGAGCGTGCACGCGCTCTGAGGGGTTGCGGGTACCGCAGCGGGCAGCGGCCAGCTGGAGACTTCCCAGGCCGGCTGTTAAGAGAAGAGGGAGGAAACGCATGGTGACTCGAGTTGGGAGTGGTTTTGTGGTGTTGGGTTTCTTGTTACACGGCTCCAAACCGCAGCTGCGAACCCCCTTTTATATGAGAAATCGGACATGGCGGATGGCGTGTGGGTTGTGGAGACGTTCCTGATGACCCGATGGATGGATGGGGGGCAGCCCGTAAGGGCTGAGTATTGATGGTGAATGGTGATACACGGGTCTGGTGTGTCGATCAGGGCCGCTAGGGTCGGGACCGATTCTGATAGGGCTCACACCACAAAGACCCGCTGAGACCCGCTGTCGATCCAGTCGCCAAGAGCGAAAGCGAATTAGAGGATCGTCTATTTATAACGGACCCAGGGGCGGTTGGCGAGGCTATCCAGGAATCGCGCATTGAGCAAATCGGATGCACGATGCGGTGGCTTGCTGTTGGTCCGCAGAGCGCCGGTCCGCTCTGCTGGCTATCCCAGCCATGACACGGTAGATCCGTTAGATACGCACTGGGCTGTGTAGAGTCTCTCCGTCTCTCCATACTGTGGCACCGGTTCGAGCGAGGTTGGTTCGCAGACCAAGCAAACAAGCATTATCGACGGCTGGGCTAGGCTGGGCTGTGCGGCATTTTGTATGGTAGATTCTATTGTTTCATCCTGTCGCACGCGTGGCAGCTCTCTCCTCTTTCTCTTTATTCCTATTTTCTCCTTGTCCTATTTTTTTTTTCTTTTTTCCTTGTTCTGCTGTTTGCAGATTCCTGCTATCTTGGACCGGCAAGGGCAGCCAACCGTTATCGATAGATGGAGTGCTTGGCTTCGCTTTAGGCTTCAGGTGTCGTAATTCTCTCCAACGGACGTTGCCTGTATCAGCTACAGAGCTCTGATTCAGGGGATGGTCTCAGAGGGACCCGGCACCCTGGCCCTAAGCTAAGGAAGCAAATGCAGCCTGGCCCGGCTCCCCACCGGGCATTGCTGCTTACTCCACACCCGACGATGACGATTGTTTTGGGGGCCAAAGGTTAGGCTAACCTCAGGGCATTCGTGTCTTTCTTGAGATTGTGAGAGTTGAGAATCTCGACGGAGTCTTTTCCAAACGGGTAGATTGTCACTCATGAGCCTACGTCGACATTGTGGTCTTACACATAATGGAACACGAAGAGCGATTCCTCCATATACCTGCAACCGGCAGTCAACTCGAAACGCTTCCAAGAAGCCGAGCGTTTTATTGGATTCTTCCCAACTTCCCATCTCACCACGGAGAGCCGGGACCGGTCGTGTCCATAGATGGATAACCCTGTCGGGTCTCGGTCTCGGCCGTCTTGCCTCGGATTTGAGTCTACAACGAGCATGGCAGCAGTGGCAGCACTGCCATCATCTGATCGGCACACAGCCTTGCCCCGTCTATCTCGGGTTCGGGTTCTGTCCCGACGTCGAGTTCGAGGGTCTCGACGTAAACATCCCCCACGCCCGATCACCACCCCATATGTTGGAGTAATGTAGCATCCTCCTAGATTACGGCTGAGACGTTATTGCGCGTATCTCCCCGTCTACACCGACATTGCTTCCCAGCCGACCGGACTCTGGCAGCGAGGTGTCTCCAATGCGGCTGAGAGATCGGCAGCTTGTCCTGGAGCAAAAGATGGAGCCGCGTTGTTAGACTGTGCCCTGGACCACAGCCCCATTGATGTAGTTAGTCATGCATTTCGCTCGATAAACTATAGGCGGGAGTTCGTGGACCTATTCTGTCTATCCTAGAAGTGAGTCCACAGGCCCAGAAGCCGAGCAGAAACCAAGGACTCTGCGTGTTCGGGCGGAAATACCGGGACCCAGTTATGCGCATATGGGGTAAAAAGCCCAGACTGGACTGATTGATGAGTGGAGGGCGCGCGCAATGGAGATTATTGCGTCGATCAAAATGCCGCGGCTGAAGCCGGGGTGGGATTCTATGATGTTTGCTGAGACGCTGAAATGGACAGGACACTTTAAACACCAGGCGCTCGAAGGGACCGCAGGCTGTCACCTCGCTATTGCGGCCAAGGCCCTCAAGACTCGATGACAAGGGAGTCAA
The DNA here is from genome assembly GCF_000011425.1 of Aspergillus nidulans FGSC A4. Classification (NCBI taxonomy): domain Eukaryota; kingdom Fungi; phylum Ascomycota; class Eurotiomycetes; order Eurotiales; family Aspergillaceae; genus Aspergillus; species Aspergillus nidulans. The sequence continues at coordinate 226,980 of NC_066257.1, read as the reverse complement.
ACTGAAAGGACACAGAGAGAGGAAGGACTTATTTGCAGTCCGCTCGATTTGTGGAGAGGCAGTGGTCAGATATTACAGGGAAGAAGTGATGTCTCGCCTCTCATACATTCTTTTGTTTCTTCTGTCCAGAAGCTTACGGGAGCGTGGGCAGCAGGTGCATTTTTTACGGGAGAGGTCATGGACAAGAGCAAGCTGGACAAGAGACCGAGCTGAAGAGTAGCAGTCGCTTTAATCTGACAATGTAAAAGTACATCCTGGACCATTCTCTATCTACCGTCTCCGGTTCAACTTGTTCACCTCCTTCGCATGCTTGTAGACAAGCTCCTGCGCCTCGGCACTATAAGGGTTAGCAAGGTCATACTTCAGCGGGGAATTCGACTCACTCATCCAGGTAGATGGTAAACCCGTCATCATGATTCCGACCATACGAGTACCCCGAGTATCCAAACTGCCAGAACATATCGGACATCTTCTCCCGCAGACTAATACTCTGCCAACCGCCCACAGCCTCTAGACGAGTTATATTCGACACCGTGCCGAGATTATCCAGTCGGCCCTGTGGGGTGAGCCAACCTTTACTTGCACCGTCAGTATATCTCGACAGCCGGGGGAAAAAATATAAATTGATATAAAATAGAAACGGCAGGTAGACGCACCGTATTCCTCATGCACGACCGGCTTCCCAACACGCCGCGCAGCCCTTGCGTGGTCAACGATCCACTTGTTCGTCCATTCCACGGTCTTGCTCCACCAATCCGGATAGGAATGGAACACGCCAAAGTCAATGTTTTTCAACTTCAGCTCAGCCTCAAAGTCGCCCCCATCCGATCCGTTGTAGGCCCAGTCGTCCGAGTCGTAGTTGAAGCCGCCCTCGCCGCCCCATGTTACGAGGTGGTGGGGATCGAGTCTCTTGACGTAGGTGCTCATCTCGTCGATCCAGGAGGTCAGCAGCTCGGGGGTGCATTCGTCGCTCGCCGGCAGGTTGCGTACACCGTCGGCGCCGCAGCGCGGCTCATTGGCGAGCTCCCAGGCCATGATGGCCGGGGAGTTGCGGTAACGGGTGACCATTTCCTTGACGTAGCGTTTGTATGCTTTTTTAATCTGCGGGAGGCGGTAGAACTGTTACCCACAGTCAGCTCACCCTATCCCCTTTGCCTCATATCCAGACAGGTTAGCGGGTAAGAGGCAGTTACATCATCATGGTATTGTCCTCCCAGGTTCACTGTATAAACATCCATACCCCCGTAGTCCGCCCAGTTGTTCACCAGCGTCACAATCAGCTTGATTCCCGTCTTTGCGGCGGCATTGACGACTTTGTCAAACGGCTCCAGGTCAATCGTGGACGTTCCGTTCTGCCACCACTGGAAGACGACTTCTGTGGTGCCGGCGCCCTCGCCGCCGTACTGGGGGAGTCCGTCTTCGATATAGGTCACGTTCTTGTCGTTGAAGCCCCAGGTGCGGAAAACTAAGAGTCCTGCTTTCTTGGCCGCGGAGAGGCCGAGTTCCACGTCCGTTTGGTTCTGGGATCGTCAGTGAGCTGATTGAGGCCGCTGGAAGAAAGAGGAATTCACGTTGTTGAAAGGGAAATAGTAGGCATTGCTACCAGCGAAGTAAAAGTCCTTCCCGTCCAATTGGAACTTGTCGCCTTTGGTGGTCACAAAGCCCTTGCGGGCAGTAGCGGTCGTCGCTAGCAGGGCTAGCGAGAGAAGCGTTGAGAAGATCATCTTGCTGACGTTCTTGCTTGCTGGCTGGCTAGCTGGAGATGTCAACTCTGGCTTCAGGGAAGTACAAAGATGAACGGCTACTTTGCAAGATTATATCTAGCATCACCATACGCCCAGGCCATTGTAGCCATAGAGCCTGGAAATGAGCTTCTTTTCTCCGTCCGGCTTGGCCGTACTGTATGAAGAAATCCCCCGCCTGCACCGGCAATGGCGTTGCGGAGACTGACTCGCAAGCTTAGGGTTAATCATACGAGCACCTAAAGTAATGACTGCAGGCTTTGGTTCCTTGATTCATTATCATGGGATATATCTTCTGTGGTTAAAGCCGACCCTATAGCCTACAAAGGCCGGATAATCGCATAATAAGTATGAAAACAGGACACTCCTTGTCGGATGGAGATGGTTGTTTCAGTACGTGAGCTGTCCCCAGTATGGCTTTAACCCGTCCCAGCAACCTCTCGTGGCGCGCGCTAGGACAGATTCGATGCGGAGGTTCCCCAACTCGTACCCCAACTCGTACCTAGGTACCCCGCAAATAAAGCCGACCACGCTTAGCGAAATTGGACGCTTTTACCAAAATAAGCCAATTAGATGCAATACTCATCCGGCTCTGCTATCCCGCGGCTTAGCTAAGGAATAAACAGCATCGCGTGGGCGACGCGCAACGGACAAGACATTCTGAATTCTTCGTTGCGCATAGGTTTGAGCATAAGAGTTCACTTCAATTGATCAGGCCATGGTACTCCATTATTGCTAGCATGAAGTCAATACTGAACACCAAGGGCGCCTGGCAGTGAACACTCAATGTATCCGGCGCGGACCCTGTTTGATCGGCAGGGGGTATAGCCGCAATGGGAAAGGGGTTCTTAGTGATTCATGATGATAATCCTCGCTCAATACTCTTGAGCATGTTGTACAACGAGGTTGCTCCGTCTTCGTGTTCTGCTTGGCGAACTCCTACTTATAATGCTGTTTTAGAGTCTAGCACGACCGATGAACGGCTTATGAGATGTTAGCATAAGAGGCGATATAACGCAATATCTTGCGCCAGCTGGGAGAGGCTGAGGGGACCAGCTCTTCGATTGGAGTATATGAATAAATGGAGGAGAAGTGTGATGGGATGCTGTATGATATCTATAAAAGTTGGGAGTCTATGGAGCCTGAACTGACTCTGCAAGGCCGAGAGAACCATGGCAGCACCTGAAACGCGCTGGTGTGAGATGTCATTATTCAGACATGAAACCAATTGGTCGTCGCTGTCACAACAGACCGAGCGGTTTCAATTATATGAACCAATCCTGACGGATCGGCGGTTCGCTTTTGATATTGTTGGAACGCACGGCAAATGGCAAAGCCGGCGCTTCAGGGTCTTCAGAGAGTAGAAAAGGCCTATAAGTACTTGACCCATTTCTCTCACAGCTGAGATCAAAACCATTCTTTCTCTATTCATTCAATTCTCTTTTCCCTTTCATTCGATCTCTACTTCATATCGCTTCTGGAAAGTGATCTTTTAACCAACATGAAATCTGGCCTTCTCTTCACTACGGCCTCCCTGGCCCTAACTGCCTCCGCTCACTGTAAGCCCTCTTACCTTTCTCTGCGACTAAACCGTCTGGTCAGATACTGACTCCGGCCCTGTACATAGACGTATTCCCTGCCCTTGTTCAGGATGGTGCCGCAACCGGTGACTGGAAATACGTCCGCGACTGGACCGGCTCCTACGGCAATGGCCCGGTCGAGGATGTCACTAGCCTTGACATCCGATGCAACAAGGACGCCAGCACCAACGGCAACGCGACTGAGACTCTGCCTGTGAAAGCAGGCGAGGAGATTGGCTTTACTGTGCGCACAAACATCGGCCACCCCGGTCCCCTACTCGCGTACATGGCCAAAGCACCCGGTGACGCGAGCGACTTCGACGGCGACGGACAGGTCTGGTTCAAGATCTATGAGGACGGCCCAACAGTCACTGATGATGGACTTACGTGGCCAAGTGATGGTTCGCCCCTGCCACCTCCCTCCTTGACGCAGGTAACAGTAACTAATCTTGTCATAGGCGCAACAAATGTCAACTTCACGATCCCTTCATCTCTACCTGATGGCGACTACCTCCTCCGTGTTGAGCACATTGCGCTCCACGGCGCCGGCACTGAAGGTGGCGCGCAGTTCTATCTCTCCTGTGGGCAGGTCTCCGTCACCGGTGGAGGAAACGGAGACCCAGCACCCCTTGTCGCGTTTCCGGGAGCTTATGACCCTACGGACCCTGGTATTCTGATCAACATCTACTGGCCTGTTCCGACTAACTACACCCCGCCGGGACCCAAGGTCTGGAGCGGTTAAATGTGTGACGAGTATGAATTGATGCTACTGAGTTCCGTAGCTGTGTTCTAGTGGGAACTTGTATGCGCACCTTTGTAAGGGCGAGATAGGGAAATATAGGGGACTACGCTTCATGTATTCTTAGGCAACGCGGTAGGCCGCATTCGAGATATCGAATCTCAAAATCAATTTCTCAGTCTATCTCAAAGGGGCGATCTATCAAGCGGTCTATAACAACAAGGAGTAGAGTTTATCGATAATGTACAAAAAAGCAGCAAATGGGCGAACGATGGCTGTCTAAATTCTTCCAAACAATCCTTGGTCCGTAACCGCCTTGCTCAGCAATGCGATAATGCCCCCGGCTAGACAAACTATTCCACTAAATATGGACAGCTCGAAGAAGCCGCCGTAGTGGTCAACCAGGACGCCACTGACTGGCGGTCCGATAAGCACCGCACAACCACTAAGCGCAATTCCCATGCCCAGGTACGTTCCAAACTCCTGTGGGTTCTTTGGGACAGCTGTAAGGGCGGCGCTGCCGCCAGAAATTACCGTGCCGGACCAGAAGCCGAAGACGGCGGAGAAGACGATCAGACTGGCGTTTGACTGGGCTTCATTCATGCAACAAATTATGATTCCCGTTGCGAGCCCGCCGAGGCCAAAAGCGTTGATTCGTCCAAATCTATCGGCTAAAATGCCGGGAATGATTCGACCGAATGTGGAGGCACCGTTCAGGATGGCGGACAGGTACGAGGCAAGTGTGGCGTCCATGCCACGGGAGACGGCGTAAGTCGGGATGAAGAAGATGGGGCTGAACATCCCCAGGAACATGAAGAACATAGCCAGGATGAGGAGGACGAAGAGCGGCGAACTTAAGGCGCTCGGGATGAAGAACGCCGTTGTTCGCGATGGGAGGCGCGCGGTCACGGTCAGGCAAGTGAAGAGCATCATTGGGAGCATGATGAATGCGATTATCCGTATGGCCCAGCCGAAACTTATAGAGGAGGAGTTGAGCATTTTGGACAGTGCGATAGGGAAGACTACGCCCCCGATAGACGAGCCGGCGATGGCGAGCCCTAATGCCGCTCCGCGCTTCTTATCAAAGTACTGCGAGACCGCAGCCATGGCGGGGAATTGTAGCATGCCACTGGATATACCCACAAGGACCGCCTGGGCGAGCATGAATTGCCAGTATTTGGTGCAGAGGCTTGTCATCATCAGGGCGAACACGTAGGCGATGGCTGGAGGTCGGATTACCTGCAGTAGTTAGACAAGGGCATATATGCTGTCTCTGTCGGGGGAATCGTACCCATGCACCGTACCGATCAAACAACGGGCCTGCAATTGCACCAGTTGCGAACTGCAGAAAAGCAGCCAGAGACCCAATCCATGCGATGCGGTCTGAGGATTCGTTCTGCAGCTGGTGAACGGCGTAGTACTCCTGTAGCACTCCAAAGGAGTTTGAAAACCCAAGTGTGGAAAAGATGGTGCAGGATGCACCAATGGCAACTAGCCATGCTTTAATTCCGCCGTCTGGCGCTGGTGAAAAGCTCTCTGGGTTTGTGGGAGTCTCTTGGGATGCTTTTTCGTTTGTGGTGCCTGGCCTGATATATATAGTTGAGTCACTGGATGCTTCCAGATCCCGTATTGTCTGTTCTGGGGCCGCCATCGTACGTTGAGGGTCAGACACAGAATCAAACATTCTCAATGGGAGGATGTAATAGAGTGCTTGAAGCTGTCGTATATGAATTTGGCATGAAGTATCTCCCTTATATCATACTGTTACTGGCAAGCCCTATCGGAGTATGCCTGGCGGAGTCGGAGATAAGCGCGGAATCGGCTAGTCGGACCGGGCACGGGATATGGCAGGCAACCCGGACCAATAACGCAGTTTCTCTCCACAACAATCAGATGCCATCATCTCTTTTTCTTTTCTCATTTTTTGCACCTTGTCAGTTTGTTTTTCTCGGGAGTAATCAACTAGAAAAGGAATTGTGACTGTTTTGAGTGTGTTTGCGGTAGACGAGCGAAAATGATCTCCGCTCCGGGTCCCGAGCGACGGCGCAGACGGCCGGCAGTGTGAGTCCGTCTACGGTACGCGCGGTGAATGATGTTGACCCGAAGCAGGTCATGTTCTCTTTGCAGAAGGCGTAAGATTAAATGCAACCGCGAAAGCCCCTGTAGCAACTGCATCAAGTCTAAGGCGGAACCATGCGTCTACGAGAGCGACTCCTCGTCCCGGCCGCAGCAGCATCTTGGCTTCAATCAGACACTGGAGCTAGGGCTCTGCAAGGCGTCTGAACGCCAGATGCTCCCTCCAGATGCGGTAACTTCTCAAGTTCCTAGCTATGCGTCCAGGTCATTACTCTCCAGCGCGAGAGACTCGTCATCCCGGACGAGTCAAGCTTCTGCATCGGAGGTTGAGTCTCTGAAGACCAAGATCAGACAGCTGGAGGAACAGCTGTCCAGTGCGACGCAGCCGGCGGAATCACCTCCACGGCCGTCTCCAAACTCCAGAATCGAGACCAGCACGTCTCAGATAGCAGGGACGTTCCACATAAACCATGAAAGGCGGCTTCTCCACGATTCCCAGTTCGTCAACCGAAATCTGGTCATACATAAAAGTCGCCTGTTTGGCTCCAGTCATTGGGCACAGGCTGCATCGATGGTAAGCGTCCCCGCGAGTTCTACATTGTCTATACTGAACTGGCCAGTTTAGAGATGTATTTGAAATGATCGAACCGTTTATCCGCGGGAGTGGTTCCAAAGCCAGTGCCGGCATCAGAAGGTGCAAAGAGCTGGCAAGGATTATCAAAACCCAACGGACGCCGCAATGGCCGACGCCGCCCACTCAGGATCTACCTCCAAAAGGCGTCGCTGATGAGTTGGTTGACTGCTATCTCCGTACAATCGAGACTACATTCCGGGTCCTGCACGTACCTACATTCAGGTCCGAATATGACGCTCTATGGGTATCTGAAGCACGGCCCAGCATCGCGTTCACAGTCCAACTTAAGCTGGTGTTGGCACTGGGGTCTGTCACTTACGACGAGCGGTTTTCAATGAGACCCAGTGCGGTTCGTTGGGTATTTGAGGCGCACACCTGGCTCTCTGATCCAGACTTCAAACCTCAACTTAACATACAGTGTTTGCAAAGCAGGATTCTACTATTACTAGCCCGCGAGATAATCAATGTTGGTGGCGATTCGAGTTGGATATCTGCCGGCGGACTACTCCGCACTGCTCTACATATGGGATTACATAGGGATCCGTCTGTACTGCCGCCTAGGTCGGCGCTCGCTGTTGAAATGCGACGCCGACTGTGGAACACTATCCTCGAGCTATCACTGCAGTCAAGCATTTCCTCCGGTGGACCTCCACTAATTTCCCTGGGCGATTTCGACTGTGCGCCTCCAGGGAATTTCGACGACGAACAGCTACTGGCTGAGGACCCGGTGCCGAAGAGTGATGATGAGTACACTCAAACAGCAATCGCCAGGGCATTGAGGGGAACCTACCCACAGCGCCTTGCAATTGTGAAATTCCTGAACGATCTAAGTTCATATGGGACTTACGAGGAAACTCTTCGACTTGACGCAGATTTAAGGGAATCTTACAGGGCTATTTGCCGTATCCTCCGAGGGTATCCCAGCAACGGGCCTTCCCCGTCACAGTTCGAAAAATGCATGCTCGACTTCATCATCCACTTCTATGTGTGCTGCCTCCATATTCCCTACATCGAGAAGTCACTGCGGGCACCGGCATATGCATTCTCCAGGAAAGTCGCGATCGAGAGCGCCCTCAAGATGTGGTGCGCCATTTACCCATCTTCCAGATTCATGAGCAACACCCGTCGCGAGATTAGCGGATCCGTTGAAAATAAGCTGACTCGGTTCGTGGAATGCGGGTTTGGGTTTTTCCGCACTGGTGTTATAATCGCGGCCATGTTCGTGACCTTGGAGCTTAAAGCTCAGCTCCTGGATGATGACAGCCTAGGTCCCAGCCCGTATCGGGTAGATCTTTTCTCTCTGCTCTGTGAGGCGAAAGACCGTTGTTGGAATATGATTCAATGTGGTGAGACTAATGTCAAGGGCTACCTCCTCATTTGTCTGGTAACCGCCCAGATCGAGGGGCTGATGCATGGAGTTGAACCGAGCAAACTCCCCGAACTCCTTCTCCGCGCAGCAGAAGAGGCGGAGGACCGGTGTCTTGACTTCATGGAGGAGAAAGCCGATCTGGGACGGAGTGGTGGTTCCGTTGAGGTGATGGACGAATCTGCGAATACAGCGCCCTTCATGGGCGACTGGGAGTTTATTGTAAGTGTTTGCAATCTAGAAAATTGTTCTATGCCAACAGCCTTTAGATGACAGATCCTTTCCTTAATTATCCTGGGACTACTGAACCACTCAGCTGGGTTATGAATGAAGAAACGAGACCATTCATAATGTAACTGAGCAAGCTTAGCAAACACAGGGCGACACCGAGATTTTCATGTCTGACTTTGCTTTCCACCGAGGATCGGGTAAAAGAGCTTACATATCTTGCTAGCGCTGCTGCCTATTAAATATGACTCCATCGCACCTGAATTGAGTAACTCCCATGGCCAATCGGATTTTTCATTCGACTCAGCCTCACTCAACCCAATTCGGAAGCACCCCCACTCGATCGACTTGATCAAGCAGTATATGAAACCACCTCGCCTCTGGCCTATTGACCATGAGGTTGCTCGTGTAATAATATTTTACTACGGTTGATCTCACTCAATCTGACTCGTGACTGTGCTGTCGGCAGACTTTTTGTACCCCGATCATGGCCTCAAACACAGAGTATTCGCAGACTCTGCAACACATTACAGATGCCAAACTCGTGGAGCTATCCAACAAGCGCCGTGTCTTCTTGAAGCGCAAAGATGAAGCGCTGTCAGAAGCGGAAGCTGTTGAATCTCCGCGCGAGAAGCTTCGAGTACTGTGCAAGGGGGTAAAAACCTGCTTTGACATCCGTGTTCAAGAAGATGACCGTGTGTCGGATCCCATACATAGCAACCGCCGTCTCGTGATCGAGCTTGCCAACCTCGATCGCTTTCTGAAGCAAGCCGAGCACGATCCATCGATTTCAGTGAATACACTGGAGCGGTGGCGTCGGTCTCTGCTTGGCTTGCTTGACGTCCAGACTCTGAAATACGAGTACGCGACGCTGTTCGCCCAGCTCACGATGGAGTGGCTGTCTGCCAATAAGAGCCCCAAATCGCCGGGCGATATCTCCAGACGGGAGGGTTTCGAAAAAGTGGCTAGCGCGCAGAAGCTGGAATCGAGAAAGTTGTGGGAAGAGTTTGTGTTCACACCTGCTGATTTGGAGACCAGCGACATTAAGGCTTTCCTCAATAATCTCTTCACGAGCCCAGCTCAATTGCCGTACATGTCTGAAGACACAGCTGCCGAGAATGCAAAAGCCATTACCAAGGCGTTGGAGAAGCTCCGTGAGAAAGTCTCACAATTTGAAGCCCAGCTAACCAGATCAACCCAATTCGATGTTCCCACATTGTTCTGGGTTATATCTGGTCTTATCAGTTCCGATCTCCCGACTGAGAAGCAGCGGGCCGTCCTGCGTGATTTTCTCAAAGACCGCACGGTCTTGACAGAGCTAGCCGATGTCCTGAACATGCGCCTTACGGCACTGCATTCATGGTCATGGGGCGCTGAGGTTACTGTCGAGCAGCGGCGGCAGCTGAACGGCTCCTATCAGATCTATATGCACGAGGATCTCATCCAGGCAATCTTCCTCCAGTATATAGGCGTTAAATGGTCGGTCTTCTTCAAATGGGCGTTCAGAGACTTCCGGAAGACGAAGAAAGTGTGGAAATCTCCGACGTCAACTGTGCCAGCTATCGACAAGAAACGACGCGCCTTCTTCCTAGATCAGCGCCGAGATAAACCCAACCTGCAGCTTGTGAGGGAGGCCATTCATCGGAGCGCGTATTTCGTTTCTCAGCTCCTGGATAACGAACAGGAAAAGAAAGAGCGGGAAGAGGGAGAAGAAGAGGCGGAACGCAGCGTACATCGGAATAGAGCGCCGGTGCCGGCAGCCATGGCATTCAGGGTGGCAAAAACGAATGATCTCGAGGAGGTCGAGGAATCGGATGACGACATGGGTTTTGGACTTTTTGATAGCGATGATGGCTATGACTCTGACCAGGCCTACGTAGAGTCCCAGTATGCGCAGAGCGTCATGAAGCCCCGGAACCAGATGCAGGCGAAGCAGAACCTTTTACTTCTGCTCAGCGCGGATATCACTATCAATAAGCGGTTGTACGGCGAGATTACGTGCTTTCGGACCCAGTACGAGTCCCTGTACTCTAGTCTGCCACATGCGTCAATACTTGCCATTCTTAGCTTCTTTGGGGTCTCAAAGAAGTGGCTTGCCTTCTTTGAGCGATTCCTGACTGCTCCCTTGAAGTTTGCTGATGAGCCCAACGCTGATCCCCGTCTGCGTCGCCGTGGCACGCCCAGCGCCCATGTTCTAAGCGAGGTCTTTGGCGAGACGACTCTGTTCTGTCTTGACTTCATGATCAACAAGGAAACCAACGGTGAGGTGATGTGGCGGGTCAACGATGACCTCTGGTTCTGGTCTCGGAGCAAGGAAGTCAGCATCTCAGCGTGGACCTCGATCCAAAAATTCAACGGCGCTATGGGTCTTCTTCTGAGCGTAGATAAGAGCGGCGGCGCCCATATTACCACAGGGGGGAGTCCAAATACTAAGATCGAGTCCCTTCCAACCGGCAAAATCAGCTGGGGCATGCTGTACCTCAACCCCCAGTCCGGGCGTTTTGAGATTGATCAGGATATGGTTGACAGCCACATCGCGGAACTGAAACGCCAGCTTCAAGACAAAGAAGGTAGCGTCTTTAGCTGGATTCAGGCTTGGAATTCTTATGCGTCAACGTTCTTCACCTACAACTTTGGCGCGCCCGCAAACTGTTTCGGCAAGGAACACGTCGACATGATGCTCCAGACTCACGAGCGTATCCAGCGCAAGGTCTTCTCGTCTGGCCCCGGCGACGACGCCAAAGGCGACCAAAGCGTGGTCACCTACCTGCGTGAAACGATCCAATCTCGCTTCGGAAACACCTCCATCCCGGATGGATACTTCTTCCTCCCCATCGATCTCGGCGGTCTCGAATTGTCTAGCCCCTTCATCAACCTCGTCGGCGTCCGCGACGCGCTAACCACCACTCCCGACTCACTCATGGATGCCTTCTTTCGAACTGAGCAGGACACCTATGACGCTCTGAAACGCCATTACGCCGGCAAAGACAAAGACCGGGTCATCGCAAAGAACAAAGGTTTCAGACCCGACGATGTAAACGAATTTCTATCCTTCGAGGAATACACCCGCCACCGAGAATACCTTGACTACGGCTTCTCCGGCCAGCTGTTGAACGTCTACGACAACCTTCTCCGCCGTCCGTCCGAGCATGGTCATTGAATATGACCCGACGGGTCCTCTGGCGACGGGTTTCGGACAGCTGAGAAACCAGTCAGGTCTCTCCGGTATCAAGGGCGATTGGTACTCGATGACCCCGTATTGGAAATGGGTTGCGCAGCTATATGGACCGGAGATCGTAGAGCTGTTTGGAGGCTTCAATGTTGTTGACCCAGGTCTACTGCCAATTGGCCTGATTAGCCAATTTCGGAGTGGGAAGTGTGAGGTGGACAGAGGCAGTGAGCTCTAATTATTTGCTTAACTTGGGCGGCTGCGTTGAGAATGACTTTTTTTTTCTTTTTTTATATATGATGGTATAGCAACCCCTAATTAAGAAGATAGCAAAGCTGTCTTCCTTCCCTTTTTTTTTGTCTTCAAGATTCCACCTCGTGGTAGACCTTGGTACGCTGTGGCATCGCACTAACCCTAAGTCTCCCTGTACGCCAAAAACTCTATCGAAAAGCCCCAGCCACGGTTCTGCAATAAGGACGGTCTTCTAAGAAATGAGGATTAGATATCCTGGTTCAAGCATCACGAAAACCCACCTGGCGCGTGCACGAACACGCAAACTTCATTGACCACCAGCTTCGAACAAAAGATACTCCCCTCCAGCCGTTCAGCCCCAACTCAAGTGCTCCGAGTATTGACGATCATTTAGCGAAGTAGCAACGGCTCTAAGGTTCCTTCACACCTTATGCTTCCCTGCTGGTTATGGTGGTATGGTGTCAAGTGGTACGGCCATCTGCTCAGAGAGAGATCGACCATGCTATGACCCCAATGCCCTATTTTGGGTGAAATTGGCTAGGCAAATTTTCAGCAAGGTACCTGTGACCTTCTGCATGCAGTAGAAAGCAAGACTAGCCCCATGAATTTCATGAATTGTATCTTCTTTCGACGTCGTAATCGGCAGACTTCTACTAGTGGTCAAGATGCAGCTTCGCCTTTTTGGGATTGGGAGCCATTATTCTCGTAATTAAACTCCTCCGACTTCGCTTAGGAGTGATATACGGTGCAAGGATAGGAGTAGTGACATAAACCGCATTAGGGAGACTCGTAAATTAGATATTCAAACAATGGGCAAAAAACACAATCAGTCTGTCAGTCTGCCAATCCAACAACGTACAACTTTACAACCAGAGAAACTCAAATCAAGCAATAGAATACCTCTTTTTCATCTCTTGGATCGCCAGTCCGACCAAGCCCTTCACATTTCCCGCTGCCGTGATTTCAGACAGACTAATCTGTACACCCAGTCTCCTCCTCGCCCATGCCCTTGCCTCAATTGCGATCAGCGAGTCGATCTGAATATTCGCCAATACTTGCAGGTCATGCTTGGCCGCTATGCTGTCCTTCGTCCTTGTTTTTGCGCTAGGCGATTTTATCATGGTCCCAACCTTGAGGATCAGGAATTCTTCTGTTGAAGGACGGTTCAGCATCTCAGGGTCTGACTCGACCTGCGCCATGAAGTCAACGATGTCGTCTGCTTCGGCCGCACCGCTTTGATCTCGTTGAGCTACATTTGAGAGAATTGCAAACCGGGTGTCGCCCCGTCGTCGGCCCCAGGGAGCTATGGGGATCAGACCAAGGATGATATGGTTGGGGTCGTATCTGTTCCCCTGTGTGAACGGTGTGGTATTTGGGAAGGTTGAGTGGTGGATTAATGCCTCAACCGCGTCGAGGACCTCCTGCTCCTTAATGAAGCGCCATTCATAGCGGCCGCTGAAGGTCTTCATGAGCTCCGGGTTACGGCTTACGTAGCCTATATCTGCGACCGGGCCTAGGTCTAGAACTGACGCCGGTTCATTAAGAGAATGGCGATAACGAGAAAGGGCGTGAATGAAGCTGTTTGCGGCTGAGTAATTGCACTGTCCGGCCATTCCGGTGATGCCTGCGATGGACCCGAACATGAGGAAGAAGTCAAGGGGTGTATCCTGGAAGGCTTGGTGCAAATTCCAGGTGCCGTGGACTTTGGCTGTCAAGGGGGTTGTCCAGTCTTCAAATGTCATTCGTTGCAGGCTTGCGTCCTATGAAGTAGGGTTAGCACTGAATATGCTCAAGCGAAAGGTGTGACCTGTATACCTTTAGCGTTAATGCAAGCTGGACAACGCCCTTAATCGGCTTTGGGCTTTGGGATATTGCCCTCGACACGTCAGATGCGTCTGAGGCGGTGCCTTTGACATAGACTACTTCGCAGCCTTGACATTCCAGTTCTTCTGCAAACTCCTGATGGTCGTCACCTACACCGGCACTGGGTGAGAGGTATAGCAAACAACGAGCGCCCCTCTCTACCATCCAGTTCGAGAGTGCACGGCCCAATCCACCCAGACCACCGCATAGCAGATACGCGGTGTCTGGGGAGAAGGAAATATGAGCGCGCGTATCCCTCGTTGGAAGCTCGCTGATATTATCCGGCATCCGGACTACGATCTTCCCCATGTGCTGCCCTGACTGCATGTAGCGAAAGGCATTTGCGACGTCTGCAGCAGCGAAGCAAGAAACTGGCGCTATTGGGCCGACAAGGCCATCTTTGACGGGGTTGGAACTGCCTGCATTAGCATCACCGTCACTACGAGGGTAAGCAACATACAAATCTGTCGAGTTGTTCGCAGCGGCCTCTTCCATATATTCTCCCAGATCCACGGTGACAAACGACCTTCGGTCCACGAAGTGCTTCATTGGCAGCATAGCTTCGGCTAATACGTCACGTCTGCTGATGTCGAACATTATGCCGTGCGGTGCAACGCACTTCCATGAGGTCCGGAGCAGCTCGCCACTGAGAGAGCTGAGAACGATATCGGCCCCCCGGCCACCGGTTTCACGCATGAGGTCATCATAGAATGATGCATTGCGGGAATGAAAGATGTGCGCACGTGGGATACCGAATGTGTCGACCAAATACTGTGCTTTCTCGTCGTTGCCAACCGTTGTGTAGATCTATTGTCTGTCAGTGTGAATTGACGACGCTTCAGAAAAAATCTCTACCTTCGCTCCCACACCTTTGCAGATCCTAATAGCCGCAATTCCAACGCCTCCGGCCGCAGCGTGGATCAATACAGACTGAACCAGCGTGTCAGAACTCTATACATCGGCCATAGCATATCAACCTACCTGCCCTCGTCGTAGATTTCCTAGTCGTAAGAGACACTGAGCCGCCGTCAAAGAGACAATCGGCGACGTTGCCCCCTCCTCCAGCGACCAATTGCCTGGGAGTGGTATAGCTTTTGCAGCTGGCACAGTAACGTGGGTTGCAAAACACCCTGGGCCCAAGAAGATGACCCTATCTCCCTTGCTGACATTGGTAACACCAGTGCCAACACTCTCGACCACCCCGCTGCCCTCCAGCCCTAGCTGGTCAGGAGACGCAATTAGTCCTAGGGCGGTGATAATGTCCTTGATTTGTGTCAGCCCATTAGCATCGCCATGGATGTCTGAGGACTTGCCTTGAAATTTAATCCAACATATGCGACTCTGATCCGAACTTCACCCTTTCCAGGCATAATGTGTTGGTCTTGCTTCCAATACAAGGAATTTATGAGACCAGTGGTTTCAATGCAAAGCCTTCTAGGAGCCGTATCTTCCACGGGGATTTGAAGCTCTTTCTCAATATCGGTTGCCTCGAACCTGCTGACCTGGACAACGCCGTCGACAAGGGCATATTCGTCTCTTCTAGACTCCTCAGACGGTGCTGCCCGGCGCCAATGATCGTGGACCTTCAACAGACTATGGATGGACCGTTCGTCGAATTCTTCAATGTCAAATGTTGAGAAGCTCTTGCCTTCAGAATGACATTCGAAATGTAAGGCTCGCAGAAATCCGTGGATTAGCCCGTATCGAGGATCGCTTGAAGTAAACTGCGACATTTTGCTAACCCAGAGGATGTGCTTAACCGAGGCACTGAGTATAGAGTTCTTCAACTGCTGGAAATCCCCCTCCGTCATATTGAATAGGAATGGTCCCGATGCGTCAAGGAGGGATACCACCTCTCCTTCAGCCGGTGGCGGTTGGTCTAGTGAGTATATCTCGACTTTATACCCTTGCTTTTGGAAGATCTTCTCAACATCTAATACCCACTGGCATCGCGGCTCCTGTACGAGTAGGCTTACAGCATTTGCTCCCAGCGGCGTCGTGGGGTAGGTCGCTACCAGATTCACGACCGGGCTGTTTTGTTCGTGGATGGCAAAGTCGATGCCGTTGAAACCAACTCCTGTGAGTTCCTCTCTCCAGCGATCGACTAGTACGTACGGTCTCTCGATTCGCTGGTCGTGTTCGCCTACCCACCACCCGGGCAGCAGACCCTACATCACATCAGCATAAACAAGAGAAAGGCTGAAGAAGTTTAACATACGAATATGTACTCAGCCAATATACATTCTTTTGCAGTGTCAACATTAGAACTCTAAGAAACGCTCCGGGGATGAATGAGACGTACCCTCGGTTATCTCCTGAAGGAGCAAGCGGCCACCAGGGGCAAGAAGGGACTTGAGGTTGGCCAGGGAGCAGCTCAGACTGGGTGTTGCATGGACGACCTAGGAATTATATGATTAACAGGGTACATAACCGCATACCACAGGACCAGTATTACATTGGAGGCGATGATTAGATCGTAACTGCTCAGCTCAAACCCTTGTTGCGCGGGATCCTGACTGATATTGAGCACAGCGTATTCCATTGTATCGTATCGCGAAAACTGCTCCTTGGCTGCTGCTAGAAACCCAGCAGAGACATCAGTGAATGTGTACCGCGCGTACATCCGACTTCCATCTGGCGCGTGCAGATAGTCCAGAAACCGCGCCGTGGCACTCCCAGTGCCAGCCCCGACTTCGAGGATGTTGAGCTCGGGGTTTGAATGACCCAGGGTGGCGAAGAACTCGTGACAGGAGTCGAAAGACAGTAAGAGTTCATAAACCTCCTTCAACCCGTCGTCTTCCATGAGGAGGTGGAGCGCGTTGCAGCTTCCGTCGAGTAGGCCCCCGATATTATCTAGGACTTTCTGGGTGCAGTTTACCACCGGGGCGATGATGGGGTAGTCTCTAGATCTCTCTCGTATCCAGTTCGTCATCGCGGCAGGGTTGGAGGAGTCAAACGGACAGTCGTGTGCGTAGCCATAGTCGGATAGTCGCCATGTGCTCTGCCTCGCTATCCGGTTTTCGCTTATCATTAACCATCGCTTGTACTTATGCAGATGCTCTTCCGTAGGCTCGACATATTGGACCCGAGGTGCAGTCTGCGCAATGTACAGGTCGATAATCCGATCGCGTAACTCGCTCACAATGTTAACAGGGCGGGGAGGCTTTGCTAGGGATCTGGGGGGTAAGAAATCAATGTGTGGCATCCAGACTGGCCTGGCAGACAGCTCGCTCTCCTGATACGAGTATCCTTCGTCTCCCAGAACGTGCAGTCTCATGCCTTTAATGGAAAAGATGGTCTCATCGTCCGCCATGGCCCCGAGGTCGCCACGGATGAAGCTGCCGTTGCCGAGATCTGCCTGGGCTTGGACGTGGAGTTCTGCATGCTCAGGACCGATAAAGATCTCTTCAAATAGGACAGGGAGGCTGCGGATGTTGATGCTACGCGCGAGGCCACGAAACATGGCTATCGATAACACCTGGAGGCAGCGGTCGATTGTTGTTGGGTGCATCACATATCGACCAGGCGATACATTATTCGTCTTGACAGTGGCCGTGGCTTCATAACGGACAGGATCACCGTAGATGTCATCAAGGCCGCGAAATTCCCGATTGTAGTCCATCCCTGCCTCCCTGAGAGCCTTGTACCATGCTGCTGACATTACACGTCTCTTCAGCTTCGTGCTTCCTGTCAGTGGCATGGTGGGAGCTACTGACGGCGGGGCTACTCTGACTTGACCCAAGCAGAGTCGTGTCGCCTCCCCAGCTTGCACGGCAGTAATAGAGAACTCATGCCATTCTGAGTCCTGGATGTCCGAGATCCGGACTGGTCGTAGGTTGGTGATGAGCTCTACACACTCGTTGCTGTCCAGAAAAAGAGCGTGTTTTAGCACGAGGTGGCTGATCTGGTAACTCACATTTGGCCTAGATACCAGCTGCTGAATAGCCTCTCCGGCCATGGCAATATATCCGGCGCCTGGAAACAGAGTCTTGCCCATAATCCGGTGTCCATATAGCCAGGGAGCATCATCCAGTGAGAGGTTATTTCGCCAGGACGGCTCTATGTCTGTTGAGCCCAACACCCGTGAGCCCAGCAGCTCATGATGGGGGTGCTTGCGTAGTCTCCAGGCCTCCACCGCTGGCGTCTGGTCCCAGTATCTCGTATCATGTTGCCAGGGGTAAGGTGGTAGGTCGACAAGCATGTTTCCCTCGCAGTTTATAGCACGAAGATTCACAGCAACGCCGGAGTTGTAGAGGTTCCCGGCAGTGTAGAGGACTGAAGTTCTTGGATCCTCTCCTCGTACAAGCGATGCCACATAAGAGCACACTTTCCCGCGCGGGTGCTCTGACAGAATCTGTCGGAGGGGCCCAGACAGAGCTGAGTGTGGTCCAATCTCCAAGAAGGTACGGCTTTTTTCCTCCTCTGAGTCGAGTACGGCCTGAACAGCTGTCAGGAAGCGGACTGGTGACTCCAGATTCTGGCGCCAGTATGTGCCGTTCAACTGGGACGACTCGGTCACTTTGATACCGATCACTGAAGAGAATAAGGGCACCATAAATAAAGAGCCCTCACTTGTCGAGAGCCCTTGAAGAGACGACTCGTAGTCCTCAGCAACATCGTGCATATGGTGGGAGTGGTACGCCTTGTCGACGCGAAGCATCCGGCAGTAAACGTCCGGGTCGTCAGCTTTGATCTTCTCGAGGATATCCTCAAGCTCATCCAGGTCGCCGGACAGAGTCACGCTATGCTGGCTATTTTCGCATGCAATCACCACGCCTCTGTCCACGAGGTAGGGAGTCGCCTGCTCGCGTCCTATACTCACAGCCGCCATGCCACCCTTTCGCGTTACTTTGTTCATAGCCTTTCCTCGATAGTAGGCAATTATAATCGATTCTGAAGCCGTGATTGCTCCGGCAGCATAGGCCGCTGCTATCTCGCCGCTAGAGTGGCCAACGACTGACGCTGGTGCGATTCCCCAGTCCGCAAGTAGATTCACGAGGCCAATCTGGATCGCGCAGCATGAAGGCTGTGCGAGCTCCGCGCGGCTAATTTGTTCCTGAGAACAGTCTTTACCTAACAGAGCCTCCAGCTTCCAGGCAGGAGGCTCCCGGAGGCTCTGTAGGGCTTGATCGAGCTGCTGAATTGTTTCGCGGAACGTTCCAAACGACTCTATCAGTGCTCTGCCCATCGCCGGCCACTGTGCCCCTTGCCCCGTGAACACGAATGTGACTTCTGGGGTCGTTTTGCAATCCACAGTCCCAATATGAAAGGCGCCAATCTCGAGTGCCTCAGATTCAAGAAGGAAGGCCCTTTGCGCCAGATGGTCTCGTCTTTCCCCCAGCGTAAAGGCCAGATCCGCCAAACAGTCTGGTTTCTCCTTGATGTACTCTTGAAGGTCTTCTATTCTTTTGTGCAGGGACTTTTCACTGTTTGCTGATACTACCAGTAGCCGGGAATACGCGAGTCTAGTGGGCTGCCGATTGCGGCGAGTCTCCAAATGAAGCGAGGATGCAGAATCCAGGATCACCTACGAAGACAATTAGCTTGAATTCTGGTTAAGAGAGGGCAGCTACTGACATGGACATTTGTTCCTCCCACGCCGAAATTATTCACACTGACCCTCTCCCTTCGGCCCTCCGGCCAGGGTATCTCCTCCTGGGGGACCATCAATCGCCCGCTTTCGAAAGGTACTGGGTTGCCAGGTCAGAATCATGATGCTCTTCTTGCTTTCACACAGGAAATCCTACTGTTTGGGTTTGGCTCTCGCATATGTATATGCGGCAGCAGCGTCTTCTTCTCCAGCGAAAGGATGGCCTTGATAAGGCTTGTAAGCCCAGATGTCCCCTCAGAATGACCAAAGTTCGGTTTGGCCTGTGCTGAGTATGTCAGCTGGATACATTTCTTGAATTTGACCACTGACCGAGCCAACATAGATTCCCTCGTGGAAGATCTTTGCTATGGCGGCCGTCTCAGCGGTATCCCCGGCCATTGTTCCCGTCCCATGACACTCAAAGTAGGCTGTTTCGTTGAAGTCCTCAATCCCGGCCTTTCTGTATGCTTGTCTAATCAGATCCTCCTGGGCTTCAGCCGACGGTGTCGTCAAGATCAACGTCCGCCCGTCGTTATTCACGGCAGTTGCTCGGATAACAGCCCGTATCACATCTCCGTCGCGAATGGCATCATCCAGTGGTTTGAGTAGAACGGCGTTCACAGCTTCTGCCCTCCCAAATCCGTCGGCTGCGGCGTCGAACGTCTTGCATATTCCGTCGGGTGACAAAACTCCGCTCGAGGAAAGGCTCATATGAAGGGTTGGGGTGAGGATCAGATTCGCTCCACCTACGATCGCGGACGAGCACTCGCCAGAATATAGTGACTGGCAGGCTTCGTGCAACGCTACCATAGAGGCGGAGCAAGCTGTTTCAATTGACATGCTGGCTCAGTTAGTGTTCGTCATCCCGCACAACACCTGCGCTGACAGTTAGGGATACTCACGTCGGCCCACGCAAGTCCAGGCTCCATGCAATATAGCTGGACAAGAAAAAACTCCCTGCAGCTGCACCAATCATGGGATTGCGCTGCTGGCCGTCTTTGAGCGTGAGTTCCGACCAATCCACCCCCCAGGCGCCAATATAGCAGCCTATCTTTTCGCCCCTATACCTAGTCTTTCCCGCATTCTCCAGGCATTCATAGACCACTTCCAGCAGGAGCCGAGCCCGGGGATCCGACCCTGCAGTCTCCATTTCAGATGAACCGAAGAAGAGGGCGTCCATCATGGAGATATCCTCATCCAAGAAGTAGGACTTCTGCTGCCGCATTGAGTACGCCACGTCTCCGTCATTGTGAAATCCGGCAATATTGAATCTCGACAGCGGGACTTCGCGCAGCCCGTCCTTCTTCTTGCGCAGGAACTCATACATTGAAGGGACAGAGTTCACGCCGCCAGGCAGCCTTGTCCCAATGCCGACAATTGCAATAGGAGCGGACCCACCCATGTCAAGGAGACTTTGGTTCGACATCGAGTGCTGCGCCGCTTCGGTCTTCGGCTCTCCATTGGCATCCATCTTCACGATCTCTACCTCTGGTCCTAGGTAGTTCTTCCGGTGAACGGGCCGACGGTGACGAGGGTGCGGATCGAGGTCACTTCCCGTGAGGAGTCACAGCTCGTTATATTTCGTTATTTCGTCGAAAATCGAGCCCCTCGCCTATTCGCACAAACCCGCCCAGGGCAAGTCAAAGTTACACCAATAGTGGTTGCTGGAGCCAAAGAAAGGTTACTTGCTCTAGTGAGAGTCTGGACTGGCCCTTGTCCAACAGAACGCGGGGGCGCGCGTTACACCATCAACACCACCTCTTATTCCAGAGACAACCTTCTCGCTGCCAGAGACAAACCACGGACTGTGGATGGCTGCTGAAGTACTGCATGACATGTGGTCACATCCTTGCGCAACCGTGTAGACTGCTTTGTACTCCCCGGTTTGCTCAGCGCGCACATAAAAACCTCGTGCCATGAGTGAGCACACGCCCCCAGTCACCTCGTGGGCCGCGAATGTGCATGCTTGTTTTACTATGGCGAGTCTTTCAAGTCTTCTCACTCAATCTCGAGCAAAGCCAAGCGCCCCTCGCTGTTGACCCTGCGACAACATGGAGGGAACTATGCCAGCAAATGAGTATGTGCGGCATTTTGAGAACGCGGTCGTCCTTCTCACTGGTGCAACTGGCAGCCTGGGTGGCTGCCTGCTCTATAAGCTGGCACTACGTCTGCCGACAAAGAAGATCTATGCCCTGTGCCGAGGCTCTGTTGGTGAGTCGGTTCGCAAGTGGGAGTCTACCATGCCGCAGCAGATCGACGAAATTCTCGACACTGGCAAGGTTGAGTTGATCACCGGCGATCTGTCGAAGCCCGGCTTGGGCTTGAATCCAGCCATTCGCGAGGAGATGCGCGAGGAGGTTACTGCAGTGATCAATACGGCCGCGAACATCTCTCTTGTCGAGGAGCTGAAAGACTCAGTGCGAGACAACTGCCAGACTGCAATTGCACTGTTCCAGGAGGTGTCTGAATTCCGCCATGTCAGGCACTTCATCCAATTCTCAAGCCTTGCCGTCAATGCATTTCTCACCGGAGGTCTCATCGAGGAGCGGCTCTATTCCCCACCACGCACTGTGGACGAGGAGGATGATCGTTTAGGTCTACCAGGCGCAGATTCCTCTAAACTGCAGTACGATGACCGGTACCCCTGGCCATATGTACAGGCTAAGCATATGCTGGAACGCTTGCTCCTGCGCCAATCCAGCTCTATCTCCATTCTCATTATCCGGCCCGCAGCAATCGGACCAGCCATTGCGGAGCCTTTCCCCTTGTACGGCCCCGACAAGGCGATCCCAATGCACTCGCTCATCCTCTGTTTCAGTGTGTCCGATCTAGGCCGCGTAGCAAATATCAATCGTCCATTCGAAGAAGTCCCTGTCGACCTCGTCGCTAACTGCTGCCTCCTCCACCTTGCTTCTGGGACCACGGGAGTTGTGCACTGCGCGTCTGAGCTATACGTCCGCCAGACCGCTGTAGAGCTGATGGCCACCGCGAGGCAGTGCATTACTCCGCTGGAGATAGCAGAGCTCTTCCGCACGCCGCGAGCTTCGACTGCAATATTGTGGCAAAATAAGTATCGCTTGGACAATATTGACGATGTACCCGTTTTCGAGGTCGATTGCAGCCGATCAGAGTGGCAGAAGCAGGTTACTGGGCCTCTCGCCTTGCGCCCCGTGGACCATGATCCACAGGCGCACCTGCAGCGACGGATCAGACGGATGTATCGGGCTTTGCTGGGCCGGAACCGGAGTGATAATCGTTATCCATAGTGTGGCTATTCTTGGTTCAAGTGCCGGCAGTACAGTGCATTTTCGTTTCCCATTCTATGGAACAGACAATGATGCCCGAGTATCACTTTTTCAATGTTGCTGTCAAGCAAAGGCTCTCGCGGGGCTGCAGTCAGGCATCGCATCCTTGATCTGATCTATTACTACTGGGATAGTGAGATAGGAAAGGTAGCAGAAGCACGCATAGACGATCTAGTAGCCGGCCGTCGATAAACAGGCATATCACAGTAGTCGATCAGACATGCGCAGCTCGCGGTGCTTCTCCATTGCTAAGAACCTATGCTCTTGTCCTCCACGTTTTACTCTGCATCTCCTCGTCATCTACAGCAGATCCGGTGTTCAGGATGCTGACCGTTAAATCTATACCCTCTTACACTGTATAGCGCCAGCTTCCCCTGCCAATTCTTGAAGTCACGTGACATATATGCGCCTTTTTCGCGTTATCCACTGCTTGGATTGAGCTTACTTAAAAACACCGCACCGACTCTCGAGACTCGCAAGATCTTCCAAAATGCGAAAACATTGACCAAAAAAAATGCTATTCTTTTCGCGATTGACAGCAAGTCTCCCTTGTCAACCCCGGCTGCGGATGCGCTTTCACCGCCGTATAAGCCGTCTAGGTGGCGATTCTGGCGCCTTTCCGAGCGTCTACGCTGCAGATCGCAGTTGTCACACTGGGGGACAGAAAACGAACTCGTCTTCAAAATCAGCATGCAAGGCACAGAGCCAGACTGACCAAAATCAAAAGTCTGATACAAGTGCACTGCTGACCCGGCGCTTCTGGACCTGCCGCTCGACGTGGCGCCGAGCAGGAATCAACACACTCCGTTGCCTGGTAGGCTGCACTGTGGGCGACTTTGCCGCACTATGGACGCTCCAGACATATTGCCCTGAGCTGGGAATGGGGACTATAATGGCTGCTTCGAGTGCGTACCTTCCCTCGTCTCCTGCCTAACTTAGGCGGCTCAGATAGTCCGGGCTGACTAGATCGCCTCCAGTGGCATCCGGTATCACAACGTCCATCATTCTGGAGACGGTCCTTCTCCGTCACGGACCAGATAGGCTTCCATGGTCTGCAGCGGTGCGCACTGCAATGGGAATGAGTCTAGTCTCAATGGCGGCCATGGAAGCTGCGGAGAATCTGGTCGACTACCATCTTACAGGGGGTGTTATCAATCTCAACGACCCGGCGTTCTGGATTGCTGCGGGGGTTTCAATTGGTGCTGGGTTTTTGGCGCCGCTGCCATATAACTATTGGAGGTTGAGGGCGCTGGGTAGGAGTTGCCATTGACCCTGAATAGACTCGCATTTCCGTAACTGTACATAACTATAGTTATTACACTAATCCATCTCAGCTCTATACAGGCGGATTCCACTGTTCCAGCAGTCGAGAACCCTCCCGAGTAAGGCTACGCAGCTAAACTGACTACTCAACAATCTCGAACTTCACGCTCGCATCCTCCTCAAACACATTCCTCCAGTCCGCCCAGATCCGATTCAGCTCATCAATATACTGGCCCTGCAACTCCTCGACATACTTCTCGCTGACATCAAACCGCTGCTGCTTGACACTGATGGGTCTGCCGACGACTACATGCAGCGGCCGTCGGAAAGGGATGAACATGCAGAACCGTCCCAGCGAGAAGGCAACCTTGTGACCAGCAGCTTTCTCCCACGCCCAAGCGATGAGGCCCTTGATCGAATACCGAGAGAACTGAATGGGCGCAAAGAGGTCGTTCTCCCCGAACACAAGCACCGGGACGAGATCCGCCCCCGTCTCGACAGCAAGGCGGATGAATCCCTTCCTCAGCTTGACCACAATGCCCATCGTCCCCGGGCGTGCGATATTGTACTCGCGACTCCCGCCCACGCTGATAGTGATTGCCTTGCCCATCCCCCGAAGATCATAACCTCCGCGCGTGAGATGCTGGATGCAGGAATCCTTCGAGACACCGCTCTGCCCCCGCGCAAAGAGGTACTCCCGCAGAAGAGGCGCGGTGAACATCCCATCCTTCACCAGGAACCGGTTGACGATTCCAGGAAAAAGTGTCTCGAACCCTGTTGCATCCGCCGTGAATGCGCCTGCGATCCCGTGGCAGGCGATCCCGTGCGGGTGCGCGCCGATCACGTATTTGCGACGCGGGGAAAGGGAGGCACTTCGGTAGAGTCTTATGGGGAAGTACGATGCATGCAGTTTCCACATCAGGGAGGAGCGAAGCCACTTGCTCGGCTTGGGGGCGCTGGTTTTGTGCGCGTTGGAGAAGAACTTGATGTGCAGGATGTAAGAGAGGACGAGAATGCGGAACCCGTTGTGGGGGACGAGCAGCAGAGAGTAGCCCAGGAGCGGAAGGAGGAACCAAGTGTTTGAAATGAAAGCAACGGTTATAATTTCGAGGAGGCGTCGTAGTATAGACCTGGGTCTTGTCAGCAATTTCCTCTCCCATGGGTGGATCAGTTTAGGGTATGGGACACGGTGGCTCACTTGTTGACTGCGCCTTCGTCCACTGAATTGACAGTCTGCAGCGTCTCTCCCTTGCCATTTGTCACCGTCACAACTCGGGGATCGTTTTCATCGACTTCAGGGACGGCAATCATGCTCTTATCGGGCCGTGCAGCAAGGTCGGCAATACGGTCCGCTGCCTCTAGACGGCCCTCCTTCTTCTGACACAGCTTCTGCAGCTTCGACGCTTTCTCCAGGTACGATTTATTCCCTAGGACCTTGATCAAGGCCTTGCTGAGCTCTTTGCCGCCGATATCAGGGGCACGACTCTTGTTCCCGTAGGCGCCAATCCCAAGCCACTCCGCGCGCGCGGCGTTCTCGTAGCAGTCTTGCCAAGCGGGAAGGACGACGTGGGGGACGCCATTTCTGTTTCTGTCAGTTTGTTGTCTTAGATACAAGCGAGGGGATGGGTTTGGAGAAGTGGTGGATGCAATGGGGACATACTGTATAGCTTCATACCACGAATTCGCCCCCCCATGGTGCACCGAACAGACAATCTGGCCTGTCTGGAGCATGGCGAGCGGCTCGACCTCGAACCAGGAGCGGATCCGTACTTGGTCGGCCTCCATCTCTTTCTGTAGCGGGGTGACCGACTGCGTGTAGATCTCCTCCTGGTCATGGGGGTGCTTGGGCAGTTTCCAGAGCACTTGGATCTTCCGATCAGAGCAAGAAGCCAGGAACGTTTTGACGCCAGTGGCGATCTCCAGGACGACGCTGGGGTTCGGTGCGTAGAGGGTTCCGAGATTGATCAAGACAGTCGGGCCCCGGTGCAGCCAGGCGAACATCTCGGGATCCTGCGTCTTGACAGGCGCCACGGGGAGCAGGATTGGGCCGCAGGGAACAACATTGTCGGGCACGTCAAACGGCCAGTCCAGCTCTTTCAGGGCGGGTGAGAGATGCAGCCGGTTTGGCATCCAAGAGTCAGCGAAGGGGAACCGTCCATGGATCTTGTGCTTGATGCGCCAGTCGCGAATTTCGCGGCGACGGCCGCTGCCATGGTACATCTTCGCCGTCTTCAGGACGGCCATCGTGTTGAGGGGGATAAGATGTGGCGGCAGGGGGTACGGGAACCCTGTTCCGGGCCTGCGACCTGGTTAGACACCAGTCACCCTCTCTGAGCATCGAGCCGGGGCGCTTACATAGGATATTTCCATGCCCACTTGGCATTTTTCTGCAGACCCAGCACGATATGGCTCAGGGACGTAGTGTTGAGCAGGACTGTCGTCTGTCCCGCATTATAGGCGGCATCGCGGCCTTGGAGGAAGAAGAAATCGATCGCGCATAGAGACGGCTTGATAGCGTTGATGATCTCAACGCAGCTCTCATAGATGTCGACGTACTCCTCCTCCGTCCAGCCCCAGATATCTTCGCACAGTGACTTGAACCCGAGGACGGAGCCGGTATAACCCGGAGGATGGAAGGCACCGCGCTTCCCCGTGCGGATGAAGATCTCCGTATTGGACGGTCCTCGCACGGGGTGGAAGTGGATGCGCGTGCTGTACTCAGCATCGTACGCGGTCTCGTTGTCGTGGAGGAGCTTGTTCAGCCTCTTCTCGAGGACAGGGAACGAGGCGAGGTGGATGTCTATCCCGCCACGTACGAGGAGCTCGTGGATAATTGCAAGAACGATGTTGGTCTGGCCATGCTCGCTATTCGCGAGGAAGAGCACGCTAGTTTTGGTCTTATTTTTTGCCATTGCAAGAATAATTGTATGGCCTGTTGGTTGCGGGACCCAGCACAGTATGGGGACGCGCCGACATGATATAGAGACCCAGGTCTCTCCCCAGGGGTTACAGTTTGCAACTGCCAAGACGAACTTGTGACGCGACCGATTTTTGAATGTATCGTGAGACTGTCAGTGGGATCGTCTGGCCTATCTCGCTCTGGTGGCTGAATCCGGTGTTCAGAAACCTAGGTCCGGTCCCCTTGCGGTACGTGCAACATTCGCATCTGCACGAAGGATGAGCCAACCCTACGTATCAGATCAATCTATCAGCCCCAGGAGAATAGAGTCCAGCCCCCACAGTGCTGTGACGAGCGGGCGTTTCATGGCTGGTTCGCTGATCCACATCCTCGGCTTTGCCCATTTTCTCCGTGAAAACGGGTCCGATCGCGAGGGCCAATTTTTTCGAGCGCGCCCTGCAGATCATTAACCGGCATTTGAACATTTGAAGCATCTGTTCTGAATCTGGGCAAAAGCTCGGGGATGGTTCCTGAAACAGTCGACATCGGCATGTTGTCTATCTGCCTCTGCCTCTGCCTCATGTCCGGTCTCCATTGCCGGCACTGGTCGTTGATTGTCACTGTCACAAGTGCCATGTCCCATTCAGGCCGATCTACTGTGGCCCTGAAAGTAGGGCCGAAACGAAATGGCTGAAGTGACGCGACTGAGTTGTCTGGCACCAGGGCAGGATCCGTGATCGTATATAATCAACAGACAAAGCTTGCTTTCACAACACTCTTGATCTTTTCTGCAAGTACACTCGTTTCTCCTAGACAAGATGTCGCTCGTTATGGCCGTGCCACATGCCTTTTCTGTTAGTGATTTTGGAGATATTCCCACTGTCCTTGTCTCAGCATTGAGCTTTATCCTCGTAGGTTGATCCCCTCTCTGCATTGGACGGTGCTGAGTGTTCAGATCCCTGGAGCCCTGCTCTTCTGTCTGCAGCTGTTGCAGCCTGGACCTGTCATTAAGGGGGTTAAAGGCCCTCTAATTGACAGGTATCTGTTTGGAGTACGTATACTCTTGCTTCTGCTATTGTCTTCTGCTATAGTCAAGACATCGATTGACATATCCCAGCTCGAGACAAAACTTGGCTTTCTCTCTGGACGCAGCGCCTACAAGTTCAACTCCCTGCACAAGAAATATGGTACGAATTCTCAATCATTCTCCTCTCACCTATCTTTGCATCCCTCTTCGTCACTCCCCTGCTCTCTGCCGCTGACTCAAAGAATGTAGGCAAGATCGTCCGCTTCGCCCCGAACCAACTCTCCTTCAACACGATTAAGGGTATGCGCAATATCTACGGCGCAGGGCTTGGGAAGAGTAACACCTTCCTGAAAACAGGCTTCTACAAAGCCATCTCCCGCCGAAACATTTTCACAGCCACCGACCCGTACTACCATGCCACCGTCCGCAAGCTCTTCAGTCCATCGTTGAGTCCGGGGTGCATGGCTGCGCACGAACCCGTGATCAAGGGGTGCATTGCGCGGTTCCATGCCCTGGTCAAGCAGAGGATGCAGAGTCAAAAAGCGATCAGTCTGAACGATCTGTACTACTCGCTGTCTGTGGATATGGTCTCTGAAGTCCTCCTGGGCAAGTCGCTCGGCTGCATTGAGCGTGGCCGGCCGTTTTTCTGGACGGAGCAGCTCCCACGCATCTTCTACTGGGCCACTATTCGAGACCAGTTCAAGGGGTCTGGAGTCCCCACGTTGATCAAGTGGATGCTGCGCCAGATCCTGCGCAAGGGAATCCGGCAGAGGAGTGAGGAGGCAAGAATGCGTCTGATCAGAGAGTATGCGCAACCCCAGATACCCCAGTCCCTCTAGTATTCATGCTAAAGGATGATGATGGCGACAGACAGCTCAAAGCAACCCACACACGCCGCGATGTAATGGTTGAAGTCCTGGAGCGTGCCGATTCAAGCACTCTGCCCGAGGACGAAATCGCAGAAAACTTCTCTGCCATCATGCTGGCTGGGTTCCATACGACTTCGCACGCCATTTGCGCCACCATCTGGCTGGTGCTCTCGCATCCAGAGACGCGTGAGCGTCTCCAGAACGAGCTGCGCACGGCCTTTCAGTCCACCGATGAGATATCTTTAGACGTCCTCGCCAAACTCCCCTGGTTGAACGCGGTCATCACGGAGGCACTGAGGGTCTACCCGCCTGTTCCGCTTGGAGGAGCGCGCATCTCGCCTGGTGCTTATGTTGACGGGGTCTATGTTCCTGCTGGCGTACGTATCTCTCCCTGTATCACAGTTTGTTGCCTTTCTGACGGGTCCGCAGGTTGAGGTGTCGACCTCCCTCTACGCCCTGCACCACAACGGCGAGTACTTCAAAAACCCTTACAAATTTGCCCCTGAGCGCTGGGTCAACCCCGAGTCTACGGATCGCAAGGAGGCCGTGCAGCCATTCTTGCTTGGAAGCCGGTCTTGCATTGCGAAATAGTAAGTTTGCCTAGTCTCTTATCCAGTTTCCTTCTACAATGAAAACCAAGCCCTAACGCGCCCCAGCTTCGCCCAGCAAATGCTCCTTCTCACTTTGGCCTCCTTTTTTGTCGAGTTTGACGGACAGTATGTCGGCAAGGTGAAGGACTGGACTACTGAGAGCCGCTGCTACGCTTTCTGGGAACTTCCTGAACTGAAGGTTCAGCTCCAGGAGAGGTTCGCATCCGCTGAAGTTTCAGAGTAAAGCCTGTATAGACAGAAGCAAAGAGGTCAGTCAGGAGCTGGATTTCCGTACAAACCTCGGCTTCTCTACGTTCGTGTAAATCTTCTCTTTTTCAGTTACTTGATGACTTGCGTTTAGTCGCTTCAAACAGATACGCCATATAGTTACCTAGTTTAGGTTGAATGAATTATGATCTGGGTCCTGGTGGTTTCTAGGGTAGGCCTGTGCAATGCTGCACAAGAGCTTCTCTGTTTGTAATACGTTCTCCTGCGATGAGGTACACCTCGATGTCATGACCAACGTTCAACCACGTGCTATAATGTAAGTTCAGTC
Source organism: Aspergillus nidulans FGSC A4 (assembly GCF_000011425.1). NCBI lineage: Eukaryota > Fungi > Ascomycota > Eurotiomycetes > Eurotiales > Aspergillaceae > Aspergillus > Aspergillus nidulans. Next base: position 197,232 of record NC_066257.1, on the reverse strand, counting down.
TGTAACCATCATCAGCAGTCGTAGGACCCTAAAGTGTCAGAGACCTTGGTAATGCATGAAATACCCGTAGTTTTGGGTCCTGTCAGCCCGTGACCGTGGCCGTGCTTGAAGTTCGGCACTTGCAGGATCGGAAACATAGCCAGTTTCGAAATTGAGACAGACCGCAAGATTCTAGAATACATCGAAGTGTATCACACACACAGGTATAGGCCAGCCCTGCTGGCCTCGGCTAGAAAATTGGCCCTGCGGATCGGCAATTGTAGAGAAGTCCCCACTGCCATATGGGGGTCCGTTCGTATATTCCGAAGCCCTGGGCTCAAATTCGAGACAGCCACTAGAGTCAACCTGACGCCAAAATGAACAGGTTTTGTGGTCCTGTATCACGTTCGCAGTCTCGGGGCACGTCCCTTATCGGAAAGATGATATTGCTTGTGTACATCGTGTTCGAAAACTTCAGGTTCATGATTGTCGCATCACAGGTTCACCGTGATACCTACACCGTTGCCCCGATGGAGATGTCGATTAAGCACGTTTCAAGGGGCTGCAGTGCCTTTAGTTCGTAGATAAATTCCTCACGACGGACTCAGGGTCTGACCTTGAAACGTCAAAACTCAACAACACGGACATTTGCCCTTGTCATTCTTCTGCATGTCTATTGTGCACTTTGCATCGATCTACCTTTCTTGACCTGCCATAACAATGCACATTCCAACCCCAACCCTTTCCCGCCCTTTCGGCGTTCAGCTCTGGCCGCACTTCAGCAGGGCATTCACTGCACTGTCAGGCAAATCCCCCGCTGATTTCCAGCTCGTCCCTGGCGAGACGCCGATGACGACGCTGCAGGGCACGCTTCTGTCTCTGGCGACTTACTACGTCGTTGTCCTGGGCGGCCGGCAGCTCATGAAGAGTCAGGCCAGGTTTAAACTACGAATCCCGTTCATCATCCATAATTTCATCTTAACCGTGATAAGTGGTGTGTTGTTGGCACTTTTCCTGGAGCAGATTCTCCCAACGCTCTCAAATGATGGCGTTCTCCATGCAATTTGCGATGCGCGCGGTGGGTGGACGGACGAGTTGGTGCTTCTTTACTACGTACGTTTTACACCAGCTAAGAAAACCAACGAAATTGAAAGCTGGCCTATGCTAAAGAGACTCGCAGCTGAACTACCTGACCAAGTATCTCGAACTGGCAGATACAGTCTTCCTCGTTCTGAAGAAGAAACCACTGACATTCCTGCACACCTACCACCACGGTGCCACAGCGCTGCTATGCTACGTTGAGCTCGTCGGCCGTACTTCTGTCTCATGGGTTCCTATCACGCTGAACCTGATGGTTCACGTCGTGATGTACTGGTACTATTTCCAGAGCGCGCGCGGCATCCGCATCTGGTGGAAGCGGTACATCACGCTGCTGCAAATTGCGCAGTTTGTCATTGATATCGGTATTGCACCAGTCTCCAACTCACAGTTATACCCTTTGCTGATTGTGGTTGACAGGGTTTATCTACTTCGCCTCCTATACGTACTTTGCCTCAACGTATTTCCCCTGGGTACCGAATGCGGGCTACTGCATGGGTGAGGAGTATGCGGCTGGCTTCGGCGTGTTCATTATCAGCTCTTATCTGTTGCTCTTCATCTCATTCTATCTTACAACGTACAGGGAAAAGGCGCCGCGGTTTTTGAGTCAGGCGAGGGCCCTAGGCGCAAAGAAGGGGCTCTGAGCGTGGCCGTCCAAATCTGTATGGAGGTAGTGAGATGCCCTTTTGCACTATCAAAGGCCTTTCCTCAGCGAAGTATTAAATAGTCTTGTGTTGGTTGAATTGAGAGTTCAGGTCGACCTGGTGTGTGGGAGGTTTATCTGTTCCGTTCTATTTAATGTGTTCAGTAACATCTATCTATACGAGGAATATGACATAGAGTTCCAATATCTTAGCTACCAACATTTCAGCGCATATACATCTAGCATGCTCTGCATTACCCTCAGTTATTCCTGCAGCTCGCATGGTTTGCAGCCTGAGGCACAGTCTGAAAGACAGTCGAACTACAACATAACAACCACCAGCCGCTGCAGTGCAGGCGCATGAACCGAGTTTCGAGTTCCGGCTCTGCCCGCCTGCAAGTGACCAGCTGCATTTCGTGCGTCTTGTGCGTCTGAGGAGGTCAATGCTCCGGCTTGAAGATCACGAACGTGCAGGGTTCGCTGGATAGGACAGCAAACATCCAAAGGTAGCTTGATCTCAACACGGAGTGCGTCCGTTGACGAAACTATCGGCCACAATCAAACTTTGGTATGGCAAGTCCTAAAGGTCCGGGATCCTACTTGATGCAGTTCGGTCCGGGGCTCCTCGGTAGAACCCCGGCTAGCCATGTACAACGAGTTATGGTGAAATTGGCCTGGAGTTCAATAGCTTAAGTCTTACACCGCATTGTCTTTCAGCTCAAATCGAGAAAGCAAGGCCACCCCGAGGTATGGCTGACGCAAGACCTCCATTGCGAGGCGCTACCAGGATATCCAATATTCGAGAAATGCCATGGCATTCACCTCTAGTCTTCCAACCCCATCCTGGCGAATTCGGTCAACTGCCCAGGCTAGGCAGTGATCTGAACGCAGGTCCGCTCAACACTGGCCCACTCGCGGCACTTCCAGGTACGGGTTTATCCCGATGTCGATGACAGCCGTTGCTGGTGGCGGTGTTCCTGTCCTTGTTCCTGCTTTGTTCACAATGCTGTTGCTAGCTCCCGGGTTTAAAATCATCGCTCAGACCACAAGGTACTTTGTTACTAATTCGGGCATCAACCAGTCCATACACACAGTTGGCACCGGGGAGGAGTACATTTCTGGGGCGACCGCCGGACGCGGTGGGTTCTCCCTATGGGTGGACTACAGATCTCTCTATCGCATTTCTGGTGCTCATGAGGAGCTCGTGGATGGACTGATCACCCTGTAGCAGGTCGACTCACACTGAAGTATAAGCTAGGCAGTGCCAACGTCATAACGGTCGTTACCATAGTTGGCGATGTACACTAGCTCTGACCAAGGGCCACCTTTATGCCCTTGCTCACACGCTACTCGCTTATCTCAATAAGGCCCATACAAAGAGAGCACCATTTGTAGGGGCACTGGGAGCGATATATTACCTAAAGACATATAGGTTGGATCCAGAAATTGGGGTAATCTGGGTCCTCAGACCGGCCGCGGAATAATAATCCCAAACAAAAAAAAAAAAAAACCTAATAAAAATAAATAGACATAGATAAAACAAATAAATAAACATGAGGCCAATCACAGACCTATCAAATATGCTAAATGTGACAGTAACTGACAAGTCCCGAAGCGATGGCGACATTCTAACTTGAGTTGGTCCAAGGCGGATCACCATTGTCCCAGGCCTGAATGCCTGGAAAATTGGCCAACCACAGCATTTTTCATACGGATACAAACTATAGAAATGGATGACAGTGAAACGGACATGATACCTAGTCAGAAACGACTCGGCCATCTACGCAAGTGGCATTCACATGGTCAAGGCCAGTCTAGTCGGCCGCTAGCAGGCCATCGGTGCGACAAGCTTTAGACTGGGCAGGCTTAGGACTGGCAGTCCGGGGCAATAAGATTACCGAGCATCAATTTATCGCCAAGAACTTCATTGCAAAAGCTCCCTTGCGGCCGCTGTCGATCTTGTGAAGTCGAGGTCGACAGAGCAGGGATTTAGGTTTAGAGTATACAGGGTATATAGACTCTATAGTATATACATTATGGTTTCGCCTGAGATGCTAGTTTCAAGCTCTAATTAGCGCAGCCACTGTTTACATCTCGCATTGCTTGCCTGTTCGAACTGCATGTACAGGCCTCAGACACCGATCGTCGACCGGGCCCAGAATGTATGGGAGAGGAAGATGCCCCGACAAGTCGCCGGCCCACTATCAACAGCCGCTACTGAGCTAGCGTGACAGTTAAGAGCAGTTGAGCCCCGAGATCAGGGGGCTCCAATGCTAAACCATGCCCTGAAACACGCCCCGACGCCCCACGCTGCCCTGTGCGTGACGTTGGCCGACCTGTATATTACCCGCAGCCTAGGCAATTTCCCAACTGCCGAGCCTGGTCAGCGGGATCTGATCTGATCCGTGATCGCCGTGCCCTGATTCAGGACCCTCCGGTGTTTCATCACTGCATCATCTCCAACGGTTGATGTATCTGTATCCCGTTCGGCGGAAACTGCGTATGAGGGGCTGCGAACGTGAGGGCCGGCGACGGGGAAATGACCCGATCCGGAACTCGATTCAGATCCTTCCACTATGACGGTAAATTATGGTCTGTGATCTGTGATTATGGCTGTGATCTACCCCAGGTCTGGGTGCTAGTCTAGTCTCGTCGCGTTTCATGCGCCCGAAGCTTAGCTAGGAATTGACACATGACCTCTCCTACACGGTCGGACGGGTAAGGCTAGTCAAGATAACGGCATTGGGCATTGTCACGGGCGTGTTTCGGCTGTGTTGTCGGTGTCTGGATCTGAACGAGGTGTTTCTGCTGAGTCTTGCGGTTCTGGTTGTGGTGCCATACTGATACTCTCAGGATTCTATCCAAGGGGTTCCTCACTCTGTTCTCTGCTCTTCTCCGGTTTCGCTTGGTCGTGGTCAACCGTCTTTGTGTTATCTTTGTTTTTATATTTTTCAGTATTTTTTTAGTTTTTTTTTATTATCATTTTTTGGTGCTGTCAGTGGTCTTGTCTATCACGGTCAAGCTGTCTCTGCTCTTTCTCCAATCCTAGTATCACGTCAGAGTCCATCCGGTCGTTCCAACCGCGGGTCCTTGAGCTCAGCATGGGGATGCTATGAGAATAGTCTTGCCCAGTCTTCAGTTATTCTGTTTATTCAGATTGCAAGCTAGTAAGCCAGCTGCACACCACTCGTTTGTCTACCTATCCGTCCACTCTCGTTCAACCCACCATGCGGCCGGACCGCCAGCACCGCTCCAGCGCTCAAGCGGGCGCCCGCTGGCGCTCTCGCGCCAGCAGAGGTATGAGCTTGAGCATGAACAAGGGCCCTTGGCATGATCCCCAAGAGGAGATTCCTCTCGAGCCGACAATGCCCATGTCAATGCGCATGACGCGCCGCTCTCTCTTTATGCTCTCCGAATGGCCGGGCGCCGACTCGCGCGAGGAGATTCTCACGGATTCGGGACCGATGCGCCTGAACCGCCAGTCGATGCTGTTGCTTTCAGACGTGCAAAAGCAGGTTCTTGAGGCGCAGGTTGCCATGCCCACACCCAAGGTCGGGTACTTTAGAATCTACGGCTACGCAACTGGGTGGGATCTTGTCCTGCTTGTGCTAGGAGCTGTCTGTGCAGTTGGCGGGGGAGCAGCGTTGCCGCTTTTTACTGTACGTCCCTCCTTTCTTTCTGCAGTTACTCAAATGGTCCCTCGGCGTGGAGGATTGTGCTGATTGGTGAAGGTGTTTTTCGGAAACATCACGTCCACTTTCCGTGATGTCGCGAGCTATGCGATGCCTTATGATGAGTTTTACGATACGCTGACCAAGAATGTCTTCTACTTTCTGTACTTGGGTATCGGCGAATTCTTGACCATCGGCTTTGCGACGTTTGCCTTTGTGCATACGGGGAACTCCATTACCCAGAAGATTCGAGTCCGCTACCTGCAGGCCATCCTGCAGCAGAACATCGCCTTCTTCGACTCCCTGGGCGCAGGAGAGATCACGACCCGGATCTCGGGCGATATGCACCTCATCCAAGACGGAATCTCGGAGAAAGCCAGCCTCGTGCTGACGGGTGTCGCCAGTTTCGTGACTGCGTTTGTGATCGCCTTTGTCAAGTACTGGAAGTTGGCGCTGATATCGACAAGTACGCTGGGCGCTCTGCTACTCATCATGGGCATTGGATCAACCGTCTCGGTGATCTACAGCAAGCGCAGTATCGAGTGTTATGGAAAGGGTGGGAACATAGCGGACAATGTCCTCAATTCGATCCGGACGGTCGCGGCCTTCGGAGCGCAGGAAACGCTGGCGAAAAAATACGAGGTGCATCTGCGCGACGCCGAGAAGAACGGGCGCATCGTACAGATGACCTTTGCGCTGGTCATAGCAGGCATTCTTGGAACCATGTACCTGAACTACGGGCTGGGACTGTGGATGGGGTCGAAGTTCCTTGTTGAAGATCCGAAAAATGTGCAGCCGGGTGATATCCTGACGATCATGATGAGCATCATTCTGGGGTCCTACGCGCTTGGCAACGTGGCGCCGAACATTCAGGCCTTTTCAGACGCTGTCGCTGCTGCGACGAAGATCCTGGGGACGATCGAGCGAGAGTCACCGCTGAACCCCATGTCTACAGAGGGTGGCAAACTAACCAGCGTGAGAGGTGAGATCGAGCTGCGGAATATCCGCCATGCGTATCCATCACGACCAGAGGTGATGGTCATGGATCAATTCAACCTACGCATTCCCGCTGGCAAGACGACTGCCTTTGTTGGGCCATCAGGGTCAGGGAAAAGCACGATTATCGGGTTGCTGGAGCGGTTCTACAACCCCGTTGCCGGGGCTGTTCTGCTAGACGGGCACGATATCGAGTCCTTGAATCTGCAGTGGCTGCGTCAGCAGATCGCCCTTGTCGGCCAAGAGCCGCAGCTATTCACAGCGACAATCTACGAGAATATCAAGTACGGCCTGATAGGCTCCGACTTTGAGAAGGAGTCTGAAAGGGAGATTCGCGCCCGGGTCGTCAAGGCCGCCAGGGTTGCCGACGCGCACGATTTCATCAACAAGTTGCCCGACGGGTACGAAACGAATATCGGCAGCCTGGCACTCTCCGGCGGCCAGAAGCAGAGGATCGCGATTGCACGGGCGATCGTCAAGGAGCCGAAGATCCTGCTCCTTGACGAGGCGACCTCTGCGCTAGACACAAAGTCCGAGGGCCTGGTGCAGGCTGCGCTGGACCGCGCTGCAGAGGGGCGCACTACGATTGTCATTGCCCATCGACTGTCGACGATCAAGAACGCGCATAATATCGTCGTGATGAAAGGCGGCAGGATCGCCGAGCAGGGAACGCACAGTCAGTTGCTCGACAAGAAAGGGGTGTATGCGAGTCTCGTCCAGGCGCAGAGTATCAAAGAATCCGCCGTCGATGATGATGGGTGTGATAAAGAGCTTGCCACCCTCTGGTTTGAGGAGGATGACTCTGACCTCGATGACTACGGCACCGACGGGGGCGATGGCACAGATATGCAGGCTCGGCTGTGGAAGCGCGAGAGTGCCATGTTCCCTGGCACGGCCGGGCCAAAGTCGAGACGATTCTCGCTCTGGACGCTGGTCAAGTTCATCGCCAGCTTCAACAAGAAAGAGAAGTACATTATGGGTTTAGGGCTGACGCTCTCGCTCTTCGCTGGAGGCGTGCAGCCGGCACAGTCGGTCCTGCTGGCAAAGGCCGTCAACGCCATCTCGACTCCTGTCAGCCAGCCGGAGAAGCTGCGACATGATACAAACTTCTGGGCCTCTATGTTCCTCATGACAGGTCTGGTGACTATATTTCTGTTTGGCACCCAGGGCACGCTGTTCGCGTTCAGCGCCGAGAAGCTCATCCGAAGAGCCCGAAGCAGCACATTCCGCGTCCTGCTGGGCCAAGATATTACTTTCTTCGATGAAGAGGATAACACCGCCGGCACTTTGACGTCCATGCTGGCGACCGAGATCAAAAACCTCGCCGGGATCAGCGGCGCAACGCTGGGGACCCTGCTCATCGTGACCGTCAACCTGTTTGGCTCCCTGATCGTCGCCTACGCCCTGGGCTGGAAGCTAGCCCTCGTCTGCTCATCGGCCGTCCCATTACTCCTGCTCTCAGGGTTCCTGCGCACCTGGATCCTCAGCCGATTCCAGGCGCGCGGCCGCACTGTCTACCAAAAGTCTGCCAGCGACGTCAGCGAAGCCGTCACGGCCATCCGCACCGTCGTCTCCCTGACGATGGAGCAGGTCATCCTCAACGCGTATAAGACCCAGACAGCCAAGCAAGTGCGCTCAGACATCCCGACGATCCTGCGCTCCTCTTTTCTGTATGCCTCTTCGGAAGCCTTGCAGTTCTTCTGCATGGCGCTAGGCTTCTGGTACGGCGGCACGCTGCTCGGCCACCACGAGTACAGCATCTTCCACTTCTACGTCTGCTTCAGTGAGGTCATTTTCGGCGCGCAGGCCGCAGGCAGCGTCTTCTCGTATGCGCCCGGCATGTCCAAGGCAAAACACGCCGCGGGCGAGCTGAAAGCACTGTACAGCCGCAAGCCCAAGATCCACGGCCACAACGTGATGCGCGGGCGCTGGTCTGGCGTTGGCGCCAGCGCTGCGATGCGCAACGTCCTCCCCCTACCTCCCCGATCGCTGCAGGGGTCGATCGAGTTCCGCAATGTGTACTTCCGGTATCCCACGCGGATGACGGTCCCCGTGCTATCGGGGCTCAGCTTCTCGATCCGGCCAGGCCAGTTTGTCGCGTTTGTGGGCGCAAGCGGGTGCGGCAAATCGACGACGATCGCCCTCCTGGAGCGCTTCTACAACCCGCTGCCAGGCAGCGGCGGGATCTACGTCGACGGACGGGATATCAGCAGTCTGGACCTGCAGAGCTACCGGCGGCAGCTGGCGTTTGTCGGGCAGGAGCCGGCGCTGTTCCAGGGGACGATCAAGGAGAATATCCTGCTGGGGATGGAGGAGGGGGAGGTCGATGACGGCCAGATCATCGCTGCGTGCAAAGACGCGAACATCTACGACTTCATCATTTCACTCCCGTGCGTTCAGTCCCTGCTTCTCTCCACTCTCCTATACTCACATTGTGACACCGGCTGACATGCGAGCAGGCAGGGCTTCAACACCGAAGTCGGCAGCAAGGGCGGGATGTTGTCTGGGGGCCAAAAACAGCGCATCGCCATTGCGCGCGCGCTGCTGCGCGAGCCCCGGATCCTGCTGCTGGACGAGGCGACCTCGGCGCTGGACAGCGAGAGCGAGCAAGTGGTGCAGGCGGCGCTGGACACGGCCGCGAGGGGCCGCACGACGGTGGCGGTGGCCCACCGTCTGAGCACGATCCAGCGCGCAGACGTGATCTACGTGCTGGCGAACGGGCGCATTGCTGAGGAGGGGACGCACGCCGAGCTGCTGCGGAGGAGGGGGCACTACTACGACCTGGTGAACCTGCAGAGTCTGGCATAGCCTGAGCGCAATACGTGTATTTAAGTTAATCAAGTAATCGAAGTAATCATCAGTATCAGTCAGTAGTCAGTTGCAATCACATCGCCGCCATCATTCGACCATCAGTCGACGATCATAGTCAACTATGTGACCTAATTATGTCAGTAAATCATGCCAAACATGCCAGTCCATCATGAAACTGTCTTTTCTGTCCTGTCGTGAGGTCCACAAATTTGCTGGGAATTAGGTAAAATTAAGGCGGCCACGTGCCTGATACTACCCTACGAGTCATTCAGAGGCACGGGATCGCCTCTATGACCCAGAAATATATGAATAGCCTTGTGAAGCTTGTGAAGCTTGCGAACCGTTGAATAAACCCCCTAACGACTCGATCGCTTACATGATAGAGGACGAATCAGACGATTCAATGAATTTAAGAGCAACTAAGAGCAATACTGACATTCTGGCATTGAATATCAAGTAATCGAGCATTGAGCAATCCAGCAATGCAGCAATCCGGGCAGTAGCAACCGCAGTTCACCGTCCGAGTCTTAGCTGCGTCCCCAAGGTTCTCAATTGCAGCTTCACAAGGGCAAATGGCACTATTTGTCCTTTCCTACCAAGTGGGCCCTTCCTGATACGGCAACTGTGCTCCGACTGGGCTAGTCATGCTGCTAGTTTACTCGGTATACTCAGAGGACTCTGTCCGGCTTTCACTTTGATCTGACGGAGCAGTCTCCTAGCTCGTACATTTTTTTTTATTTGCCAATCTGTAGTCAAGGAACCGGGGATCAGCTCGGCGTGCATTCCGCGCTTGTCAGTTCCTCCCAGCCTTAGTGCTTCACCCTTATTCTCCAGTCGCCATTCTCCAGCTCAGTCTCCAGCTCAGTCTCCAGCCAGTCTCCAATTCCAGTATGCTCTCCTCACCACTGGCTGGGTCCGGATCAGCTGGAGAGCCAGGCGCTGAGATTGTCTGGGTCGGTCCCAGGACGTTCTGGGACGTCCCAGACTACGCTTATGCCTAATCAGGGGCAATGGAGGGACTTCTCTGCCCGCTCAGCCAACCGTGGAACCTGATCGCCACAGCGCGCATCCCCCACCACGTGCCAGGGCGTCGGCAAAGCGCATCTACCGAAACAACGGGCTGTGCGCGGTCCGGTCGAGGCTGCGAGGGCGCAGGCTGGGCTGCAGGATCCGAGACGGCCGTTGGGATTTGGCGCGATGCTGCGTGATTTCCCTGACCCCTCGACGCCAAAGTCTGGGTCTGGGACCGTTGGTGTCTGGATAAGGCCCTGGCTGGGTCGGCTGGTTTGCACTGGCGCTGCTGCGATGGCGACAACCTGATCGACCGATGGGTTTTAGCTTAGCTTATCGGGGTTCCTTCCAGGGCTGCTAAAACTCTACTTATATTAATCGGCAGACTCGTGGTATGGGGAAGCTCCGATCGCTCGACATTAATCGCTCTTTTAGTCCTCTTTTAGTCCCATTCATCTGCTCGTCTGTCAGTCGTCAATGTGTCTGACCTGTTAACGTTTTGTTAACGTCTTTGTCAATCTCTCTGTAACAGTCTCTGACGGTCTCAACGGTCTTCTGCCAACGAGTCAGCCTCGACTGGTCTCTCTTTATCTCGCCTCGTGAAGTCGTCGAGTCTCTACAATCGTTCTTCAACCATCTTGACCAACGTTTACCTCAACCCACCTTCAAGTCATCCCCAAGTCGGCCTCTATACATCTACATTCCACATCATGAAGAGCGCCATCTCCCCAGACATCTGGGAGACAAAACGCATGCTCATCACGAAGCTTTACAAAGACGAAGAATGGCCGCTCAAGCAGGTTATCAAGCTTGTCCAGACCCGAGACTTCCATCCCAGGTATTTCTCCTCCTTTACTCAGCCAGACTCAACGCGCTAACCCCTGCAGTGAATCCCAGCTTCGCAGCCGGTTAAAGAAATGGCACATCACCAAGCCCTCGCGCAAGAAGTACGACGGCAGCAGACGCCTCTCTGGCGCAAAGAAGAACCAGAATCAGAATCAACCCCAGAGCCAGAACACCATGGCGCAGAAGCCCTTGTCTGACTCGCTCTCACGCCTCCCCTTGTCATCCACATACCACACCCTCCACTCACAACCTCACTCGCAACCGCTCGCGCAACAGCTCTCGCAGCGTCGAGTCGACGAAACCGACTCGTTCTCTGAAACCTCGCGACCGTCAGTTTCGACGGTCCCGGACCTGTCAACCTCACCGGCAAACCGGTACATCCTGCCATCCAGCCCGCACGAGGACGCCAACCCGCCCTTCACAAGCACAAGCGCAATGTACCCGTCCAGCACAATCATGGCCCCGTCAACGCCAATGACGCCGGCCGTATACGGAATGGACGACTCCAAACGTCCTGCCGACGCGCAGCCAGTTTACTTCTACCCGCCCGAGTCGAGCCCGCACGCCTTCCCGGCGACCGCGGCCGTCTCGTACCCGACACATGCCTACGGCCCCTACTCTGATCCCAGCCCGCTGGCGGTCGTCGAGCACCCGCAGCTGGATTACATGGGCTATCACGCCGTGCACCCGTACCTCGCACACCAGAAGACCAACCAATACGGCGTGCCGCTCTCCGAACTGCCTCCGCCGCTGCTGGACGGGTCGTGGGCCAGCCACTACCACGACAGCCATGCCCATCAGCCGTTATCTCCACACTCGTACTATTCAGACGAGGCCGGAGGGCTGCAGTCTCTGGCGCCGCTGGCGCCGCCAGCGCCCATATACCAGACTGGGCATGTCATGTAATTATTATTTTTATTTTTTTTTTATTATTTTATTATCCGCTTCACTTCTCTTCAATTTGCTCCTAGCTAGACTAGAGCCTGGTCAAAGTCTAATAAATTAATTAAACAACATTTGCATGTGCATATGAAAGCTCTGTTTCACTTTCGGTTTAGTTCACCGTTTGACTGTACTTTTGCCCTGTTTTACCTTGATGATTTGACTATTTTACTTCCTTAGTTGTGTCTATCTGCGGCTCCCGCTAGCCTCTCCGTCACTGAGATGACGGTATGACGCAGCCACCATGCCGATTGCGGGAATGAGGTGATTAGGGTAGGGCTCGGGGCAACGGAGATCAAGCGTACTGAATCAATGGATCCGGGCAATCATCGCGTCACATCACCCTTCATTGCCCGAGTCAGGTCACAGGACCAGCTATAAAGGTGGAGCTGGATGGGGTCTTGGCCCACCTGGATACTCTGAGTAATCATGCCATGCTTGATAACGGAGTCTATACTCTCTACGAAAGCGTAGCTGCTCCGTAGCTATCGCTACGGAGCAGCTACGGAATATGGTATCTCCATCTCTCCTCTCCAACGAGAGACCGCCCCAGCTCTGTGGTCTCGGAGTCGTTCCGCTCGTGGCCGTCTTCCAGCCTCCTTCCTCCAGCCTGCCCTCTGTATCCCCGCATTCATTCCGCCCCTTCATGCACAGTCACTATACTGTCACAGCTAGTCTGCTTATCCTCGGATCCTTCACCCCTCTCCCCTCCTCGAGGGTCTAGGGATCGACTCTCGTCACCTTAAACGGTCGACTGTGCGTTAGAGTTCGAAAGTATCCAGATCCTACTCCTGCCGTCGCTACCGGTCCCTACCGATGTATACTGGTCTAACTGGATCCAGTAGTTCCACGGAGCTGGTGCAGGAAATAGAATATATATAAGGATAACCTTTTGATCCTGCTCCACCGTCGTGTCGGAGATACTTCCTCGCGCGGCTAGTTCCCAGCCATTACGCTACTGTGCTCTGTAGATCATGCACTCCACAGCACAGAGTTAACTAGCATGCTTGCTAGCGCCGCTAGTGTGTTCCAGCACTGTCCCACCTATACAGTACGGAGTTTCCAAGGCAACTCCACACTTCACTGAACCACGAGGGCCAAGGCCTTGGAGCTTCGTCTCAGAGTATGAGGGTGGTCCTCTTGCACGGCTGAACGCGCCGGGCAAGTTACAGAATATACTACACAGATAAATTAACTAGCATAGGGTCCTGGGCACTAGCAGAAGCTTTGATTTGGCTCTGATGTGACTCTGTTTGACTCTGATGTGACGCTGATTTGATAATTCACACTTTAAGCATTTGGGCTGAGCAAATATGATTATCTAATGGAGACGAGCTGAGAATGAGCAGATCATCCTGACGTGAGATTCAGTCCCTCTACACTGAGTTAGATAGCCTACCTATCAGTGTCAGAATGTCATGCGGCGACTCGGTGGACCCGTCCAATCAGAATGTATTGATGAGCCGACAGCCGAGGCCATAGAGGAATTGCTGGTTGCCTAGCTCACCGTTTTCTGCCAGGTGTATCCATGGTCATTCTCGTACGGATCTTCCGACTTTTATCCGGACTGCTTGTATCACGAACGGGAGTCTTGCCCAGCGTTTAATGGCCTGGTGCCTTCCCAGGGCTCTGTCCCGGCTGGTGTCCAGGGTTGCGTTCGTTACAGATTCATTCTTTATCCATTTTGGGCCATAAACTTGCAGGAGAGCAGGCGGTTGACCCGACACGCTGGTTCACAGCCGGCCGAAGAGCACGAGGCGAATCGCAGAGCGTTTTTCTCGGGAGTCCACGCGGGAAGCACATCATTTTGCCACTGAGGTTGGTTGGTTGGTTCCTGTGGGAGTTCCTGAGAATTGCAGTATAGTACGGATAGAGTAGTCTGGGTAGAGTAGTCTAGGCAGTCTGGCTAATCGAGATCGAAAGACTCAAGATATAATTGAATAGCTTGATCACATCGAATAAATCGAATAGACTCGATTTCATTGAATAAATGACAGAACTTGATTACATTGAATAACCGTTGAATGGAATGTTAATGGACATTGGATAAAATTGGATAGAAATTGGATAGAAATTGGATAGAAATTGGATAGAAATTGGATAGAAATTGGATAAAATGAACAAAATTAAATAAACTATCTCTTTTAGACTAGTAGGACAGTCAGCGTATGGGCAGTCGTTATTCTCCTAAGTCTAGTGTAAAGGCTAGTAGAGCACTCAACGAGTCTATACCCATAATTTATTAGGAATATCTATGTCTATCCGGTAGCCTGCTGAATGCGTGATTATAGCCTGCTGAATGCGTGATTTACTGCTGCTCAAAAGACGCAACAGTGCTTTAAAGAACGCAACGGGGGCCGTTATTCCCTCAGTCTTCGCGATCGGTCTGGTTATTGCTCTACAGCTTGTGCTCCGACTCCTGAACCCGATAGTCCACGCTCCACGGTTCAGACTGAAGAAGGGAGGTTTCGCGCTGGTCGGATGCGGCGGCATGGTCAGTGCAGGTGAAGGGCATGTTCCTTGGAAGCAGATCTTCACTGGATGATATTATTATGGTTTGCTGGTTCGTCATCGCAGCTTCCATTCTCAGCTGCCTAAACCGGTTAGAACAGTGGATTCTAACATTTCAATAGAACGGTTCGTCTTCATTTAATGCTTCCATTCCATCCATTTTCCACGTGGCTGCTCTAATATAATCCGGGACTACCCATTAGTTAACCATGGCGTCTACTTACGTATCTCCCCCCTCGCAACCGAAGAAAAATGGCAGAAAAAGGCAAATGAAGAAAAGAAAAGATCAAAGAGCTAAGCCATGGCGCAACGCTTGGAGACCCCTCTTTGACTCGCGCCCAGGGTGCGGGGGTTATACTTCCCCAACATGCTAATGGCTTTTGTTCCAGCGTTGTGCATTTTCTACGCTAAGGAATCAGGATCAGTATTGTTAGCGTCTTGGAAACGTTGTCCCTATTGCTTTGTATATGATGTGCAAACGCAGGTGGCGTTGGTTGTGTGAACGCACCTTACAGACACGGACTGGCCCAAAGAGTGGCAATGCCTGCTTAACTTTATGCCAGCCATAACTCACATCATTTGTGGACCCCTACTTGAGGCCTTTCTGCCATAGAATCGGGAAGTGTTGGTACACCGTATATATCGTGTCCGTAAATGAAGATCCTCTGCAGGTACTGGTTATATATAGTGCAGTATATGAAGAGGGCCGTAGTTGTCCATTTTCGACATGATCCAGCACTTTGAATGTCTCTTTCATAGCCTTGTCTGTTGCTTGGAATGCAAAGATGCTGTCCAGCTGATGAGGGCTATTATCTGGAATGTTACAAATATATATTTGGGAAGTTCTTACAAGAACAGCAAGCATACGATGCATCTTGTCCAGCAACGCCGCTAACGAATCTTTATTTTATGATCCCTAACCACTATTATACTAGTCAAGGCGTTTCCCATTGTGACAGTATGAAACAGATGTCTACCTATTAACCTTCTACATCCCACGGCCCAGCTTATGACACCAACGGCAGGTTTCTATAATGGCTCGCAACTCCCCGCAGCTTTGGCTTCCACCGTCTAGGTTGAGCTCACTGGGTTGGTTGCGGAAAATACACCACGGTTTCCTGGTTAAAACCTTGGTTGAGTGCCCGTAATGCGTATTCATACTCTCTGACGATTAGCCAGGGTGAGTCCTCGGGCACGATTCCTCAACAATACGTTATGTATCTCGCATAAAGTAGTAAAGTTCATGCCTACCAAGTCGGAATACTTTCCTTTCTATGGTGGATTGCTTATACCTGAGGAAGGGGAAGCTTCCTTGATCTGAGGCACCGGCTCCTTTCCGTGATTTAGAGTTACCTCGCCAGCCTAACTCACCGAGCAGATCTCTCGCAAGGTCATACTTGTTATCAAGAACATATTGCGAATGTTTCTGCAAGTCTAGCGTACAAACTATACCCTCCCCAGGCTGTGTCGAGGCTCGTGCGAGCCGGACGCAGTGTTATCAAAGAGCATGACGGTGCCAGTCAAAGGAGGGGAATGTCTATGTCTATTCGGTAATGGGGGATCAGAGTTACTTTGAGTCTTGGGTGACTGAACTTGGATCCGCCGAAGTGAGCGAGATACCAATCCCGGCGTATTCGCAAACTCCCACTGGATGGCAGGTATGGCCGCAGAAGGCACCTGGGCACTTATGCAATCGACCGTACTATGCGCACGCGCGAGGTACGACTGCTAAAGGCCAGTCTGGCTCTGCGCAAGCGTTTGCGTTGCCCGTTGCCACTTGCGTGGTCGAGAGTCATGGCAACGTGATGTGCCACCCTATAGCATGATGAACGCTTTTGCAGGGCCGGATTGTCGGAACGGAACCAAGCAATGCCCATTATGCATAATAATGGCGATATTCAATTGGATGCATAACGTCGGAACCAGACATTGTGTCCGGATAGCGGAGGTGAAGTTTGGCCGATGTCGGCATGGCCCACGCCGAGATGTACATCTCGCTCAATAGGGTTGAATAGAGAGACACAATATGCTTCATCTAACTATGCATTGTTTGACTGCAACTCAAGCTGTTGCTCTTCATTGCTTTCTGTGCTCTCGCTGCTGAGCTTTCTGGTCTTATTCATTTGCCACAGTTGGCGGGCGGATGCAGTCCAACGCAATACGATATACCACTTCTGGTAGACGGGCCGCGCGCTCAGTTTTCGTCATCTAGTTAGCTGCTATGTATGTGAGCAAATGTTGTTAAGACACCTCCAATTACTATAGATTGGATACGAACCGAGCGTGCAAGTCTGACACCTCAGAAAGCCGACGAGACGCCAGCGCTTTGGGGCGAGTTGACCAGTCGAGCATTGTATGCTGATATACCGATATCTCGCGGAAAGGTAACATTACTCTTCCAGAAAAAAATACACAAGGCAACCCGACGTTATGATCTTATGATTCACAGGAGAGAGTATTGGTGCTAATCAGTTTCACGGCTGATATTCACTCAAAACGTTGAACGCTCGTCCAACTGACATGGCTAAAAGTGTGTTGCGCATTATCGTGTTGGCAGCGTCTCTATCGGATGGTCCAAACGTACTCCACACTGAGGCACGAGGCTTGTGATGTGGTATATTCACGGGTCGCTTGACGTCCTGACCTTTTTATCGCTGGCTTGTCGCAGGACGCTGGGAATATCCAAGGTTCTGGACTCGGGTATGTGACTCGTCAAGTGGGTTATATGCCTTGGACGGCTCAACTTCTCAAGGCTTTCCAGCAGCGGCACAACCCGCCCTAGTACTAGATTGCAAGCTTGTGATCTGTCCGTTCAATGGTGTATGGCGCCAGAAACTCGCATCAATGGCCAGAACAAGTCCTGCAGCAGGGTAAACGATAAGCCGATCGTCGAGTCTGGAGAAAAAGAAATCAAAGGGAGGGAAATGAAAAAATAAAAAGAAAAATAGAATAAAAATTGAGGAAGAATACTGAAGAAAAAGAAAGAAGAGAAAACGAACAAGATAGAATGGAAAGAAAAGGTCTTTTATTGCTGACGCCTGACGCGCCACAGAAATTGACACGGCGAAGCTCAGCGGTACATAGCTACGTGTCACTGAGATTCCTGTGGTTGCCAGTTTATGATCTCAGTTCGGTGTCGCAGCGTATCTGCAGCTCCAAACTACGAGAGATAGAACAGTACCGGATGTTGCACAAGCCCATTGCTCTGGCTACCAGCATCAGGGCTTCGGCAGATAACCAAGGGAGTGCCGCTAGACCACAAGATTTTCGTGCAACGAGGACAGGCCCACTATCAGGAGTCAGTCCATATCGATTATGATCTTCTCAAGGACAAGCCCACCGCTCCCACGCGGCCAGTGCCCATGTTGGTATGAATTGGTTGCACTTTCCAGGTTCAGGTTCCTTAAAGACGCTCGTCGGTAGGAGAAACAAGCATAGGTTTGGAAGGCTCTCAAACTCCGCTACTGTCTCAGAATGATGGCGCGGTGATCAACGTCTATTTGTCGAAAGAAATGAACCGGCGCGTCATACTCATCGAAGGGCATTGTGCTACCCAGGTTTGGCCGGGGCTTTGGAGAAGTGAAATTTGTCACTGCTCTGGGATGTGATTCCAAATCTCGACTGCGTCAGGTGTGCCGGTCCCAAGCTAGCTGAACACGGGCTCTGGATCTGTGTTTATCAATCAATACTGTAGAGCTGTCAGCATAGATACGCAGGCTAGAATACGATCGTCCTATTACACGGTGCGTTGGCCGCATGGACTTCTACGCCCGATGACCATTGCGGTCACGGCGTAATTTCACGACGCTCTACTCCCTGCTGGCATATTCGGCCTGTACGGAAGGTCAGTTGGCTATCGCTGCTTCCAGCTATTGCTGCCAAAGTTTATGGTCGTGGGGGCTCGAGCCTACGTCTGATGTTGCTTCTTTGGTTGAGAAGGACTGCTTCTGAAGCTGCTCAAGAGATATCGCGGCAGGCTTACGCCGCCGGCACTGTCGACAAGCTCATACCGAGTGATGGCATTCATGGGGGACACTGCAAGCCAATAAGTCATGTTCAAATATGCTGAAATAGACAAAGAAGATGTAAAGAGAGAAGGCTGAATTGATTTCAGAGGCTGAGCCCAAACTGTTACAGTCAAATGTGGACTATGCTAAACAACCCAGTCCTGGCTCCTCTTGCTCCACTGGTGCTGCTCCTTCTTCGCTCGGTTCTTCTCTTTGTACAGCCTTTGCGCCAGCTGTCTGTACAGAAACACGTTCCCTCCGTTATAACGGATGCTATGATCCGAGTCTGTAAACCACTGCACCTGCATTTTCTCCGGCGTCACCCCGTTTCCGATCAGTGTATCCCCCAGCGCCGCCGCGTTCTGGAAATGGACGTTGTCATCGCCGGTGCCGTGCTGGATTAGGAACCCGCCTTCAACGTTCTTGAAGCCGTCCGTGTGACGGATCGCGGTCGTGTTATAGCCCTCCGCGTTTGTCGAAAGTGTCTTCATGTATCGTTCAGTATACATCGAGTCGTATAACCGCCAGTCTGAAACAGGCGCGGTCAGTAAACCAAGCGAGAAGGCACCGCTGTCGGTTTCCAGGACCTTCCCAGTGAGATAACCGCCGTAACTCCAACCCCAGATGGCGATATGCTCGGAGTCAACCCAGTCAAGTTTGGCGGCCTGCTTTGCAGCGTAGACCTGATCCTCTGCCTCGAGCTTTCCGAGCTGCTTAGCCACCAGAGAGCGAAACTCGCGGCCCCGGTAGCCGGTTCCGCGGTTGTCGACCGTCCAGGTCACATACTCAAGCTCGGGGTCGGATGCAATGTACGCGTTGAAATCCAGTGACTGCCATCTCTTGCTGACTTCCTGAGCTCCTGGACCGCCGTATGGAGTGAATAGTACGGGATATTTCTTATCCGGGGAAAACCCGACGGGCAACCGTTGCATCACATTGAGCTTCTCACCACTTGGAATCTCCAGTTCGAAATAGCTAATGTTGGGCAACGCGTATTCCTCCAGCTTCTCGATCAGGGCTGCGTTGCTGGTGAGAGTACGCAGTGGGGCTGTTTGGTTCACAGAGTACAGCTCCTGGTACGGCACACTGGGACCCGCGTACGTTAGAATGTAATATCCGGCCTTTGCAGAAAACGAAACGCTCCAGTAGGCTTCAACGGTATCGTCCACGAGCGGCGTAATCTCAAAGGTCCGATACGACACCGAGTAAAGGTGTCGCTCCGTGCTATGATGCTGGGTTGAGAGATAGTATACCAGCTCCCGCTCCTGGTCAATGCTCACGATGGACGTAACCTCCCACTCTCCCTCCGTCAAGGGGATAGGATCGCCGCCTGAAGTTGAGAAGAGATACAAGTGTGTCCAGCCGGAGTGGTCCGAAAGATCGACATAATAAGCGGATGATGCATCCCCCGAGCCCAAAGCCAAAGGACCAACGTATGAGATTGAAAGCAAGTTATCCAACCAACCGTCGGTCCCGTCACGCTCGTGCGCGATCTTGGTCTCGCCAGAAGCGGTCTCTACGATGACGACCTTCGATTCATCCTGCACACGGTTAAAAGCCTTGACGGCCAGCTCAGTGTGCGTATCAGTCACCCAGGCGACTTCCCCAACGATCAACTCGCTCGGGTCAAACACATCGATTGGAATGGTCGATACGGTGTTGTCGCTGAGCTGAAGGATATTTAACTTGACCGTCGGATTTGTTTCGGACACTTTGGGGTATCTGATGTCGAGCTCGCGGGGATATGGAGGCGCAATTTCCTGGTTGTCCATAAAGTACTGGACGGTGAAGGTGGGTACGCCAGTCTCGTTGAAAGTCAAGAATGCCAGGAGCTCGGAATCGGGCGAGAACCAGAGCGCAAACCGGTCCCCCAGAATCTCCTCCTCATAGATCCAGTCAGGCACGCCATGGAACATGTCCGGCCCACCGTCTTTGGTGATAGCCGTGACAGTCCCGTCAGACCAAGTCCATAAGTTGTTGCCGCGAACGAACGCGATGGAATCGCCGCTTGGGCTCCATTCCGCATATTGAATATCTCCAACCATATCCTCCACAAGCGGCACCGTCTCCAACGTCTCGACGTCCTGGATGTAGTAATCGGCGAAGAACGAGTGGCGGTACTGCTTAGTATAATTCGTGGCCCACAGCACCGCGGACAGGTCCGGGCTAATCCAATAGCTGTATGCATCGGCAGGTATCTTCTCGGCTGGAACGATTGTCTGCGATCGGTTGGTGACAATGCTCTCAATCTTGATGCTTCCATCCTCCTCCTGGTACACATAATCCCCGTCGTTCTCAGTCGCGATCCATTGCACCGAGATCGAAGAAGGCGACAGCGCCGCACTAATCACAGTTTCGTTGAATGTCAAGCGCTTCGATCCGGCGGCTCTAGGCTCGCGCGGTCTCCATGGAGCGGCCGCGGCCTGGGCGACGCTGACCAGGAGAACGGATAGGACGGAAAGCTAGGGCACTGGTCTTAGCACGCGACTAATCCCAAGCAAGTTCAGCCAACAATTCATACCTTCATTTTGCGGTCAGTGCTGCCAGCAATTGACCCCTTGCCTGGGCTTTCGAAATCATGGGAGGGATGGGCGCAATTTAAAGACACCCGGTATGCTCACGCCAGAGCAGCCCCCGCAGCGCAAACACACCCCAAACTTTCGAAGCGGCGTCGGCATTGGCCCAAAATGGGTTCATCTCCATGTCCGTCAGTCAGGAACAATGCGCCAAGCCATGGCTGCATGGCCAACCGCCGATAACCGTAGAGAGAGAAGGCGCGATTAGCGGCATCGCAGGCTTAGCGTTGCAACCCAAGACCTTGCTCGAATTAAAGCAAGACGGCGAAGGACGGTGGGAGATGATAACAACTCCAATGTAGTATGCCAAGGTAAGACCCAGTCACAATGAAATTGGCTTCGTGTTCAAATTGAGGCTTATCAAAGAGAAACACTGGACGCGAGGGGGAGGAGTACACAAACAGCAGGGTCACGTGGTACTGCCAAGGATCCATTGCTCTACATCAAAAGGCTCAGAGCACAGAACTAC
Organism: Aspergillus nidulans FGSC A4; assembly: GCF_000011425.1. Taxonomy (NCBI): domain Eukaryota; kingdom Fungi; phylum Ascomycota; class Eurotiomycetes; order Eurotiales; family Aspergillaceae; genus Aspergillus; species Aspergillus nidulans. The sequence continues at coordinate 175,672 of NC_066257.1, read as the reverse complement.
CATTATCACAGCATCATGCTGCTGCTTAGCTAGATACACTCAAAGTGGATGATCAATCCGAATCATAACCTTGGCGAAATGTTTCCTCTCTTTCAGTCGCCTATACGCATCCTTTGCCTGGGCAAGCTCGAAAATCACGTCATCCATCGCAGGCACGAGCTTCTTCTCATCGATAAACCGCACCAATTCCTTAAACTGGTTGCAGGAGCCGGCTAGAATGCCACGGATAATACAGTTATGTATCAGGGCGGCAAATATAGGTACTGGCTCTGCTGTGCTGTCGCCGACTTGCCCGACCGCTAAGACCACCCCGTCAACTCGTATAGCGGCCAAGGAGTGCGGAAACGTCTCATTACCACCGACGTCGACGACGAAGTCAAAGCCCCTCTCAGCTGGGGTAAGGAGTCGTGCTTCTTTGCCCCAAGATTCTGGATTATTGCGATAATTGACCACATGGGCCGCACCTAGCGCCTTGAGGCGATCGGCTTTCTCGACCGTGGATGTAGTGGCGACGACTGTTGCCCCAGCGGCGACCGCGAGCTGCAATGCTGCTATGCTGACACCGCCTGTACCTTGGACAAGCACCCATGAGTCCGGTCCCGCTTGCTTGCCGTTCAGACCGAAGAGAGCGTTCCAAGCCGTTAGCCAAGTACAGGGTAAGGTGGCCGCCGACAACCAGTCCAACGTTCTCGGCGAATGAACTAGGCCTGCCTCCGGAAACACAGCCCAGGATCGTAATGTGCCATCGCTTCCTTGCCCCATGCTGGCAACTGCCTCTGCAACTCCAGCGTGGGCATCGTCCCCGTGTGCTTCGACGAGTTTGGGGGCGATGTACGTCACGACCCGGTCTCCTGGACTGAACTCGCGAACTGAAGGTCCAACAGCCTCTACCAGGCCAGCCCCATCGCAGCCGGGTACAATCGGCGGAGTTATCGGGCCGTTGATGCCCTGCAAATTGTCAGTAGGAACATGCGAGGCATACGGTTTAGAGTCGCAAATACCATTGGACCGGCTATGACCAGCTCGCGGTAGTTCAAGCTGGCAGCATACATCTTGACCAGAACTTCGTTGGGTTTCAAGTCATGTACCGAGGGTATGTTGACACCCTGTTGATACTCGAGCGATGTCTCGAACCCTTCTTGGCCGTTCAAAACCCACTGCCTGGCCATTGTTCCAAAATTGGATTGATTTCAAATTCTTGATCTTAGGAAAGTTTCTCAGTTTTGATGCAAGCAAGGCAGCTGTTCTGGAGGGAATCGCTGCCCTTAAATATTTCGCATGTTTCGCTTTTAACATTCTAGATCCCAGACTGATTTTCCTTAATCGGTAAATCATTTGCAGCCATCTTCCGAACCTCCGATTATAAGTCGAGCGATCGCTTCTCTGAACTGTGAAATAAAGTATATGCGTGAGGATTCAGGCATGTCGAGGCGGGCTTGGCTCTAATCTGATTTTCCTAATTGGGAAAATCAATTCAACTTCCTACTGACGGTTCGACTACTGCTGACAGCGACGCTGCTGGTTCACATTGAGGTTGGCTCTTGTATTATTCATGCTCGAAGTCAATCTTATATCTGAGTTATCGGCGTTTGCTTATGGACAGGTATTGTGGACTGAGGCTAGTTCTACGGTCTGCGAGCGAATGCTACACAAATCATACTATCATGCAATCATGGCCGCCTTTGAGTTAATCAGTATCGCATTTCTGTGCTTTCTGTGCTGTGTCATTCAAGTCTTCTGTTGCTTGTGCGCTCTAAATCTATATCATATATCTCCCGCCAGAGCGCCTTGATTTGCCCAACAAGACCATCATCTAACTCTGCCCCAATGACCGTCTCCGCGACGCTCAAAGGATCATGCCAGCCATGCCGCTGCATCCATTTTACCGCCTTCGATATCCTATCCACAAACCAGGCTCTTACTGGTGAAGCCGTGTCAGCGGCGATCGCCCCAATCAAGAGCTGGAAGGATGTCAGGTCCATATATATACACCCTCTGATTGGAAATCTACATATCACCTCCTTTAGTTCGCCGGCGAGCAGTGTCAGATGGGCAGCTGATTGTGTCGGCCAAAGGAGGTAAAGTACTAGTTCAATTGATCGTGCCGCGGCATCAATGTGGGGGTTATCAGTTGCTCGTAGGTTGCGTGCTTCGTAATGTAGTCTAGCCAGCGGTTCTTCGATTTCCAGCGCAACAGATATAGAGTTGAGAGAGCTCACTTGGAGCGAATCGATTACCTTTCTCAATCTGATAACACGGTCGCTAATATCTGCCAGCTTTAAGATTCTTCGATCACGCTGTTCACCTAGTATCTGGACAATGCTCTGATACCAGACTCGTGGAAATCCGATGATATTATTAATGGAGTCCCTAAGCTGGGTTAGCCACGCTCAGCCATAATCTAAGATACACCCACTGGACAATGAGATCTATGAACCACGCAGGCAGGCTGTGCGGACCTCGAGACACTCTTTCGCTCACAATGCGGGCAAGACCATCCATATGTATCTTCCACGCAATGTCGTCGTGCACTAAAGAAGCACCCAGAGCCATTGTGATCACGGCACCAAGGACGCCATCTGAGGGAGTCGCTATCGATGTGATTCGCTGTTTAATCAGCCTTACAGCTGTATACGAGTGATAATCTGCCTTTGACTGGCAAGAGTTATCCGGCGACCATTGCCGCACAGCGACAGCAAGCGATGCTTCGACCAGCGCCGGCTCCGAAGCTATAAGGTTAAACCAAGCCGCTTCGCTTGCGCTGCCAGGCGTATGCCTTCCTTCCAGAAAGACTAGCTCCTGGATCTGGTGAACTGTAGTTGTTCAGTCTCGCATGACCGAGAGAAGCTGCTCAGTACGTACAGGCTTCGATGTTGGATGGATTGCAAGGTGCCAATCTCAGCGATGGAGCACCGTCCTCCTCCTCTGTTTGATTTAGTCCTCGCTGCCTTCGCTTTGCGTTCGACTCAGACGCTCCGGCAATAGCGAGCCGTTGACGCCTTTTGGCGAAGTTGGCTCTGGTGATGTGCGCTCTCATCCGCTTGGCAGTTGCCGTAGATAGAGAGGCTCCAGTTGTATTCAGGAAGGTTAACCCAGCTGATTCCATTTTCAACACTTTCTTTAACCTTCCTCAATGTCGAGTTGATAATGAAAGCTCTGACATCGTGGAGGCTCGTGTCAGCACCGTTGGAGGTCAGCATGGATTAATAATGCGCGACCCCTCCAGTTCCCTCATGCTAGTAGGCAGTAAGATGCTGGCTCGCGCTATATCTTGGGAGATACGTCTACTCCAAGTAAGTGATTGTATATTGCTTTCTGAAATTTCAACATCTCAGATCTACTCTTAAATGATCACTCCTAGACTGACAAGTCGGCCAGTTAGCCAAGATCCTGCAGCGAACGTGACTGTGTGGCCCAGGCATGCGCGCTGCTTTTGTCGCAGTGTATAAAGCATGCCACAAGCTTTATCTTCGATAAAAACGATTAAAAGCTATGTTTACGCAATTTGTGCGATTGGGAGCGCACTATGGTTCCTCGTTTTGCAGATTGCGGCATAGCCCGGTATGTGACGTCATACATCACGGCTACGGGTGCTTACATTGGTAGCACACACATCATACCCTTGTGTCAACTAGAGCGGCTCTGATCCTTCACTGGGAAGGCTTTGTAGCGTGTGTAATAGCCTCAGGGCCATTGCCACTTCCTTGGCGCGATCTTCAGAATGTTTGAGACACTTGAGCTCTCCGTTGAGTAAGATCATTCATGCCATGATCTTGGTGGACTGTCTACATCGACAACGCTTATTTTGGGTCCAGATTTAGTGGACACCGTCTATCCTGGCGCCTTTTTATATCCCGTGGATGTTGGAGCACCTATCAATAGGTCTTGGCTGATCGGCGGATCGGCTGGCACTGCCTCTACCAAGCCTCCAAGCCTACCAGATGGCTCCCAGGTATTCCAAGCTTGCAAGATGAGTGACTTATGAACCTACCAAACTCCTCTCGACTCCCTGAAACCCATTTTGACAATAAAATCTGATACCCAGCAGTCTTCAACTTCTAGAGCCATGGAGTTTCCCGCAAACACCCGACGGCGTGTGCATCGCATCTCGATTTACCTCCGCTGTCTCGCACTGATCGCCTCCTTAGCCGCTGTCATCTCTTTTGCATACTCTCAAGACGCCCACGACCGGGGTGTGGTCCTGACGGAAGACTTGGGTCATCATCTAGTCACTCCGGCTACCGGGACGGTATGTCCAAGATTATTACCCATACGACCTTGATATTAACTCGCTTAGACCGAGTACGCGTTTATCTGGTCCCTCATCATCCTTTCCATTGAGTTGTCTTCCCCAGTTACCATCCACCCTGGCATTTACGTTGCGTTCGACCTTCTCGCTTGGACTGCGGTTACCACCGGTGTCTCTTTGTACCTGGCGATGCATGAGCCGTACTATACAGGCGATGGATATACCTGCGGCCGTGACTACCGTGAATATCGTGACTGTGGCGGAAAACAAGTTGCAAACGTCGAGCACTTCGGCACCGCAATGGGATTTCTGGCCGTGTAAGTGACCGGTCGTCATTGGGCTCGTCTTCGTTGTATACTGACCAGCCACATGTAGCGTCATTCACCTTGGGTTCTTCGTTTGGTATTGTCGCGCAACTGATAAGTTGCGCAAGAGTCAGCGCGTGTTGAAGGAAGAGATTTCAAGCCATGCTGCAGCATAAGACCCGTCGGTCTTGCCCAACGTCAATAGTGAACGGAGAAAGGCTGGAGATTCCGAGACCAGGGTTACTCAAGCCTCAGCTGCCTCCTTAGTTGAGATGAAGGCGACGAGCTACGACGATAATGGTTGATGCAGAATGCCCAAGAAATGCCGCCTCAAAAAAAAATATCCTTTGTGGTTTGGCGTCTTGAGTGGCTTTTTGTGGTCTTCGAGTTATGTGCCATGCTGCTCTTATACTGGCCAGCTGGCTCTTGTAATGTTTAATGATTAATACAATGGACAGATGAAGAATGCTCAGGCACCCAGAACTTCAACTTCCCTAGACATAAAACGATAGATACCAACTCAAATTAACAGCAGTTCCTGATCCAAGCTCTCAACCTGCTCAGATATTAGAATATGCACATCACACTTAGTAGAGAGCGAATTGCTCCGCGGCTGTTGGCGGTATACTCTTGAACGCCAGGGCCCACAACGAAACTATATATATCTGCCTCTACGCAATGATTTTTTCAGCGCAACAACATTATTCAATTTTTACCGGCTAAAAGGGATATCAGGATTAACCTTATTTACCAATTATGGAGAACTTCAGCCCTACGATATTGTGGATTCCACTGCTTTCCGCTCTATTCGTCATGAGTATGTACACTAGTAAGGAGCGATAGCAGTAAAGCGCTTCCAGTTCCATACTCAACATCGTGTACCACCCAATTATCATCGGCCACTACTATACTTATCTTTATTCTTATGAGGCCAGTACTTTTGATGGCTATAATGCTCTCTTATCCAAGTACACCAACGCGTAAGTAGTCATAAGAGAAGTGGCTGTAACTTCCCACTCAGCCAAAAAGGGTCCAGGTTGCAGCTCGGTTAGACCTGATTTCTCAAAAGGGTCTCCCACCTTTAAGAGCTGAGTTTTGACTATATACTGGCTATTACTGGTAGGTGGTCACATGACAAGCTCGACATACTGCCCTTCAGTACCGCCTGCCCCTGGGATTCGACCTCGATTAGTCATTATTTAGTAAGCTAGTTGTTTAGATAGGCAGGCCATTCCGGCCACCCAATGAAAGAACTATCCCATCTCTCTTCCCACACGACAGTCTGATTCTGCCGCTGAAGACCGCTTGAAAAAGCCAAGCCAGGCACCCAGGCACCAAACAGAGCACCAGAGATTTCTCAGGCGCGAGCCGTGGAACTCATCGACCATTTCTGGTCAGGCGTGGGACTCATCCACCAGACTTCTCAAATCTCAGCCCCTGACACTCTGGTAACAGGATGGAAGCGAGGTTGCCTTTTGGATTTTCCCGCCACCCAGGGGTTGCCGCATTGATAGCAATGTGAAATCAGGTTCTCCCACGTTTCGGCGGACGTGCCCGATGACAGGCTTGAGATCGTCAAGCGATAATCGCGTGTGAACGCAGCAAGGGGCTGGTCACGGACTCTATTACTAATTCGCTTACTATTTCACAGATTCGCAGCATCTAGTAGGTCGGGTTGATTAGTGCGAACTCCCTCATACGATCAGCAACGAGTCAGCGAGTCAGCGTCAGTGAGTACGACAGCAGTCTCGGCAGACACCCCGCCGTCGAGCGGCAGCGGAAATTGATTCAGTGCCGATTCCGAAAGTAATCCCGGTGGCGCCTGCGGAGGCCTCCGATACAGGAGCTGGAAGGGTGAATTTGTCCGCTCTGGAGGCTGGGTTTCATCGGCCGAGCCTGACTTTTCCTGAACTGGCTTTGACCGAATGGCAGCCGCCTCAGTAGTGCTGCTAGCGAGTCTAGCCTCCGGAATCGGTTCCAGGCGGACACTCCCCGTGCAAATCAGCGAGGTAATGGATGGCGAATCCGAGTGAAGGCACGATTCCCATTCGACGGGAGTGAAGTGGTATAGACTAGCCGTTGACAGTTCCTCTGGCTGCTCTGAAGTTCAAATCAACTCTACCGACCTCGTTTATTATCAAGTACTTTATTCAGCAGTGAGCGTCAAGGATATGCCTCGACTATTTGATGTGGACCCAGCCACATCCCTGGGGATTCGGGCAGTTTCGGAGGCAGACACTGAGACATTACGAAGCAAATGTCGGGAATAACGTTGACGGGGCGGAGGTGCATAGCGCGGGTGCGATACGGAATTGAGCAGACAAGGACAGTCAAGCATCAATGCGGGCTTAGCAGTATTAGCTGCAGATTGGCGCTGGCCTCTTTTCGCTTGGCACGGGTTCGCACTCGCAAAACCAATGGCTTGGTGCGCGCATCTTTGTTTGAATTTGGTGAGTGCAATCAGCCGAACAAGAACGGCGGTCATCGTCGCTTCTGGAATGCTGCATGGTTCGTATGAGCCTTGGCTATCCAATAGACGATGACTGCCCGATACGTCAAGCGAGCACGTGGCAAGAGGGATGGAGATACTGTTGGGAAGCTGGGGCATGTGCATGCGACCGTTCCCCTTACAGATTGCAACCTCATTCTTTCCGTGCAAGCAGCAGTCTTCCGGCAACGAATCACTGTTTGGTGCATTTATTCGATGCGACAGCTGAGGACGGACCGGCCAATGCTATTGTGACATATCACTGCAAGGGACGATGGGGTTTACTGGGCATGCCGAGTAGGACAATCGGCCCCGAGGCTACGGATTGCCGAATTGAACCCTAAGAGCTGCCGCAGTATGATCCATGCTTGCCCTGATCTCTCGTGCCGCGCTTCCCCAGGGCCAGTCAACCTTCTCGGCGGCGTGCTCTGTCAGCTAATGCTCGTAACTCATACTTGCATACCATCCGTGATTAATTCCTGCTCTTATCGCAAATCTACTTCAGCCGTGAACTTACCCTCTCTACCTTTAGGCAAAAGAGAGCGCCGCCCTTACCCAACGTTCGACACGGCGCCGGTTTGTTTCTTAAATGCGAACCGCCCTCTGGTCCATATGTACTTGAGGGGGCGCACATTATACTATGGACAGACGGATGCAGCTCAACGGATACGCCAGAGTTGTTTGCTGACCGCTTTGCTGTTGTATGACAAACTCAGCATTCCCGCGCAGAGTACGCCTTGAAGAAATTTCTCGCGAACGCGTCTGCTTCGGACACAGCGTGAAGTACTGCGGGAGGTATCTACGCATGACATGGCAGTCAACCGTTGCGTAGACAGCCTGCTCTCATTGGCGCGCCTGCCGATGCCAGGTCCTGAATTTTTTTGGTAGCTCTGAAGTAGCCTGCGCATGTATTCCGGTCGTAGTATGGTAGCAGGTTAATATATTGGTGAAACTGGATTCATTCATAAGGCAGCCAATGTATTGCCTGACAACAGTAAGGGGCAGCCTGCTGGGTGACGGCCGGAGATTATCTGAACTGGTCGCCGAGCTGAGCAGTCCATAGGCCAAGGCGCTGGCCCTGCAGTCAACACAGGAACCGACCACTAAGACCCCGGTCAGCGCAATAAATTGCACTGCAGGGAATACGTTCTCGACCTCGTTTGTTTGTTTGCTAGGGTTTCCTAATCGGCGAATATGTGCAGCTTTATGGATGTGAATGCGACCTGTCTCAACAGGAGGGCGTGGTCAACACGTTGATGCGGCACATGACTTCTGCATTGGTCCCAGGGGTAAAGATATCACACAGGTATAAAGAGCCCAGTTGCAGCAGACCGGTCGCAGCTGAGGCATGCAGAGCTGAAGCATACAGAGCTGAAGCATACGGAGCTGGAAGCATACGGCGAGCTAGCAGTCATTCCTCACCTTTCTCTAGCACTGCTTCCGCTAGACTATGCGGTTCTGGACGATGGCGGCCTCCTGGCTGAGACTCGTGGCTCTGATGCTCCTGCTAGTGCCATCTCTGGCCCGCAATATCCCTCGAGCTGGTAATTGTACCTCGCTCAACAGGAGGAAGTCTTGGTGCGTTGCTTTCCGTTGATAATGTCAAGTCATTCACGCCATTCAAGTCATTGAAGTATTAAAGTCATTAACGATATTAATGTACCAGGAACGCATTGACGAGGGTCGAAAAGACCGGTAAGCGCGCCTTCAACCGCGACCAAGAGGCCAGACTGACGAATTCAGAGTATATCCAGGCTGAACGATGCCTGATGAACCATGCCCCTATAGTTGGAAACGTCAAAGACGCAAAAAACCTCTGGGACGAACTGCACGACTTGCATATCTCGCAAGGCAATTACGTCCATTACGTGGGCCATTTCCTCCCGTGGCATCGTTATCTGGTGCGCGCCCATGAAGTGCTCCTTCAGACCCTCTGCGGATACAAAGGGGCACACCCGTACTGGGACGAGGTCACGGATTATGAGGCTGGCCCGTTACAGAGGTCGCCCGTCTTCGACCCGGTGGTTGGGTTTGGGGGAAATGGGTTCGGAAGTAGGCCCACACCTGCCCCGTCTTAACGCGGTATTAGAGTGATGAATGATAAGGATATTTAAGGTTGTTTTTGGGCGATGCGATTGCTAACGCGGTCCACTGCGGTGGGCGGTCTAAATAGGAAACCGGTGTATTCAGAACGGCCCCTTTAAGGACACGACGCTGCGCATCCGGTCCAACGAACGAAACGGCGAATACTGCCTTAGCCGCGCTTTCAACCAGACCGCCTTTACATGGGCAAACCGCCGCAATATCGAGGAATGTTTTGCACTGCAAAAATATACGGATGCTTGGCAATGCTACAACCAGTATCCGCACGCAGCGGGGCATATTGCCGTTGGTGGCGTGGTGAGACATCGTCTCGATTACTGGTCTGGGCGATAATAATACTATGGCTAACGCGGGATTAATCTGCAGATGGAGGATCCGACCGAAAGTAACGGCGACCCCCTGTTCTACCTCCACCATGCGTACCTGGACCGGCTCTGGTGGCGGTGGCAGCAGGCCGATCTGCCCGGGCGATTGTCTGATATGGGAGGGCCTAATGTAGTGCCGCCCGACCTAATGCGTCTGATGGGGATGCCGCCCGTCAGCGCGGCACTGTTGGACTACAATGGCGACCCGGGCGGTGAGACCACACTGGCGCACGTACTGTGGATGAACGGGCTGGTGCCGAATGCGACCGTGGCTGAGGTGATGGACATTGGCGGGCAGGTGGTATGCGCGGAATACGTGGATTAGCCGGTAGAGTGCTGGGTGCTCAGTACTGAGGACTGAGTACTCCAGAGACTGGAGAATGGGTCTGGAGAATGGGAATTAGCAATCTGGAGAAGATGCCACGTTCCCCCAGATCCAGCCATCCAAGATAAGTGCCGATCTTGATTCAGTGTGATTATGACATGTAGTAATGATCTTGTAATAGTATTCATGGATTGGTTGCGTGGTGTTATCAGTGATGCCATCGTGCGGTTCGTGTAACTTCTCGAAGGCCGAGAGACCCGACACTAGCTTGATGCGGCTAGTGCAGGAGACGATCGTCGGCCATTGGCTGATCTGCTCGATAAGCCCCTCGAACGCGGCCAGCCAAGCGCACGCCACAACGCTTGTTAGTCACAGAAACTCAAAACGGCCAGCCGCTGGCCAACCAGCGGCCGGCTAGTGGGGCGTTTACTCTTTCCTCTTCGGGCATGCAAAATCCGGCAGCAGTTTCCACAGAATCCACAATCTGGGCCCTCAGGCTCAGTGTTACATCTGCTGAAGTCAGATTTCTTGTTCCTTTGTCTCTCGTCTTCTCTTAACCTCGCCTCGTCCCCCGGTCCCTCTCTGCCTGTCCAGTCTCCAGTCTCCCAGTCTCCCCGCCTCCCCTCAACACCGCGCCAGCCAACACTCGATTTCAACAACCCCAGGGACTAGGGACATGGCTTCCTCTACAGAGATCTCGGACGCTGAGTCCAAGAAGGTCACCATGCCTTCGGGGGCCGAAAAGTTCGAGGCGCCGCCTAAATACCTCCCAGCAGAGGACGGCGACCTTGTGGCTGAGATGAGCGAGCGTGAGCGTAATATCTATGAGCACGGCACGGCCAAGTTCAATCGTCTGGGCTGGAAGCGGCTCACTATCGTCCTGATCGTCGAAGCCATCGCGCTCGGTTCTCTATCACTACCGTCTACGTTTGCAACTCTGGGAATGGTGGCGGGTGTTATCTGCACAGTCGGGCTGGGATTCCTTGCTATCTACACCTCGTATGTTGTCGGTCAGGTCAAGCTGAAGTTTCCGCTGGTGCACCACTACCCAGATGCGGGGAAACTGTTGTTTGGCCGGTTTGGATATGAGCTCGTTAACTTCATGCTGATCTTTCAGCTACTTTTCTTGACGGGCTCTCATACTCTTACTGGGGCTATCGCCTGGATCGATATTACCCAGAGCGACGTTTGCTCTGTGGTCTTTGCGGTCGTTTCCGCCATTATCCTGTTCCTTCTTGCTGTTCCACCTAGTTTCACCGAGATGGCGATCCTGGGTTACATCGACTTTGCGTCTATCATCCTTGCCATTGGCATCACCATGATTGCCACTGGTGTTGAGAGCACCAATGCCCCCGGCGGGCTCAGCGCCGTGAACTGGTCGGCCTGGCCCAAGGAGGATATTACCTTCACGGACGCCTTCATTGCCATGACCAATATCATCTTCGCCTACAGTTTCGCCATGTGCCAGTTCTCGTTCATGGATGAGATGCACACCCCCTCGGACTACGTCAAGTCCATCTGGGCCCTCGGTCTCACTGAGATTGTCATCTACACCTTGACTGGAGCTATTGTGTATGCGTTTGTTGGCCAGGATGTTCAGAGCCCTGCCCTGCTCTCAGCCGGTCATTTGATGAGCCGTGTCGCTTTTGGAATTGCGTTGCCCGTGATCTTCATCAGTGGTTCGATCAATACTGTGGTCGCTGCTCGTGTCGTTCACGGCCGCATCTTTAAGGACTCCCCTATCCGCTTCATCAACACGAAGATGGGCTGGATTACATGGCTGGCCATGATTGCTGTTGGTACTGTTATTGCGTTCATCATCGCCGAGGTCATTCCCTTTTTCAATGACCTGCTCTCCATTTCCTCTTCGCTCTTCATCTCGGGCTTCACCTTTTACTTCCCGGCCCTCATGTGGTTCATGCTGATCCGTGAGGGATCAATCTTCTCCTCACGCAAGAATATGGCACTCGCCGCGCTGAATGCGCTGTGCTTCTGTATTGGTGTCGTGACACTCGTGGCTGGTACCTACTCGAGTATCAAGGACATCGTAAGTTATCCGCTCTGTTCTTCTTTCGAGTCATTACTAATTCAATACAGATTGACAAGTACAACGCCAACGCGGTCCGCGGAGTCTTCAGCTGTTCCAAACCGAATTAGACGACGTTTCTCGTTCTTTGCATTTATTGTATGAGTCATAGCGCGCGTGGATGCATTTCTCCTGGTGTCTCTCGGAGTTCAATTCGACGTACATTTTTTCCTTGCAGGCGGCTGGCCCAGAGTGTATAGTAACGCATATTCAATTCTCATAGCATGTTTTCATACTTCGTAGTTGTGCTGTATTGTAACCAAGTTAGGCATTTTCTGAGACATATCTACACGTATAATCACTCTTTCTCCACCTGTCCGACAATATCCTCCCTCGAGATCCCACTGCGCTCACACATAGCCCTAAATATTCCATCTTCCTTCTCCCACAGATTCAATGGTGTATCTATCTCCGCGATCGAGCCCTGATCCATGACACAAATACGATCATAGTGGATAATCGTCTTCAGTCGATGCGCAATACAAAGCAATGTCTTCCCTTCAAATCCCTGCGCCATAGTCTCCTGGATCCGCTGATCTGTCGCAAAATCAACCGACGAGGTGGCCTCGTCGCAAATGATGATCCTTGCGTTCCGAACAAGGGCACGCGCCAACGCCATCAGCTGCCGCTGACCCAGCGAGAAGGTTAGACCCTCTTCATCGACCGCCGTGTCGAGCGTTAGTCTCTGTGCGTTGGCATTGCCATTTGGATTCGAGGCATCGACTGCGGAATCTTTCGTGTCAGAGTCAATCAAATGAGCTTTTCGTAAGGCATCCCACAGCTCAAGATCGCTGTGCTCATTAAACGGATCCAGATTCGAGCGGATAGAACCCCGGAACAGCGTTGGGTCCTGCGGTATGATTGCTAGCCGTGAGCGCAGATCATGCAGTCCAATAGTGGATATATCGACGCCGTCGATGGTAATCCGGCCTGATGACAGCTCAGTTAGTCGAAAGAGCGCAGACATGATGCTTGATTTTCCGGCCCCGGTTCGTCCGACGATTCCGATGCGCTCTCCGCCGGATATGTTCATCGAGAGGTTTTTGAGGACTAGGGGGAGACCGGGGCGGTAGCGCATGGCGACGTTGTCAAATGTGATTTCGCCGTGTGGCGGCCATGATTCTGGGACTGGGTTGGAAGGGATGTGGGCTGGTGCTTCTTCTTCCAGTTGCGTGCCGTAGTAGTGCACGCGTTCGGTGGCGTTCATGTTGTTTTCTACTTCGGCGAGCTGACGAACGGTGAACTGCAGCATCTGAGCGATGGCTAGGATGTAGCTTAGCACTAATCCGGAGATGGAAGGAGACACGTCGAAACGAGAGGTCACGACTAGCACACCCGTTACGAAGACCAAGAGGACAGCGACAGCGTCGAGGCGCACGGAGAGCCAGCGTTGATTGGAGAAAGTTAGGAAGTACGCGCCGTTCATGGTGTCGACGGAGTCACGGAGGGAAGAGCGGAATTGGTTCTGTACGCCATACGCGCGGATGCTGGCTGTACCAGTGATGGCTTCGCTGAAGCGGGCGTAGACGGCGGAGCGGAGGATGGACTCGTGGCGTTTCATTTCGCGCGCAGACGAGCGATAGTAATTGCTTGCCGTCAAAAAGAGGAGGAAAAGTGGGACCAGAGCAATGGCGAAGTAGTGGTAGAAGACGATGATGAGAATCATGATGGAGACGATCATTGTGATGGTGATTGCGTACATTCGCATCGCATCGCAGAGCTCGTTGTCCATTACGCCGATGTCTTTAGAAAAGCGATTGGTGATGCGGCCAAGGGGCGTTGTGTCGAAGAAGGACATGGGTGCGCGAAGGACTCGGGTCATGGCAAGTTGCAACATCTGCCTGCTCGCATTCGTGCCGGCAGTCGACATGTAGGTCGAGAAGATGAACATGGTTAGGGCGGAGCCCGCACCGAGTCCGGCGTAGATGCCGATGTACTGACCAGTTGAGAGGGAGGGGTAGTGGTTGGATGTCCAGTAGGAGAGCCAGAGATTTGTCCAGACATTGACGACGTTGGCAAAGGCGAGGAGGAAGAGGATGGCGAGGGCGTTGAAGTAGCTGCCCGAGGCGCGTATGTAGGCTTTCCATACAGTCCAGCCGACGGAATCGGTTGCTTTTTCCTCTTGTTGCATTAGAGCTGCTGCCGGTTTAGTGGGTTCCTGTTGAGCCTGCTTTTCAGCTTCTTCCTCGACGACTTCGGTGGCTTCCTCCTCATCTTCTTTGGAGTCTTGCGAAGCCGTTGACATGAGCTGTTTGAAGAGGTCGTTGTCTCGAGAGAGTTCATCGAATGTGCCGACTGCGTGTATGCGGCCGTCGTCCATGACCACGATGCGGTCGCACCGGCTGAGTACATGGAGCTGATGCGTGGCAAGAATGCGGCAGCGCCCTTTGAGCAAGCCGCAAATGGCTTTGTCCATGATATGCCGCCCGACATGGGCATCGACGGCAGACAGGGGATCATCGAGGAGAACAAGCTCGGCATTGAAGTAGATGGCTCGAGCGATATTCAACCGCTGCTTCTGTCCCCCAGAGATGGTGATTCCCCGTTCGCCAATCTCAGTTGCGTCGCCGTTGGGCAGGATCTCCAGATCGGGCTTCAATGCGCATGCATCGATAACCTGATCGTACCATTTCTCGTCATAGTCTTTGCCAAATAGGATGTTGTCGCGGAGACTCGTGTTTTGAATCCATGTATATTGGGGACAGAACGCTCGTGACGTGCTCAACCGGACGCTGCCGTCAGTCAGGCGCATATCCCCGGCTAGCGCAGCTAGTAGAGAGCTCTTTCCAGAGCCAACGGTGCCAATAACCGCTACGAGCTCATCCCGGCGGATATCCAGGGTCATGTCTCGTAACTGAAAAGGTTCGTCACTCTCTGCGGAATCCGTGGGGGCTTCACTCTTTGGCTCTGTTCGCCGTGGATTGGCTTTCTTTTCAACCTTCTCGGCCTCTTTGTCCGCAGCCTTGCGCTCCCAGGTAAACGAAGCACGGTCCATTCTGACAGCTTCCGGCATGTGCTCATCGCGCTCAATGTCCTCTTTCTGCTCTTCCGCCACGATGAACTCCTGGATCCGGTTCAGAGCAGTCCAGGCGTCGGTAATCTGGCCAAGGACCAGCGGAAGCAGGTTGAGTGGCATCCGGAGCGAGTTGAAGAGGGCCAAAGACGAAAAGATCGGGGCAGGGTCCAGAACGTGGTTTGACAAGGCATAGGTGATAAAGGACAGCATGGACGCAAAGACAGGGATCGCCATTGACACGCACAGTATTCCATTTCGCACCGCGAGCAGCGTCTGAATCGAACGGATCTCGTGGTGGCGAATCTCTTTGAGGCGGTCCAGAAAGCTGCTCTCCCAGCCAAAGAATTTGACGAACCGTACGCCTTGCAAGATTTCCTGCGTTAGTGAAACACGCTGGTCGGTCAGTTTGTTAATGTTCCGCCGCCGCTTGAACAGAAACCGCACGGCATAAGTCAGAAAGGGCATGCCAATAACCAAGAGCCCAAATCCGGCCAGAGCACTGTAAGTCAAATTGACCAGCAAAAGGATGAGGGCGACAATGATACTGACAGGGGCGGTCCAAGAGATGTGAAACATGCCGCAGGCCAGATTGATGCGATCCACATCGATACTCATCAAGGCCACGATGCGACCGTTGCCCCACCCCTTGTCATCTGCCGGAGGCGATCCCGGCTTCTTCAGCGCTTGGTCCTTGGCCGCTTTAAGCTCCTTGATCTTTTCCTGCTGCTCTGGGCTCTGAACGCCACCGGCCTTGGCCCGACCCGAGAGTTTCATGGCCTTATTGAAGATCTGGAGGATCAGCACCGCACGGATCTGACCACCGACCATCTGCCCCCGATAGAGGAACTGGTTCGTGCACAGACTCTGGATGGCCTGCATGACGGTGATACCGACGACAAAGCCCATCCCGCGGCCGATACGCGGGGCCGGCTGGCCCGAGCGCTGAGCAACATAGGCCTCAGTTGCAAAGGCGATCTGATAACGGGTCAGATACGGAGCGAAGACGATCAGCAGTGAAGAGATCAGATGGCAGAAACCGCCGAGTAGGAACTCGAAGCGGAAGGTGTCGTACAAGGCCCAGAGCAGCGGCCGCTTCGCCCCGGCGTTTGTTCTCTTCTCCAGGGAAACCTCAAAGCGCTTCGTCAAAACGTCGACCTCTCGATCTGGGTTGACGGTCCAGATATCCTGCAATTCCAGCGGGCGTAGATAGCCGACCTGGAGGCGATTAGCTTGCGCACGTGACTCGCGCGCGAACGACGTACCTTCATTAACGGGGCCATCCATTGAAAGGACGCGATACTGAAGAACGAGGCCCCATATTCACGCGACACCGTCCGTTCTTCAGGTACGGGGGGGATTTTTTGCCAGCGTAGTGGGTTGAGGCTGCGCTGGTACCACTTCTGCGCCTTTGGATCGGCACTTTCAGCCTCGGTGGATTCAGATCCAGTTTCCGACCGCGACCCAGCGGTCGGAGGCTGCCCCCCGCTCTCGGCAATCTTGGCTTCAGAAGACAACCGCATCGTCTTGAGAGGATCTCATCTCGAGGCTGCGACGGAGTCACGACCCGTGGGGGGAGCACAGGATAAAGAGGACAGTCTTGATGGGAGCCATCGGTGGTATCGGCGATAAGGGTGCCGATACCCGGGTGGCCCATTACTAAGCGTTCTTCTCATTGGTCAGCCCAATATGAAGGATTTCTGCTAAGCGAGCTCTCTATAGTACGTAAGTACAGGTATTGATCAGGTACTATCAGGATTTCTGGTGAAAACGCATCAACAAAAAAGCCATTGCTCCTCGCTTTGTCTGAGCTGGTAAATGGCGTTCTATTGCAATATTCCAGACCTGAACTGCTCGGGGGAGACAGGCCGGGGGAAATAGCCTTGACGTGGACGTCACCAACCTGCTACCTCGGCATATTAGACCCGACCTGTACGGGCAATTTATCGTGCCTTTCAATACGCTGACTACCGCTGTACGAGAGCCGCGGCCTGCCTTGCGTGTCAGAAGACTTCAATATCAAGGCCCGGGGCTTATACTGTATAGACCCCGGATACGGTCTAGCCCAGCCAAACTAACGCTTGCGGTCTAGGGCTATCGCCGATATAGCCTATATGTATAGACCGAGTCATGGCGTCATGATCCTAGCCATCAATGCAGGTACGTCGATTTCTGCACTTCGTCATTCTAAATTAAAGAAAAAAAATAAATAAATAAAATAAAGTAGAATGTATTTCTAAAGAGTTATAGAGAGAGATAACGTCTAGCAACCGCATCACTTCAACCACCCAATCTCCTTCCAGTACTGCAGATACCCCCTCACGCACCCCTCAGAGACCGCATCCACTCTACGCAGAGTAGCAGACGCCTTTCGTGCTTTATCCGTGCCTAGAACCACCTCTCCACACCCCATACGGATGAAATCGTTCGCGAAAAAGTCTTGGAGTTTCTTCGCTGGGTTGTCTGTGTCGCCCGCGGCTGCGACCTGCTCTTGCCATTCGTTCCAGGGGAGTGCGTCACTTGCAGAGAGATGAAGCACCGCAGCGATGGTCTGAAGCATATCATGCCACGATTGGCGGATCGGGTTCTCGATGTGGTAGATGAGCTCTGCGGGCGCAGGTGAGAGGAGCAGCTCTGTGATGCTCTGGGCGGCGACGTCGACGGGGATCCAGGATAGGGTCTATACGTGTATTAGCAAATACTGAGAAAATATGGGGTGAGATGATGTTGGGGAAGGGGGATGTACATTTAGTAGCCGGGGCAGTCTTCCGATCCGCAGTGATGAGCGTACCAGGGCTGGAATATGCTCGTTGATATTCCAGAACCCTGTGGTGCTGGATCCTGCAATCTGGCCCATGCGGACGTAACTGACTGTCATCTCATGCGGGTAATGCAATCGGGCATGCTCCAGCATCCGCTCACAGACAAGCTTGGCTTCAGCATAGCCAATGGGATTCAGACATTCTACTGAGTCTACTGAGGTCTCAGGAACCATGCGAACGCCGTGAACGCGTGCGTATTGGCCGACTGTGGCGATGGACGAGATAAAGGTCAGTCGAGGTTTAATGCTTGGTCGACGGTTGTGGATGTCTCGAGCGAGAGCAAGCAGGTTGTGGAGAGACTGGAATTGAGACTGGAAAGAGGGAAGTTTCCAGTGGAAATCCATGGGCCACGCAGCGTGCAGGATGTAAGTGACTGATTCCTGGAGGATTGTGTATTGCTCTCTAGTGAGGCCTAGATACTGGCTTGCCGTGTGGCATCCCAGCACATCCACCATCGACCATTGCGTCGAGGAAAGGTGCAGCTTCTTTGACTCAAGGGATTTCTGGAGTCGCAAACGAGGATCAGTAAACGAATCTTCTGGTCGGACAAGACATATCACTCGCTTGATATTGGGAGACTGAATGAGAGAGAGCAGACAGTGAGAGCCTAGACTACCAGTGGCCCCAGTGAGCAGCACGGTAGCTCTGCCGTCCTTGCTTGTGAGAGCGAACCTCTGGACCAACTGGTCCGGTGCCCAGCCCCTAGTCGAGAACCCGTTTGGTAACTGGAGTCCATTGACTGGTTCCCTGAAAAAATCCGCCATAGCACGCACCGACGGATGTATATAGACAAAGTCTCGGCCAATACGTTCTGGTTGACAGACGCCCCGCAGAGACCGAGTCACGGCGGCAACCAGCGCGCGCTGCACTCGGATTGCTTGCAGCGAGTTCATCCCGCGCTCGAAGAGGTCATCTGTGACGGCCCAGTCAGGGGGCCAGTCTGTGCAGCGGGAAATCAGCAATTTGAGATCTTCTTCCAGGGTCTCCATATCAAGGCAGAGCACTGGCCCAGCCGACTCCAGCTTGCGATAGACTCCAGCAATATCCGCCTCGAACATCTTATAGACGTCTTTCCGGGCGATAGAGCCCTTATCGGTTCGAGGTATCGTGACTGTGCTGGGGAGTAATAGGACAGCCTCGCTGGACTGGATTCGTGCATGGCCATCCATGCTCTCGTTCGCCCGTGCGACGAGCGGCCACAGTTGTTCCCTGAGCTTGCTGTAGTTTTTTGGAGGTACGTCAGCCGCTAGCTGCACGAGCACACCAATCTCAAACTGGTGCTCCCCAAATGCAATAGCCGACTTCACTAGGCTGGATTCACACAAAATTGATTCGAGTATCTGTGGCTGGACTTTCTCGCCGGTGGCAAGAACAATCGTATCGTCATTGCGCCCGACCGCGTTAAAGTCCGAGCCCGGATAGTCAGGGTTACAGACGAGCTGATCTTGAATCTCAAATGGCTGCTCCAAGCCGAACGGGAACGTAGTGAGCTTGAACCGTCTCTCGTTGCCGTTTGGGGCAATCTCATCCAGCTGCAGGCGCAGGTCGTCTCGGAGACGGAAGAAGCGCCAATTGTAGTCGTCTTGAGGGACGAAGATCGGCGCCAGCGGGCCACTCTCGGTGGTGCCGTAGTGGTTCAGCAGTTTGACGCCGTGGACAGCCAGCTCTTCACCCACTGAAGGTTTGAGGATCCCCCCGCCAAAGGTCACATAGTCCAGCCCAGCCAAGGCCTGGATGCCCTCATCACCAAGGAAGGCAATATCCTCCAGAATAGAGGGAACGGTCATGAAAGAAGCGGCGTTCGAGATCCTCAGCAGGTCGAGTGTTGCCCCAGCGCTAGGGACTGTAGAGCCTGGAGGGAAGCAGACCGTCTTACCGACGCCCATGGCGAGGGCTGGGGCGACCAGGCCGAAGCCGTGATAGAGCGGGAGAGTGGATACATTGACCCCCTGGGCTTCCGACTCAAGGTCTAGTCGGTGGCAGTTCACAAACGAGAGTAAGTGTCGATGCGAGACATAAATGGGCTTGGGTAGGCCCGTGGTGCCAGAGCTGTGGAGGATCAAGACATTACGATCAGACTCGTCGATATAGTGGTATGGGTGGCAGATAGAATCATTGTCTGGCAGACCCTCATTGGTGGAGAGGAAGGCTTCGAATGGAAGAGGAGAGAAGACTGCTGCAGGCAGAGTCTCTGCTGCCTCTCTTGCAGTGGCCTCGAGGCGTCCGGAGACAATGATGGCTGCTGCAGAGGTGCGTTGAAGGAGACTGTTGATAGCAGGGGCGCTAAGCCTGGCAGAGAGCAATAGCACCGGTACTCCCAGTCCGATCAGAGCTATCTCGTATATGAAGAGCCCTATGTCACTCTCCATCAAGAGGGCAACCGGGGCACCCTTCTCCACCGATCCATGCAACAGTGACGGGAGTTGGAGCTTGAGATTGCTCTTCAGCCAACCAACACATTGTGAAATGGCCTGTTTGAGCTGACGATTCGTAACGGAAACTAGCGAGAGGATCGATTTGTTGGGACTCTTCTTCGCCTGTAGACAGAAGACATGATCAGGGTTTGCCTGCGCATTGAACTCGACGACTTCTGGTAGAGTCCGGATAAGCTCCGTCTCATTCACGGCAGGATATAACCGGATTGCCGGACGCTTGAACGGCCGCAGTTGCTGGTTTCGAGCCATGGCTGAGCTGGAGGAAGACTACCAGGGCTGGAGGCTCGCTTATCAAGTTTAACTGGGTGAAGCTATTCCTGGAGACCCGAGTACGGACCTCGATACGCCACGTTCAGCTTGCGTCTAGCAGGGATGAAGGCACTAGAACACCGAAAAAGCGTCAGATCTCACGCGATCTGACACTAGAAGCAAAATTAGAAACCACGAGGTAGCGGACTGCCGATGAACTGCTGTCATACAATGCCATGCATGATCGGGGATTAATGCCAGGCACGCTGGATCTTGGCCTTGAGTTTCTGGATTGCATTAACATCACGTCCTGCAACTTTAGATGAAAAGATGATGAATCTGAGTGGCCTAATATACAGCTTATGGCTGAGATGGCGCTCTGCTTTCTTCATTCGCTCGCGCTCTTACTCTACTCCTTCAGGGCACACTACAGCTTCATCATCTCGGCAGGCGCAGCCTAAGCCCAGTCATGCTGATCTCTATACGAGAATCAAAGCCACATCCTCTGTTTTGGGCTATTTTAGCCCCAGTTGCGGCGGACATTTGTGTCACTCGGGTCCTTCTCTCGCCCTTATAACCAGGAAACCTCTTTGGGTGAAAGCAAATTCTTCATCGCAACAAAAGAACGCGAGACTATGGCGCTGAGATACCTAAACAAGTTCTCCCTTCTATCACTAGCGGTACCTACTCTGGCTGCCCCGATTGGTTCCTCGTTTGGCGTCCCTGGAACGGATGCCCTGTATGACTATGTCGTGGTAGGTGCCGGCAATGCAGGTGCCCCTGTTGCATACCGGCTCGCAGAAACAGGTCATACTGTGGCCTTGGTGGAAGCTGGAAGCTTATAGTATGCCCCCATCTTGAGGTTCATTTATCTGCCAGTCTGAAACTGACATGTACAGTGAATATGGAAACGGCAACCTGAGTCAGATCCCGGCCAACTCGCTCTTCTTCATCGGCAAAGACCCAGAATGGACCAACAACCTTGTCGATTGGAACTTTGTCACATCACCTCAGGCGGTACGTCATTGCTTCATACATACACGTCCTACTCTGTGCTCATATGATGTCAGGAATGGAACAATGCCTCTGTCCACTATGCCAGCGGCAAAGTCCTAGGAGGCAGCACGGGGCGAAACCTGATGACCTACCACCTCCCAACAAAGGGCAGTCTAGATAGATGGGCCGAAGACGTAAGTGACGAGAGCTGGAATTTCGACAACATGCTCCCGTACATCATGAAGTCGCAAAGGTTCACACCACCAAACAACAACCTCCGCTTCCGCAATGCAACCCCGACGTATGACCCCGCTGTCCTGGGGCGAAGAGGACGACTAGACGTGACTTACCCTAACTACGCCAATGGTCTTGCCTCGTGGCTCGTCCGTGGCTTTCGGGACATCGGTCTTGCGGCCATCCGTGGCTTGAACGGCGGCCAGCTTATTGGATCCGCCTATACCCTAAGCACCATCCAGCCTGGCAACCAGCACCGCGCGTCATCGAAGACAGCATACCTTGATCCCCTTATCGGACGGAATTTGAATCTGATCATCTATCAGTCGACGCATGCGAAGCGGATTCTCTTCAGCAATGATACTGTGGCCACCGGCGTGCGGGTCAGCTCTGAGGGACAGGAATATACGCTCTCCGCCAGAAACGAGGTGATCGTCTCGGCGGGAGCATTCAAAACGCCTCAGCTCTTGATGGTCTCCGGGATAGGCCCTGCGGCCAATCTTGAGCGTTATGGTATCCCGCTTGTGGCGGACCGACCAGGCGTCGGACAGAACCTGCAAGACCACACTCTCGCTGGCCCCTCATACAGAGTAAACGCCATTACCGGCTCCTCGAATAGCATCCCTGAGTTCATAACCGAGGCGCAAAGACAATACAACAGCAACCCACCACGCGGCGTGCTCACGAATACTGGCGTAGACATTCTGGGCTGGGAGAAAGTGCCAGAGCAACTGCGAGGCAACTTCAGCACTGAGACCGAAGACGCCCTCGCCAGCCTCCCAGAGGACTGGCCGGAACTCGAGTACCTACCTGTCTACGGCTACTTTGGGGATCAAAACAACTACATGGTCACGCCGAATGATGGGTTCAACTACCTGACCATCGCCGCCGCAGTGGTTTCGCCCCTGTCCAGAGGCACAGTGGATATCGCTTCGAACGACACCGAGGTAAATCCTATCATCGACCCGCGCTGGTTCGCGCACCCGGGCGATATCCAAGTCGCCGTCGCCGGATTTCGGCGCTCGAGGGCGCTAATGGCGTCCCCCGCGATGGCTGGCATTACGCTTGGAGGCGAATCGTATCCCGGGACAGACGTGCAGACCGACGATGAGATCGTCGAGTGGCTGCGCGAAGCATCCAACACCGTTCACCATGCCTGCTGCACGGCGGGCATGGGCCCACGGGATAACCCTGACTCGGTGGTCGACACGCAGGGAAGAGTCATTGGGGTTTCTGGCCTCAGGATTGTGGACGCCTCGATCATGCCTTTCCTTCCCCCAGGTCACCCTATTTCAATCATCTGTAAGTTCTCACTTGCATCAATTGCTGGGATCCTAATGCTAACGTTGTCTTCCAGATGGTCTAGCCGAGAGAATTGCCGAGTCGATTCTTGCTGATGCATAGACGCGTTTTGTTATATATTATGCACACATCTTTCACATTTGTGGGCTCCTTTAGGAAGGGCATTGCTTGTTTCGTTTTATTTTTTTTCTCGATGTAATTCGCTTTGTACTAGTATGCTATATAGAGAGGAGATAGAAGGCTTGCTCTGTATTACATTTTCTTTTTTTTTATTTACTTGACGTCTCCCCCCTCGGATGGTTCCCAGCTATCGTCGACCTCTATGCACGCTCGTTCCGAGTATTGTTGGACTTTATATCAATAATCCAGGCAAAGGTAGATTTTAGAGCCCAGCAAGCGTCGCAATCATCGAAATCTTGACGCAGCCCCTTGTTGTGATTTCCTAGAGCTTTGTGCTACTGCCAACCCCCCACCTAAGGCGAGAGCAGTAGGATTGATGCAATCCCTCGCTATATCTCTCATTTATAATGGTTTATTCACTAAGGTGACACGGAACAACGGATCCACCTCCATTTTTTGTATACCATTTTCCATACTGTGCATATGGGAAATACACAAGAAGCCAGCAGTCATACCTGACAGAGGCAGGGTCGAGAGCCCTCGGTCTCTGGTGCCATGACACCTTGCTCTCGGACAGTTCTTGAATCGCAAAACGCTTTGGAAACATGATCCAGGTCGTAGCAGAATTGCGTCTGATTTGTTTATTGCTCCTATGCCCGGCGTTACACTGTACGACACGACACCAAGAACTTGCCGATTCCTCAAATTATCATTGCGTAAAATACCCCGAGGTGAACGGGAGGCTTTGGTTTATTTTCTTTCTACCTATTCTAAGAGAGTATTCTATCTCTACTGAGAAGATACATCATTCAGGACCCCGTGTTGTACATTCGCATTCCAAACTTCGAGTTTGTCCTCAGCAGCGTGTCGATCACTAGGTTGACCGTCTCCGGCCGAAGATCTTCAAGGACAAGCGTGCTGGGACCCGGGATATCGGGTACTGGTAATGGTTGAGGTGGCTCCTCATGATTACGGCTGGTAAAACTGCCCTCAAGCTCAGATGCGCCGGGCGTGAAGAGACATTGATTGTCAAAAGCCGTCCAGTCTGGTATCTCCCATGCTGTACTGGATTCGTCAAGAGCATGATCTGTTTCGGCTGTGTCGGGAAGAGGAAGAGACAGGTAAGAAGGGAGGTCAGAAGGCAGCGTCATGTTTATGCTTAGGGTATCTGGGGCTAGGTTGGAACTATCCAGCTCACAAGGAGTATTAGCGATAGAGAAGTCGACCTCGGGAGTGAGCAACTCGGCAGGGATGGGTGGCTTGCTGTCCGCAAGAGACGACGAATGCGTTTCGATATCGATGCTCGAACAGTTCTCTGGGATGGCTGGGGAGGGTCCGCGGCGGCGGCTTAGGATAACATAGCTGTGCCTCCGTCAGTAATGGACCATCCTAGGTCGGGGGCGCATCGATTGACACTTACCGGTTCTTGATATCCGTCGTGGACCGACTGGGGAAAAGCTCTCGTCCGATCTCTTTCCAGTCCCGGCCAATCTTTTGCACGGCTTCGAGAAGAGAGCTGTCCTCTTCCATCGTCCAGGGACCGCGCTTTACGTTGGGATCGAGTGAGTGATGCCATCGCTTTGCACATTCTGTACCGAGATGAGACTTCGCACCCAAATTGGGTGGAGATTCTTACGGTCAGGGTGACGGCTGCCAACCATCTCTGCAACCTTGGTCCATCTGAGAGCGCTTAGTTGAATGGCGATGAAGGATGACCGAGGAGAAGTTCGTACTGAAAGCCGAATTTAGCCACGGCTTTGCGCAAAAGATGATCCTCCGCGGCAGTCCAGGTTCCTTTCCGACTGCTCAGACTAATCTTGGTCCAGCGCTTGCGGCAGTCTTTGTTCGTTCTGCCCGGTAGTTTCTCTGCAATTGCGCTCCAATTTCTTGCGCCTTGATGTCCGCCAAGTTGTACTAGAAGGCCATATTAGTAGTGATCGGCAATGCATATCATAGGCTAAAGCCTGGCCACAGCACGACAAAGCATGGCCGTAGTAAAGGTCAAGGTAAAGGTACGTACTCTGGCGTTTAACTTCTTCTTGAAGGATACAATCTTCCTCTTGGGTCCACCAGCGACGTCGACCAGAAGTGTCGTTCATTCTTGGAGGTATTCTGGAAGGTATTTAAGGTTTGATATGTGGCCCGCCATTGCTCGCCGGGAAGATTGTATATTTCACGCCTCTACCCACCAGCGAGAATATATAAGGAGAAGGAACTCCCTGCTGGACCATCCTCTGCATGGTAAGCAGTAGCGTAACGATGTTGAGGCTGACGAAGCGCCCAGACCAACGGCGCCATGTACAGCCTCGGCTCCCCTGGGTTTGGGGCCTCTTATTGCAAGAAACAGTGAGCAAGAAGATCAGAAATACTGCGATAAGATGCGGAGACCGATCATGAGGCCGAGGAGGATTGAAAGCATCGCGATTGACTGGCTACTTTCGGCTGCCAGTTTTGGCTGAAACGGCCTTGCAGGTCTCAGCAAACCCTGACGGCCCCCGCCGTATACTCCGGGCCTTCCTGGATAATCGTTGCCTCTTAACGGTCTGGCTGAAGCTTAACCTAAAATAAAATTCCGGTATATACACCGAGAGGCTGGTATACTAGTGATAACAGGACTAAAGAAGGCAGAGGCGTCTGCACAACTAACCGCCGCAAGAGTCAAATTAATGGACCTCTGAGTGTGCAAAGACACGGCTTAAGATTCGCAAAGGCTGACTGTCTTCGCTGCAGAATGGCTTACGCCCCAGGATAGGTCTCCGCCAACAAGTGGACAGACACCCCGGCAATCTACGGTGATTTTATTGGAGAGTGGAGTCTACGCCTGTTCGTCAGCCTATACCCGAGTCCAGATCTAGAATAACCAGGATTTAGGAGAACTGGGATATAGGCCAGATGATAATTTCCATGGTCAGATTTACTTGGCGTCTATTGTTCGGGCAGGAAAGGTGTATGCAATTTGATTTACTGCTCCGCCACAACATCAAGTAAGCAGATAGCCCAAATCAACCCGGCCTTTCTATGAATGGAGCTGAGTTTCGGAACTATTCCTGTTTGTTGGCGCTAACTTCTTACCTGCAGTTCGTCACGCACGGGGCCTTTTGCGGAAGAAAAGAAGCCTGCACACGTGAGACCATCATGTACTAATGACAGCATTGACAGTTTAGATACCAATCCCTAATTGGGTGTAATTGCCGAACCCCATGTAGCTGAGACGGCGGTGATGGCGATCTTTCTCGTTCTTTCTCTGATGAAAATATTGCATATTTATCGCGCTGGACGCCCTATACTACTGCCCTGCTACCCTACTTACAAGCCAATCTCCACAATCCCAACCATACTCCGACAATTCCAGATCTTGTTAACCTTGAGACCAGCTTGCTTCACCAGTTCCGTGAATTGCGCCGGAGTCCTCTCAATTCCATTGATAATCGACATCATCGCCAGATCCCGGTGGTGCGGGTACCGCATGTAATAGCCATAATTAGCCGGCAGTGGCGACGGGGCAGGGGGGATCTCATCGCAGCCGGCCGTCGTGTTCATGACCTGATCGCATACCAGAATGCGCGATGTGGGAGCCATCGAGGTGCGCAGAGCTGAGAGAATCTGCACGCAGTAACTGTCCGACCAGTCGTGTCTGCGTGGCGCTGTCAGCTCGATCCGGCCCTTTACAGAGAGGCGTGAGAGAATTGGATGGCGGCTAGACTCCACTTACAAGATTCCACGTAACCAGTAAACATCTGCCCCCTTAACGGGGTTCGGCTGGAAGAAATTGTGCTCCATGAACTGTACCCGGCCGTCGGCTACAGCCTCAGGGGCTTCAACAGGCCAGATCTCCTCCTGTGCCTGCTGCAGAACCTCGGCGCGGTCTTGCACAATATATCGGAGCTGGGGATATGCTGGTAGCAGTTGCAGGACGAATCCACCTATAGAATGCAGTCAGTTCCGGTTAGTTCGTTTGAATCTAGAATCGACCTGGAATGGGACTCGTGTTCTAGGAGTAGAGTATAAAATGGGGCACTCACCGACACCCCCGCCAACGTCCACAACTAGGGCATCGCCGAGGGATGCCCAGGGGAAGTCTAAGTCGTCAGTTGCCCTGCATGTCATACTAGGTCAAGTTGGGCAGGTCAAGTACCGTATGCATGCGCCGCCCCCGAAACTTTCCCTCCGCCAACCATCGCCAGTCCAAAATTATCCAGCTCAGGACGCGCGTACTTGCCGTCTGGACCGGGTTGCAAGTGCCTGACATCCGGCAGTCCGGGGTATGGAGCCTCCTTTGGTCGCACCTCGTCGAGTGAAACCCGTTCAGCCAACCAGTCCCACCGTGCCTTTGTAGTGCCCACGGCCTTTTGCCATGCTGTCTCGTGCACTTTGTAAGAAGCACCCTGCGAGCTAAGCAGATACTTGGGGAGCTGGTCAGATGCGGTGTAGATGTCGAGATTGCTGTCTCCATGTCAGAATGTGAATAGCGCGGGAAGGAGGATATAAGTGCATACAAGAGCTGAACATATGCGCGCAGTGGCTCGTTATTCTTCAGGGCAGCAGAGATCCGGTTGTTGGCGAACCGATCAGTTCCTATCTGTCGGAAGATATGGATTGAGCAGAGACAACGCAGGATACGAGCTATAATAGGAGTTAGCATCATCTTTTGCTCACAGTATGATTTGGATCGGGAAAGCACTTGGAAGCATACATAGTTTCCGCTCTTCTATTCCAGTAGCTTCAGCAATCTCACCGACGCTCAGCCCATACTCACCGGCTCCAGCAAGAAGATCTGGAATACGGCGCTCAGCAGCAACGAAAAGGGCCCGCGATTCAAAATACTGGCAGGCAACTTCCTGGATTCGACTGTACGGCTCTGCTACCAGCTCCGTTGCTGCGCCTGTGATGGCAAGCACAGTCCGCGTTGCCTCGTGCAGACGGGGGCTAGGGAGGATCCGAGCAGTGTCCAGACTGCCTAGATTGCTCTTGATGCTGTTGGTCTCGGCCTTAATCCGAGAGAAATCCTCTTTGTTCCATTCCTCTGCGATTATCTCGGCGGATTGCTTAAACAGTTCGGCAAGCTGAAGAAGTTGTTGTGCGTCCGCGGCGGACCGGGGGAAGCGTTCCATGATGGTCTTCGATGATAAAAAAAAGTGACGTGACGGCTTGTGCCTGAATGAAGAATGCTTGGAGTGGACACTCACTATGTGCATCCTATATAATCCATTCTAGTTCTATACTTGCTCTAGACCCGAGTATATCCAGTCCAGCCAAATATCGAGACCGTCCGGCCCGCGATATCGAACCCCGCGTGGATAGTATCACGGTAGCATAGTAGCAGAGACCGAACTTGCGGTGTATCAGCTTTTGGTCCAGAGTATGGGGTCGATATGGTACACGACATATTGAGGCTGATAGGCATCGAATCATGGCCAGAACGGTTGCTTGTGCTGCCTGTTGTATATCAACCTGCTCCAGGAAAGCACCGGTGCTTAGCCTGTGTTTTGTCCTGCCTCTATGAAATGTTCATAGGTGTGTTCGAGCCTGAGAATTCGATTGACGTTCTTCGATAGACCTTCAACACTTAGTGACCTTTGGAATTCCCCTTCCTCGGCCCGGTCGTTCAGTCCTTTCTAACTATTTTTTATCTTTCATATACATTAGAATAGAGTGAGATCTACTGTTCTTTCATCATGGCTCCGGCACCATCCGCTCTTGTTTTCGGTTCCCAGACTACTTTGCCGTCTGTCGAAGCGGCCTCAAGACTGCGTGCGGCGTTGCTCCTCGACCCTCGTCTATATCGGATGCGTACCTCGATCGAGTCGCTGCCCGAGATATGGCCCGCATTAGCCATCTCCGACCCTGCACTAGAACGTGTTGCTGGCCCTGCCGAGAAGTCTTTACGGCAGCTATGTCGTTGGCTATCCCACTCAGAGTTTCCTGACGCCACAGAGATCTCGGAACTTCCAGCGACATTCGTCACGCCGTTTACGGTCATCCTCCATACCGTCCTGTATATGCACTATACAGATGAAAACGGTAGTCGGGGACATGCGGATGTTCTCAGAGCCGTTCGGAACAATGGGGGCGTGCAGGGCTTCTGCACGGGCTTCCTCACAGCAGTGTCGGTTGCCACGAGCCCTGACCTTGAGGCGTTGAGTCGTCAAGCAAGCGTCGCGTTGAGGCTGGCTGTTGCGATTGGTGCATATATAGACCTGGATCTTCTAGACTCAGATGTCAGCTCAGTTGCTGTCAGGTCTCGCGCTGGCAAGAAAGGCCTGGAAGAGACTCTCGCGCAATTCCCTGGTGTAAGAACGGTGCCTTCTGGCCATTGCATCCACTGATGACGTTATTAGGCATATATCTCAGTAATTACGGATGAATTAAATGCTACGGTCACTGCACCCAGGGCCTCGCTTGACGCTCTCTCTCAGTCGCTCGCGTCAAACGGACTTTCCGCCAAACGATTTGATTTGCGAGGTCGATTCCACCATCCCGCACATCAGAAAGCTCTTGAGGGTCTGTACAATCTGGTAGCGTCGAACCCGGTCTTTCAGTTTTCCCACTCAGAGTTGCTCGCTCCCGTATACTCTAATATCGACGGGCAGCTTCTCTCTTCGGATTCTATCATCGATACGCTGCTTCAGTCCATACTAGTTCAGCGTTGCGATTGGTATGCGTCTATCTCAACGGCTCTGCATAAGCGCAGCAACGGAGAGAAGACAAGCGTCGTTCAATTCAGTCTAGTTGAGTGCATTCCCCCTTCCGTCCTGCGCCAGGCTCGTCTTTCTGTGCAGCGGATAACGGACGTGCCCGTGCAAAACTCACCTGCAACTGTGCCTGCTCCATTGAACGCTGTGAGAGCAAGAATACAGACTTCAGAGCCCATCGCAATCATCGGCATGGGCTGCAAGTTTCCGGGGGCGGATACCCTGGACGAGTACTGGCAGCTGCTAGCTCAAGGGACATCCATGTGCCGTACCATGCCCGAGGAACGATTCAAGACATCTAGTTTACGAAGATCGCCGGGCGAGAAACTCAAGTTCTGGGGTAACTTTGTCAATGACGTGGATGCCTTTGACCATCGGTTCTTCAAGAAGTCGTCTCGTGAGGCGGCGAGCATGGATCCTCAACAGCGGCTTGTGCTGCAGGTTGCTTATCAGACATTAGAGTCGGCGGAGTATTCTGGTCTCTCTGGGATCAAGGCCAGCAGAGATGTCGGGTGTTATCTGGGGTTATGTGCCTCAGACTACACCGATAACGTGGCCTCACACCCACCCAATGCATTTTCCAGCCTTGGAACACTGAGGGCATTTCTATCCGGAAAAATCAGCCATTTCTTCGGCTGGACAGGACCGTCAATTACATATGACACTGCATGCTCTTCCTCAGCTGTAGCAATTCAAGCTGCCTGCCGGGCTTTGCAGACGGGCGAATGCTCGATGGCGCTAGCGGGGGGAGTCAGTCTGTACACGAGCCCTAACTTCTACCAGAACCTCTCAGCCGCTTCTTTCCTGAGTCCTACTGGCCCAACGAAGCCATTTGATGCAAAGGGAGATGGTTACTGTCGTGGAGAAGGGGTGGGGTTGGTCTTTTTGAAACCCCTATCTTCAGCCCTGGCCGATCACGATAACATCATGGGGGTGATTGCTGCGGCCGCAGTCAACCAGAATCAAAATTCGACCGCCATCACGGTGCCGCATTCTGAGTCACAGATCGAACTTTACAGAAAGGTTGTCTCTGAGGCTGGCTTGCATCCACATGACGTCTCGTTTGTCGAGGCCCATGGGACCGGCACGCCTGTGGGTGATCCTATCGAATTCACCAGTATTCGAACCGTATTCGGCGGTAGCAATCGAGCCAACCCTCTCGCCATTGCATCGGTCAAGGGAAACATTGGGCACACAGAAGGCGCGTCGGGTGTGGCATCACTTATCAAGACGGTATTGATGCTGCAGCGTGGATTGATCCCAATGCAGGCCAACCATACAACACTGAACCCCAAGATTGCGCCTTTGGAGCAAGATAAGGTGATAATCCCACATACAACGCAGCCCTGGTCTGCGAACTTTAAAGCGCAGCTTGCATCAATAACTATGGTGCAGCTGGGAGCAATGCTGCCATGATCGTGACTGAGGCCCCAACCGGTGCAAGATCAGAGAAGCAGGGGACCCTACCAAAGTGTCCCATTTACGTTTCTGCCAATACTGTTTCAAGTCTGAAGGAGTACTGCAAAGAGCTGCTCCGATCTTTGCGTGGCCGTTCTCCAGACTGCCTTGCTAGTCTCGCTTTCCAGCTTGCCAACTCCCAGAACCGCGGCTTTCCACATGCACTGATTACTTCGGTCACTTCGAAAGCTGAACTGGAGGACCAGCTGTCAGCAGTTGTTGAGAACAGGAATAATTCATTGCATACGGTTGCTCCAACAGAACGTCCGGTTGTTCTCGCATTTGGTGGTCAAGTGGCCAGGTCAGTCGGCCTCAGTCGCCAGGTTTATGACTCTTCTGCGGTCCTCCGAACACATCTGAGTAATTGCGATGATATCCTCACCTCAGCCGGTTTAAATAGTATTTTTCCTGCTATATTTCGGAAGGAGCCAATCGCTGATGTTGTTCTGCTACACTCTGCGTTGTTTTCGGCCCAGTACGCCTGCGCTATGACCTGGATAGAGGCCGGGGTTATCCCAGCTGCCCTAATCGGCCACAGTTTTGGCCAGTTGACTGCTCTATCAGTCGGCAGGGTCCTTTCTCTAAAGGACGGACTCGGTTTGATCACAGAACGCGCAAAGCTTATGCGGGACGCCTGGGGCCCAGAGCATGGCTCGATGGTTTCGGTTCAGGCAGATGTCCAGACCGTCGCTCGCCTGATGAAAGCAGCTGAGACCAAGGATCCAAAAGATGCGCTCGAAATTGCCTGTTTTAATGGGCCGACCAGCCACGTTGTTGTCGGCAGTGCAGATGCCGCTGATCGCCTGGAGGCCGCTCTTACTCAGGAGTCTATCAGGTATAAACGGCTCGCCGTCTCGCATGGCTTCCATTCCAAATTCACTGAGCCGCTACTGCTTGGGCTGGAACAGTGCGCTGAGAGACTAACCTTCCGCACGCCAAAATACGCCATCGAGACGTGCTCGAGTGGCTCATCTTGGTCGGAGTTCAACGCATCCATGATCGTGCAACACACGCGGACCCCTGTCTACTACACAGAAGCCCTCGCTCGAATTGAGGCCAAGCTGGGCGCATGCACATGGCTCGAGGTGGGTACCGGAGGTTCCGTGGCTGGAATGATTCGTGGTGCACTCAATGTCCCCTCAGACCATCTGATCCAAGCTGTTAATCTCGCAGGCGAGACTGGTACCGCAGCCCTGGCGGATGCGACGGTCAATCTCTGGAAGTCCAGTCATAAATTGCAGTTCTGGGCTTTCCACCGGAGCGAGAGAGAGTGCTACCAACCGCTTGAGCTTCCCCCCTACCAATTCGAGAAGACGAGACACTGGCTTGACTGGAAAGACACAATGACCGAGCAAGCTACAGTCACCCAATCAACGAGGGAGGAGACCTCTGTTGAGGAGTTCTTGACGTTCGTCAAGTACAAAGATAGTACAAAGCAACAGGCTGAATTCCGAATAAGCACGGAGCACGAAAAGTACTCTTTCTTTGTCAAAGGCCACGCTGTGCTCGCAGAGCCCTTGTGCCCTGCACCTTTATACATTGATCTTGCCTGCAAAGCTGGTCAGATGGTGTATTCTGACACCAGTGAGACTCTCATTATACCCAGTGTCGAGGATCTAGAGATCCAGGCTCCGCTGGGTGTAGGCGACCGTGTCATCATCCTCCGGCTGCAACAGTCACCCTTCTTAAAGACGGCATGGACGTTTTGTTTCTGCAGTAGACCTGTCATGGGCAACTCAGCTGAGGAACAGCTCCATGCCTCAGGGACAGTCGTCCTACGCGAAAACGACACTAAAACAGCGGCCGAGTTCTCCCGCTTTGGCCGCCTGGTAAGCAGCAAGCGTGTTCAGGAAATGAAATCTGACCCAGACTGTCATATCCTGCAAGGACCAGTGGTGTACCAGCTCTTCAGCAGAGTCGTCAGCTATGCAGACTACTACAAGGGCGTGCAGAGCGTGTATGCTTCTGGAGCAGAAGTGACGGGCAGGATCAGGCTGCCCCCAACCGTTAAGGATGCCGACACACGGCGGCCATTACTCGTCGACAATTTCATCCAGACCGCTGGCATTCATGTTAACTGCCTAACCGACGTCGGTGCTAAGGAAGTCTACGTCTGCACCAAGGTCGACCGCGTACAGTCTGCGGCGGCCTTTACCGAGGACCTGGCCAACGTCGATGCCTCTTGGATTGTGCACTCTTCTTATCATCCGACGAGTGAGAAGGAGGTTGTGAATGATATATTTGTCTTTAATGCAGCCACAGGAGAACTGGCAATGTTCATTCTTGGAGCACACTTTACCAGGGTCCAGATTTCGTCGCTTGGGAGGGTCCTCTCTCGTGCCAATACAGCAGATGCTGCGCCGATCAAGGTGGCCGTACCGGTCCAGTCACCTGCCCTGAGAGCACAACCAAAGAGGGTCTTGCTGCCACCTCTTACCAAGCGTTCGATAACAAGACCGACTTTAGAGATATCTGAAAAGCTCAAGAAAACACTGAGTCGCGTTGTCGAGGTCCCGGTCGCCGACATCCACGACGGCGGAATCCTCGCAGACCTGGGCGTAGACTCCCTGCTAGGAACAGAAGTCTTGACTGAGATCAACCAGGTATTCAATGTCTCTATCCCTGCTGATGAATTTGCGCTCTTGACAGATGTGGCCTCAATTTCGAAATGCTTGGCCTCGTACCTCGGCGTGCATGACAGTGGCTCTCAGCCTGAGGACCTGGCCGATGCAGACTCTGTTGAGTCTGATTCAGACATGCCAACAGGCGCTGTCACGTCCGGCATTACCACTCCAGATGACGCGGTAAGCAGGCTCGCAGATTTGCTGGCTGAAAATTTGGAGTACGACGGGACTATTGAGGCATCGAACAACCTGGCGGATCTTGGCCTGGATTCGATACTGAGCATTGAGCTGGCAAACGACATTAAAAAGATCTTTAACTGCGACGTCGACATGTCGCAGCTGAACATGGAATCGACCTTTGCAGATCTAATTGCCCTTGTACCGGCCCTGAATATAGAGCAAAGCCTGTCGTCTGTTCCGGCGTCGCTAACAACGCAGGGCAGTGACTTCGAAATGGCGCAGCACGCGTTTGAGCAAATACGATTCGACTACGATATCTATACTAAGGAGACTGGTTTCTACGACTTTTGGAAGAGGGTCTATCCTGCCCAATCCAGGCTCGTGCTTGCCTATACTGTCGAGGCATTTGCTCAGCTTGGATGCGATCTCGCCCTGATGCATCCAGGCGACCGGCTACCCAAGATCGGGTATCTTCCCGCTCACGAGAAGCTTGTGCAGCAGTTATACAACATCCTGAGAGATGGGATGTTAGTTGCGACCAGCGACTCTGGTTTTGTTCGCTCAGACAAGCCTGTCGATC
This sequence comes from Aspergillus nidulans FGSC A4, assembly GCF_000011425.1. NCBI lineage: Eukaryota > Fungi > Ascomycota > Eurotiomycetes > Eurotiales > Aspergillaceae > Aspergillus > Aspergillus nidulans. The sequence goes on along the minus strand of NC_066257.1, from coordinate 141,046 downwards.
CCACATCGTCGACAAGATTGCTGGAAGAGATCAATACGATAGCACCGCAGCACGCCTCTGAACATTCGCTACTTCATATTACAGGCTCTAAGTTGGCCGATTGCTTGACTGGGACCGCTGATCCTCTGAACCTGCTCTTCCGGTCAAAGGCAAACAGGGACTTGCTGGCGGAGGTGTACCTGAATGGACCTATGTACGCTGCTATCTCCCGACTCCTTTGCAGCTTTCTAGGAAACGCCTTCTCAGATAGACAGTCTTCTGGTACATTCCAGATCTTGGAGCTAGGAGGGGGAACGGGAGGCACAACAGGCCATGTCCTCGACTACCTTGTTCGCTCTGGTATACCATTCACTTACACATTCAGCGACGTGTCTGGTTCCTTCGTTGCGGCCGCTAGAAAAAAGTTCGCTGGCCGGCCCTATATGGAGTATCAGGTCATCGACATTGAAAAGGAGCCGGCCGACTCGCTAACCGGAAAATTCCATGCAGTCATATCAACTAATTGCATCCATGCCACGACTAATCTCGAGATCTCAACAGGAAACATCCACAGAATGCTCCGCCCGGATGGATTTGTGGCACTTGTCGAGTTTACACGCAATATGTATTGGTTTGATCTCGTCTTTGGACTGCTTGAGGGTTGGTGGTTGTTTGAGGATGGGCGTCAGCATGTCATCGCATCAGAATCCTTCTGGAACACAAGCATGCGCAAGGCTGGGTTCCAGCATGTTTCGTGGACGGATGGAGATAGTTTTGAGGCACGTACATTGAGGATCATCGCCGGTTTCAGAGCGCCGGCCGTCAACGAGATCTATACACCAAGACTCGATAGCAGGGATACAGAAACGGCGGTTGAGAGTGTGATGTACAAGCAGGCAGACGGAATCCCCCTATTTGCGGACATATACTATCCTCCCTCTGTCTCTAATGAACCGCGTCCGATAGGTGAGATCTATGGCCATCCCTTTATGCACATCTGTGAACCTGACTCTGAACCCTGCAGCCCTGATGATCCACGGAGGCGGCCACATTATGCTCTCTCGCAAGGACATTCGTCCAAAGCAAACGGCGCACCTGCACACGCTAGGCTTCCTCCCGGTCTCTATCGACTACCGTCTCTGCCCCGAGACTACGTTGACAGAAGGGCCAATGAGGGATGTTAGCGACGCCATGGCCTGGGCGCGGAGTACCCTTTGTTCGTTGCCATTACTGTGTCCTGGCTTGACCCTTGATCCCTCGCGCGTTGTCGTTGTCGGCTGGTCGACAGGCGGGCATCTTGCCATGACAACAGCATTCACATCCATTGAACGGGGCCTATCTCCTCCCGACGCAATTCTGGCTTTTTACTGCCCGACCGACTACGAGGACCGTGTTTGGACGCAGCCAAATTATCCAGAGAATACAGATGTTGATGGTCTATCCCTGATGAAGTATAACCTGCTCGAGGGTGTACAGGATCGTCCGATAACAGCTTACAACATCCCCCTTACATCTAGGTCTAATTCTAAGGCAGGTGGGACTCCAGCCGGGGGATGGATGGCACCGGATGACCCCCGATCAAGGATTGTCCTGCATATGAATTGGAAGGGCCAGTGTCTTCCCGTTTTGTTGCGTGGATTGCCTCCTAGCAATTCCCTTTCTCCAGGCGATGCTGAGAAGTTGATTTCTCAACCACAACCAGAGATTGAGGAGATCCAGCGTGTTAGTCCCTACGCGCAGATCCGAAGGGGAGTTTATCGCACCCCAACATTTGTCATTCATGGCACAGATGATGATCTTATCCCCTATGAGCAGAGTGTACGGACTGTGCAGGCTTTGAAGGACATGGGCGTTCGTGCTGAAGTCAGTGTGCCACAGGGAAAGGCGCATCTGTTTGATATGTTCAAAGACGCAGACGGGAGTTCGTGGGAAGTTGTAAAGAGAGGGTACGATTTTTTGAAGGAGGAGGTGTCTGGGAAGTAACCTAGTCATCTCGCTTAGAGGAGATACCACGAAGATTGGATAGAACTTCTTCCATCTCAGGTGTCAAACATCCAACTTGAATTGCTTCTAACAACTATAAACGAAATTAAGTACACTCTATTCGTAAGCTGTTTTGCTTAGGTACAAGTACTCAGGTAGCCTAACAGATACATTTAAAGACTTGCGTAAAGAGTGCAAGAAAGTTACTGCGAAGCTATAAATTTGAAGTAATGATAGCGAAACTTGCTATAAAGGCAATGATTATTTATTATAGAATAAGTGAACTTATCGGTGGATGTTGTTGCATCAGTTCTTCAGCTATTTGCGTCTCCTCTGTCCATGTATATCTCTGCATATGGTGGCGGCCACTCGTGTCAATTCTCACATGGTCATGTTTCTTCCCGGATATCCTAGTCCCCCCATGCCCCTATATGTTGCCTGCATTTCAGCTTAATAATCTCAAGGCATGGACCTGGTAGGATAGTCACATGCCAGTCTCGATAGGGCAGCAATATGGGAGTTGCTAACGAAAGAATCGGGTCTACTATAGTTGTAGGTTCTTTGGAGTCTTCTTCTCACTAGTCACTATAAAAGGTTTGCTCGAACAATCTACAGATTTGTATCCTCCTGACTCTTAGGCACATCAGATAATCACGACCAGCTCAGTCTTCCAATGTGGTGAGCGTGGATCCATCCACTGTTTCGTCTCATCGAAAAATGCTGCCACTCGCTCGAAGTAGCTGCCATTCGCTCGAAGCAACCTGTATTATTCTCTGCTTCTCTCAAGAGTAAACTAGAGAAGCAAGTCTGATTAACCTTTTCCTTATCCTTAATTACCCAATCCCGACTGAATGTGACCAACCCATAGATCGATCCTTAAAGAACCGGCAGGTTTTCGAACTGCTTTTTGTCGAGATTGACGTTCCCCATTCCATATATGTCCTGAGAGTGTTAGATCATCATCCGAGCCCATTTGTCGGGTTGAGCTTTATATCTAGACGTGGACCCAAGGTCCTTTTCGCGACTAGGCTGTTCACGTCGTCAGCATTTACCATGGAGAGGAACCCTTGGAGCTCAATTGACCCACTAACTACTTCGCCAAATGGACCGGCAGGATATTTCATGGTACATTTGCAGTTTCTGACGGTGGCCAGCGGCCTTGAATTTGCCATGATGTTGCCATAAGTGACAGTGGAGTAAACAGATGTCCAAGACCACGATGGTGCACTCCGTGCGAGCGGTCGGCACGCCCATTCTGTGGCCTTGGTGGACCACAAGATCATGGAGCATATTCTGTTCCCAGAGACCGGCCATGTATTGACTCCCGGTGAGTTCGGAAATCTCGCTGGCAACAGCGCCGATTGCCGGAAACTTATCGGAACTGACGCTAATCATGGGTTTGGAGAAATCATGCACAACGGCGTACCAGCACTGATATAATCGGGTTAGACCCCCCAATTGTTCAGTTCTAATCCCCCTGAACTAATGCCCTGGGTGTGTGAGAGTCGCCTCCAAAAAAAAAACTCAGAACAGTAGTCGAAATCATAACAAGCCTGGCACTTGTATCGCACACCAAAAATCAGAAATGCGCAGGAGCCGCCATAGACCGTCGGCAGATCAGAAGACGCAGCCTCGCGACTAGGGTCGTCCATTTGCTTCGATAAAATCCACAAGGAGCAAATGTTTTCTTGTTTCGCCGTGCTTGTCCTCAACTCTTAGGAATAATCTAACCATCCTTAGGGTTCCAGCTTATCTTTGCCGGGCCAATCACAAAGAGCAGTCTCATCAGGTCTGCGAGGAATAATCCCTGCCCGAGTAAGCTGGATTCTGACACGTCATATCAAGGAGTCTGTTCTCAGCTTTCCTGCATGAGAGGGGCACTAGCTCTTGAGATGGGGGTCATCAGGCTGTAGTGGGTGTGAAAGGTCAGTATGGCTGCGGGTTTAGGTATAAGGCTGAATTCAGCCTAGGTGTATTGCTAGCTGTTCGCTTCGAAGGGAAAATATCATCAATGGCAGAATACCCCATAACCCACTTTACTCATTGTACCGTCTATTCCAGTCAAACTGAAGTGTGAGACAGGTACATTATTTTGCAGTACAATGGGCGAAATTCATTCCGGCGAAACCCCCCCGGGGAGGTTCTTCTGCATAGTATTCAAAATAACAACTCTCTCTACCAGGGGTTATGCATAAATATAACGATTAACGATTAAACCGAGACTGGCATGATATATGAAGCTATTCATCTTTATCAAACCAGGCCTGACGCTAGGGGTCGCACATCCCCTCGATAGATCACTGCACCTTTCAAGCCCTTTATTCATCGGTCCGAAAAAAGTTCTCTGAAGCAAAGGACCAGGAGACCAACATCGTCACTAAGATTCCTGCCAATCTTCCCTATCGTACTCTTGACAACGAGCTGGGTGACGCGATTCCGAAGAAAGAAGACTTGGTCAAGAACAGTGTTGTAACTCACCGGCTTCTCTGGACCATATTTGAACCCAACGAACATATTTTCACCATGATTGATGGCCATCAATGTGTCTTCGCCTTTCAGTCAGGCGATACCGACCCCAGGTCTGGGGATTTCGTCGTGGGTGCCAATTTCATCGATTAACATGGTGAAACCTTTGGCTATCGGACGCAAGATCTTCTTGTATCGCATTTTGAAGGGACACGGCCCATGACAGACCTCATTGTGTTTCCACTTAGATACCATGGCAACGAAGCCACAATCCGAGAGAACCTCATTGCGCGTGGGGGATTGTGGGAATGCTACAAAGGTATCCACTACCTGCAATACGATGGCATTGGCACAGGACAGTCCGAGTTCCATGGAGGTAAAGCAAGGCGTATTGTCAAAAGCCGCATTGTGATTGACGTAAGAGGATATAACTCCTTCAATCCCGATTACGCGGTCTGAATTGGGGACCTTGTCAGTATCGTGGGCAATCGCTCCAAGGCGTCAGGAACGAGAATAATACGAAGGCCCCAATATAGAAGCGACGGTCAAAATTTATATAGTCTTCCTGCTCAGGCTATAGCCCCCCTACCATCCCAGGATATATGAGACTCCCGCTTCCAACAAGATAAAAGCCATTTTTTCTGACGAGCAGCGACTGGTGGAAACCCCCATACTTCGACGGGGCTACAGGATATCTCCTGGAACACCAAGGCATTTGATTTCTTAGTCCTACCACATGCCCAGCAGCACCTCAAGAAATTTATTCTAGGGTTTGCCCGAGCGCAATGTCGGCGATCGGATAACTTCGACGATGTAATACACGGTAAAGGTCGTGGACTGATTATGCTCCTGAAGGGCCACCAGGAGTTGGCAAGACTCTCTCAGCAGACTCTCTCAGCAGAAAGCGTTGCCGAAGCCCTCAAGGTGCTCTCCTTCTGCTCGACGAACCCGATGTCTCCATGGAAGCGCGCGACAAGAACGATATCAAGAGGAACAAGCTTGTTTCTATCTTCTTACGTCTCTTAGAGTATTAAGAAGTGTGTTTCAGGTTTCTTCTCATGGATTCCTTCCCCTCTTAATTGGACATGTCCGAGTCCCAGCCAAGCACTAACTTTACCAGTGATCTTATTCCTAACCACGAATCGAGCCGAGCAGATGAACCCAGCGTTTGAATCGCGTATTCACATATCCAATACCCGAGCTCAATGAAGTCTCCCGCCGCCAGATCTGGAGCCAAGTCCTCAGCAGGCCCAACACCGCACGATTCTCCGACGAAGAGCTCGACCAGCTGGCAAAGTTGAAGCTGAACTACAGGCAGACTAAGAATGTCGTCCGCACTGCGCATCTCCTGGCTCAGGAAGAGAAATGTGCGCTGAATTTTGAGCATATTCGGATGTTCTTGGATTTGACTGCTGACGACAGTGTGTGTCTGGGGCGCTTGTTTGATTATCAGGATTGCCCCTGTTAAATTCAGAGATCAAGACATGCGTGCCACGTGGAATGCTATGTGTTCGCAACCGGTGGAAGATTGTTGGTTTTTAGCTTTACTTATGCTAGCCCTAACGTAGGCCAATCATCCATACAGTGAAAATAACCACACAGTGCCGCAATGTGGTATTTTCCATGGAGTCTCTCGGTAAAGATAATGGATGGATCACATGGATACCTTTCTTGCCGTCGTATGGCCGGGTAAAGGTAAGATCTTGGGGAGGAACATGTACTCCCAAGAACCGGCTCACCAGCCGAATCGTACCCAGCTTCGTCCAGCAGCTCCAAAACTCATCATGTTAAAGAACAACAGAGCGGCCAACAAAGTACAACGAGTATAGCGTTCTAGGGCCTGAAAAGGTGAACCCTCCTATGCTCATGGTCGAGGCCGAGACAAAATCAAACCCTATAGTAGAACCAGATGGTGCATTAGTGCAACTACCTCTGAAGTTCAGCGAGCCCAAAAGGCTTCTCAGACTACTTCATCAACCTATTCATAATGTCAAACCAATATTGTTGAGACATTTCTATAATGACGAGCGCCGAAATCGATTGAATAGCCATATACACCCACTGAAATATAGCAGACACCCTCTGATCTATTCTATTTCACCCCACCCCCGACCTACAGATCAGCCCTCCCTTTCTCATAGTTTAGTCACCCCGTTTCTTGCCTTCAGCCTAACGTAGAACCTTGAAGGCATCACAAACCACCGGTTCTCCAAGTGCCACTCCTTCTCCGGCTCAGCCAGTCCAATCTGCAGCCGTCACTACTAGATCTTTATAGATAATGGCTAGGAATTCTTACCTCATAGCGCAGCAATATCGACGGCACCAGCTTGTAAATTTCAAGGTAGGAGATGTTCTTCCCTAGGCAGGAGCGGTGGCCTCCGCCGAACTATAGCAAAGACCTCTTAGTGACTATTCCTCGACCGAGTTGAAAGACTAACCGTCAGCAACGAGTTGTACAGCGTCTTGGCCTTCTCCTCCCCCTCTAGCCATCGTTCTGGTCTCCAGGTATCTGCGTCTGCACCGAATACGTCACGGTCACGATGCACAGCCCACGGATTCATCGCGACCCTCGTCCCACCAGGGATCTTGAATCCGCCGATTACAGTCCCGGATTCCGGGATAACTCGCTCGAGGGGGAGACTGATGGGTGGGTGTAGTCTGGCCGCTTCTTTCACGCAGGCATCGAGGTACGGCAGATCGCGCGTTTCTTTCCACGTCAGAATGGAGGATAAACAGCCCCTCTTGGCGGCGGCGTCGATCTCAGTGCACAGTGCCGCCAGACTCGTTGGGTTCTTGAGGAGGTGATAAAAGAGTGCGCTGAGGAGAATGGCGGTTGTGTCGCTCCCGGCTTGGATGTTGGAGTTGGCCCAGGTCATGATAGCACTGCCAGACGTTTCAATATAATCTTGCATTTTTGCTTTTATTATACTTCAGTGGTCAGTAGGGAAGAAGTTAGAACTTACTCCGGCCCGATCTGGCTGTTCTTCTCCTTGGCTGCAATGAACCGCGAGAGAAAATCCCTGCTGTTCACATGATCTGGATGCTTTTCCGACAAGTGAAGTCGTTCTTGAATCCGTGCGACGCCAAACTCAATGACCTTGTTCGGTTTGACACTGCCTGGAAGCAGGGGGTTCCGTTTCCAGAAGTAGTCGAGCCAGGGCATCTGCGTCGCCTAGGACACCACAGCCTTCAGTCAGCGTTCCCTCCGATACAAAATGATCAAGAGACTTATCGGGCGTACCGGAGCGGCCTGAACGAAGAATTTCCAGTTGTTCGCCATGACGTTCTCCATATCGCCCCCGGTCTCCAGGAAACCGAGTCGTCTGGAGAATGTGATCTCGCCCATCACATCCGACGCGAAAAGATGCAGCCAGAGGCCGAAATTACAGACCTTGCCAGTCTCGACGAAAAGACTGTCAAGCCGCGAGAAGAAATACTCGATCGTTGATTTGACATACGGCTCAAACGAGACGAGGTTTGACATGGAGTAGATGGCTGCAATGGGTTGCTTCATTGTCCGATGGATATGCTCGTCTCTGGTGGCGAAGACGTCGGGGATGCTCTTGCCGCGAACATAGGGCATCAGAGCGTCGTAGAACTCGGACTGCATCGAGAACAATGATAAATGAATATTAGCACCAGCCTCCTGTTTGATTTGCGTCGAAAGGTAATATGTGTAAGGAAGAAAACCTTCTGGTATGGCTCGTTGAACCGATAGATGGCTGGTATAGCAGCCGGGTCGGATACAAAGACGGTATTTGGGCCAGCGCGCACGACCTTGCCATACTGGCGATGCAACTCGGTGTGAATCGTGTGGGCTCTACCAGTCGTCACCCATTGTCGACGGTTAATGTTTGTCAGAGAAGCGAGGAACGGGCCAGGGATGTGGCTCAGGCGCAGGCGTACGCGGAAGAAGTAGACGGAGACGACAAAGAGGGCGAAGAAGAGGCGTACAAGGATTGCCATGATAATATTCTCTTTTAGAAAACAGGAAGCTGACTCGGTACCAATGCAACACACCGGTCCTGGCCTTGGACCATTTATTATGTGGATGCTCTTGCGCTACCAAAGGGGTCCCTGGACTTAGCCAATGGTCGAGCGGACCCGGATACGACCCATCGAGTACAGAGTACCCATGCGTCGTACGGTGAATCCTAGGGGTCAGAGTACGAAGATGAACAGCCGGAATATTTGTATATCTTCAGCTGTGAGGATTTTAATTGGAGTTTTTAGTAGGAGGTTTTCAATCGAGGCTTTCAATTGGAAGGAAACTTGGGAGGAAATTTTGGAAATGAAATTCTTGCTAATCATAAGCGGGCCAAAAGACCAGCGTCCTCTATGCCATTCCCCCGTTGACCCTGAGGGTCTGTCCCGAAACCCAGCTGCTGTCTTTACTACAGAGGAAGTATACCGCATTTGCAATCTCTTCCGGCTCACCGATGCGGTTGAACGGGCTGAATCCCGCGACCATCTTGAGCATCTGGTCTGACTTGCCGTTCAGGAAGAGCCCTGTAGTCGTAGGGCCTGGTGCGACGCAATTGACGAGGATCCCATTGCGTGCGAGGTCCTTGGCCATCACGCGGGCCATCTGCTCGACGGCTGCTTTGGCGGAGGCGTAGAGGAGATATGCTGGGGCAATGTTGGAGAGCACGGTCACACCGGTCGAGACGAGGATGATGCGTCCACCAGCGGGGATGTGTTTTGCTGCTTTCTGTGCCTGTTAGACACGAGCCAGGATATCCAAATAACATAAAGAATACAACCAACTCGTGGACCACAATGAAAGGAGTAAAAATAGAACAAAAGCAGCATAAAATAGAACAAGATTGGAATGAACAAGAATAAGCAAATCATGAACCCACCTGGGCGAGAAAGTATGGTCCCTTGACCATCAGATTATAGGTAAAGTCAAAGTCCTCCTCGGTGGTGTGCTCCAGATCGCGCATAGGCAGGATACCGGCATTGGGGATGAGGATGTCGATCTTGCCGAACTTGGCCACGGCCGCGTCCACCAGGCGATCAATGTCTGCCAGTTTCGAGGCATCTGCCTGCACCGCGAGAGCGCGGTCCTGGCCGATTTCGTCCACGAGCGCCTGGGCAGAGGCGGCGTCGGTGTTGTAGTTGATAACCAGGCTGGCGCCTTCGCTAGCCAGGCGCTGCGCTGTCGCTCTGCCGATGCCTTTCGAGGCACCAGTGATGAGAGCGACTTTTCCGGCGAGCGACATTTCGAAAAAAAAAAAAAAAATATAACTAGCTGTAGAGGGAGATTAGCAAGTCGAGGTGAGGTGGAAGTTTACCCTGCGTTTATCTGCGTTGGGAGAGACACTGGGAGACTGCTACGCCTGATATAGCCCTAACCGGACTTTAAGCCGGACTCCGACCGGATTACGCTCTAGCCGGGCCAAAGAGCAACCTATAAAAACGCGTCAGCTTACGGGCGATGTCAATCGAGGCTCTGCATAAGATCGACACTAGCGTATCGAGGTCCGTTTCTAGTCCCTGGTTCTCGGTCCTCGTCCTGATCCTCATTTTTCATCCCTCTTTAGGCCGACGGTTATCTCCGCCGCCGTCCCATACCTGGATGCACTCACTCCCAGCAACGCTTTTCTCTACTCTTTCGAAATAAACACCCGCCCATAATCAGTCGTATCTGCCCGTCATCTGCCTGTCATTCGCTTGCCGTACGCTTGCCGGCTGATTGCAGTCTGCCTGCTATCTATTGTTCGCCGGCCTGTAACCCGCATGTCTGAGGCCGATCTCCCTTCTACCATGCCTGAGGCAGAAATTGCCCTCCACCGACCGGCGCTGCATAGCAGCAGCACAATGGTGCTTGCGACGCCAACCACCCCCACGACCGAGACGTCTAAGAGCAGCAGCGACGATAACGGTACCAGAGGCAGCAATAGCAGTGGCAACACCACCAACAATATAGCCACCACTATAGAAAAAGAGGCGCCAGACCCAAACCTGGTCGTGTTCAGCGGCCCCGACGACCCGCTCAATCCGCAGAACCTTCCCCCATGGAAAAAATGGGTTTACGCCAACATCATCGGCTGGCTCTCGCTGGTGGTCACATTTGCAACGTCAGTCTTTAGTGCGGCCACGGGCGTGACGGCTGAGGAGTTTGGGGTGGGAAGGCAGGTGACGACTCTAGGGACGGCCCTGTTTATTGCCGGTTCGCGGTCCTCTTGACTGACTCGACTTGATGGATAGTAAACTAATGATTGTAAATGCAGGGTTCGCAGCTGGTCCTCTCCTCTTCGGCCCTTTGTCGGAACTATACGGACGCAAACGGCCGCTAATAGCCGGATACGCCGTCTTTGTGGTCTTCCAGATACCGGTAGGAGTCGCCCGCAACATCGAGACGCTCATTCTCTGCCGGTTCATCGGCGGTGTGGCCGCATCTGGGCCCTTGTCTATTGCAGGAGGGTATTTTGCCGACTTTTTTGATCCCGTTCAGCGAGGGCTGGCCCTGGCCATCTTCAGCGGGACGACCCTAGTGGGACCGATCGTAGGGCCGATCCTGGGAGGCTTCATCACGCAGAGGTGAGAAGGGGGGAGGACACACTCTGCTAGTCTGATGACGCGAGCTAATGAAATGCCCTAGTTACCTCGAATGGCGCTGGACGGCCTGGATCACCATGATTATGGCTGCCGCTGCTGGCCTCATCGGTCTTTTCGTCCTGCCAGAGACCTACGCCCCGGTCCTGCTCCAGCGCAAAGCTGCCAGACTGCGCCTCGAGACGAAGAACTGGGCTCTGCACGCCAAGTTGTATGCCATTTGTGCTCCTCTCCCCTCTCCCCTCTTCTAATCGATGCACAGAGACGAGTCCCCTATCACCATCGGCTCCGTTATCACCCGGTATCTTAGCCGCCCGCTGGTCATGCTGCTCCGCGAACCGATCCTCCAACTGATCACTCTATACATGACCTTCATATACGGATTTATCTATCTCCTCTTTGAAGCGTACCCGGTCAGCTTCATCGAGGAACGCGGGTACAGTCTCGGCGTCGGTGCACTGCCCTTTCTCTCGATTGGGGTCGGAGTCGTTCTTGGGTCAGCATATATTTTCTACTTTACCCGCACCCGGATCCGTCAGACATTCGTGTCGACGGGGCGAATTAGACCAGAAGACCGTCTGTACCCGATGATCCCTGGAGCGTTCTTGCTCCCGCTCGGCCAGTTCTGGTTCGCGTGGACGTCTTTTCCATCCATCTCTCCATGGCCGCAGATTCTGGCGGGTGTGCCGATTGGCGCGGGGATTCAGATTATCTATCTCCAGGGGCTGGCATATCTCGTTGATGTTTACCTTGTGAATGCGAACTCTGCCATTTCGGCGAACGCGATCGTGAGGTATGTTCTCCTAGCACTAGCATATCATGAGGAGAAGAGAAGGCTGATAGGAAGCAGATCAACTGTGGCGGCGGGATTCACTATGTTTGCGACGCCCATGTACCATCGACTAGGTGTAGGTTATCTACAATGGCATCTCTCCCCCAGTACGTTAATGAGGTACTGTAGGTCCGTTGCGCGTCCTCGCTGCTAGGCTTCCTAGGCGTGGCCTTCATTCCAATCCCGATTGTTTTCTACATCTACGGCGAGAGGGTCCGCAAGTTGAGTCGGTATTCGCCTACTCTGTAGACTTTGGCTCAATTACAACATCACTTTAATAAAATCTATGCTGTTTACATCCCCCTCGGTTCTTGACAACGACTAGAATTACAAGCAGTGATCTGGGTTCCCGTCTGGATTCCCCCACCAGGTCGGAAACGGCCTTTCAGTCCCACTAGCCCCCAACACGGCAAACGACAGGATAAAGATAACCAGCTGCGAGCCCCCATCCAGTGCTGCCCCGATAAGGTAGTTGTATTCGTTGTAGACCCGAGGTAGTCTTCGCCGAAGCCAGAACTGGCTGAATATGCCGACGACAATGGCACTCCCCACCCATGCGGTGGTTCCGTAGTAAACCTGGCCCGCATGCGCGAGGATGATTGTCGTGTTGAGTGGCCAGTTGCGGATCCGTGGGAAGATTTTGCTCAGTCCCCAGTGGATGGCTGGGAAGACGAGGCCGATAATCAGACCTAGTGGGACAATGAGGTACCGACCATGTGTCCCGTAGATTTCTTTTGCAAGCGACCAGGTGATGGCCTGACTGTTGAGACTCTGAACCAACGAACCACTCCACACGTTGTTTCCGATCGGATCAAGGAGAATCTCGCGTTGGCTGGTGACGATGGTGATCATGACGACGTAGTTGAGGGCTGCGCCGAGGAGGGTACCATAGACTTGGGTTGCGAACATGATTCGATGAGGAACCTTGGTGTATTGGCCTATCTTGAGCCAGTTTGCGAGATTGACTGAGAGCAGAATTACCTGGTGCGACCAGCTGGCAAAGTACAGACCAGCCAGGGGTCGGCCTGGGTGCAGAGCACCAGCGACCATTTTTGAGAGCTGATTAGTCGAGACACCAGTGCCGTACAGACCGTATAGCACGCAGGAGAAAGGGGCAATAAAAGACCCGAGAATGAGGGATATGATGTACCCCCAGGCTGGGAGCGTGGTCTCTCCTTTTATTGTGACGATCAGGCCAGCAAAGAAGGCGAGCACAAAGGAGGCATAGTACCACCACATGGGCACCTCCTTGTACTTGAGCATGCCCTGGTAGTGAGGGTCGGGCTGTGTCCTGCTCCGTGCTTGTTTCCATGCAGTCTCCATGTCCTTCCAGTAGAAAATGAGGACGTGTGAGATCAGGGCGCCGATGGCGAGGTTCTGGGTAAGGTATCCCCAAACGGTGCTCGAGGTGAGACTCGGGAGGCCGACCTGCTCAAGCTTGACGTAGTCGATCGTTCCCTGGGAGTTTATTACGGAGTCCGGGGAGAATGTGGTCCCGTTGCTGTGAAAGAGCGAGGTCGACATGAACGGGAAGCTCTTTGCATCCCATGCGTTGCCATAGTATGTTCCGGCCATGACCACATAAAAAATCGCGTACCCGATCCATGAGTTCACCTGCTGCTTTAATGGGAGCGAGAGATAGGTGCTCTGGATATACTGCCAGTCAAGCGAGAAGTTCAGCAGTCCCATACCCTCGTTCGAAGAGGCACCTCCAAAGATCGTCGTTATGATTTTTCTTGTATGCATCGGCGCTCGCAGGGATGCAAGACAGACTACTGAAAACCCACCAAGCCATGTCATCATGTACGCCGGGAAAAGCTCCCAGACGGCCGCAATCCCTAGAGCCCAACCAAACTTGATCAGCCGGCGCTTGTTGTTGCGTGGATTGAAGTGCAGATTCTGGTAAAGGACCACCTGCGGCAGAGTCGACCAGTAGACCATCTCAGCCGGATAGACAATGAGAGGACGGAGGACTCCTGCGAGGACAAAGCCACAGAGAGCGATGGAGAATGTGCTCAGGACAGCCGTGGACGCCGAGATGTGTAGACCATAGAACAGTCTCTCGACGGCGCGGACTTCGACACCAGAGAGACCGTTGTTGCCAGACGATGCGATCAGGGCTGCAACGACGTGCTCTTTGATCCCAAAATCCTGTCCAAAGCTCATGAATCGCAGAACGCTTTGTAGCCAGCGCCATTTGACTCGCTCGGGTCGGGGCGTAAAGATGGCCCATGCCTTGCCGAAGATGAAAACAAGCACTGCTAGGGTTAGGCCATGGTCAGAGACTAAAAGCGTAGAAGCCTACGTTGCAAGAACACAGCTGAGACCTGAACTTGGTACGGCTTGAAGACGTAGAGGATGGTGATAACGCTCGAGAGGGCTGTAAAGACAGTGCCCAGGACGATAGAGCGAAAGGTCAGGGCTGGATCGCCATCGTCGCGGTCTGAAACGATGAACCGTGAGATATCGGCACCTGTAGAGATCAGCATAATTCCGGCGAGCAGGATTATAGAAGAGGGAATCTGAGTGCTGACCAGTGCGGATCACAGGGTGCCCCTTGACATATTCCACATCATCATGGACCTGGATCTGCCCTTCTAAGTTCTCAGCCGGCGCATTGTTGTCCTTGTCCACTGCTTCGCCAACAGCAGTCTCTTTATACGAAGAAAGCTGCATTGTCTCAATCACTCTTTTAAGAGTTATTACTTAGAGTCGGTCACCGCTTGTTGGGCTAGAGGTGCTGCCTTTTATCATGAGAAAAAAAGGCGAGGTTACATCGACATGGTGCGATATACGCTTAGATGAGGGCATGGGCACCACCAGCAATATAATCCATATACTCCGAGACACTTTGATCCACTCTTGGCAGATGCTTAGCCTGTTTTTGATTAGATGTCCTGCTAACTGGCGGTGTTGCTAACGCCATCACCGACAGCGATTGCGTTCGGCCGAGCATCATATGAGATGAGAGGGGAGGGGAGCAACGGTCCTCCTTCACATATCCCAGGTCATCACCCTGAAATAGCGTCGAAACAATGTCTGTTGTCATTCCGCCCGTTCCTGTTGGTCCTGACGGCCAGCCTGATATTCAGTACCTGCCGGATCCCGTGAAGTACGCCGCTCGTGCTGAACGGCGCCAGAGAGAGGAGAATCTTCCACGGACATTGCCAGAGGGATTCCCGCAGGAACTAAAGTCGGATTTAGCCTGGGATGGAAAAACTGTTGGGGAAGTATATGACTGGAATTATCATCTCACCGAAGATGATTTGAAGGAAGTCGACCAGGCTCTCCTTCATTTCAAAAGTGAGTGAAACCCCATAAGCAAGCACAGCAAAACTAACAAGCTAGCCCTCAACCTGCCCATCGGCCTTGTCAACCAAGAGACATTCCCGCTGTACAAGCTGCACAATAGCCTGCGCCTGATCTCACGCGAGATCCATCTCGGCCGCGGGTTCAAGGTCATTCGCGGGGTCCCGGTCGACCAGTACACGCGGGAAGAGAACTTCATCATCTACGCTGGAATCGCCTCGTATATCGCCCCAGTCCGCGGCCGCCAGGACAACAACTGGCAGGGAAAGCCGACGTGGTGCTGGCCCATATCACCGATCTCAGCCGCAAGGTCGACACCAAGACGATCAAAGCCCCGGCGTATACGACCGAGAAGCAAGTCTTCCATACCGACGCAGGGGATGTGATTACTCTGTTCGCACTTCAAGAAGCAGCAGAGGGCGGCCAGAGCTATCTATCCAGCAGCTGGCACGTATACAACGAGCTGGCGCGCACCAGGCCCGATCTCATCCACACTCTTGCCGAGCCCTGGGTCGCCGAGCAGGGCGGCGATGTCGTTAGCCGCCCATTGCTATACTATCAGCCCCAGACATCGAGCTCTCCAGAGCGACTGATCATTCAGTATGCCCGGCGAGGGTTCACGGGGTACTGGGGTAAACCTCGCGCTGCGACACTACCTCCGATCACGGAAGCCCAGGCAGAGGCGTTGGACGCGCTGCACTATTTGGCCGAGAAGTCGGCAGTTGCGCTTGATTTCCACAAGGGCGATATCCAGGTCATCAATAACCTGTCGATCTTCCATGCACGCGCGGGCTTCACTGATTCTGACGAGAAGAGGCGGCACCTGGTGCGGCTGTGGCTCCGGGACCCAGAGTTGGCGTGGGAAACCCCTGAGAGACTCAAGTCGCGGTGGGAGTATGTTTACGACGGAGTGGATGCAGCAAAGTCAATTTTCCCCCTCAAGCCTTTTGTCCGGAGTCAGTAGAAAGACTGGAAAAACCATACAAGACGAGACTGAGTGCTGATAACTCACTGGGTGCAAGCTCGTAATGAATCCCTAATCTGGCAGTCCAGATTCTGCTCCAATATGGGTATTAATAAGAGAGGTCATCGATGTTCATCTTCACCCAGTGGCCAGATAGTCAATTATGGTGTCTCGGAAGAATGGTACGCTGAATTGATACTTCATTAAATGCTATCGGCAGTTATTGAATCATCGAAGTGTGATTGTGTGAGTGCCGTCTTTTGAAAGACTAAGATATATAAATCAACCGTCTTCGATATACAACACAGCGGTATGTACTATCGGCATGTTCTCTCCCAGTACATTGGCATTAAACATCCAACATTTTCACCACCAATCAAAAATCATCAGAGGAATCATCCAGCCAATAGTCCTCTAGAACTACTGGACTAGACAGCCTCCCGATCACTTTTAGTAGTGTTATCTCGAACCTCACCCTTACCCTGCTCTTCGGCGAGAGAATGGCCGCTGATTCATTAGCCAAGACCACATTTCGACGGAGAGAAACGTACAAGATCGTATGCATTTCATCGAGAGTCTTCCCCTTGGTTTCCGGGAGAAAAAAGAATGACCAAATGATAGCGAGCAGCATCCAGGAGGCGAAGAAGAACCACGTCCCGTACCCAAGGCTATTGAAGATGTACGGGAGAGCTTTGGTGATAACGAATTGGATCAACCTGCTGATTTAGATATGGATACTAGGTGAAGGGAATTGCATACCATTGCACCAGCGCAGCCCATGTCCCCGTGAGATTTCGCAGCGCGCCGGGGAAGATTTCGGCGGAGACAATCCAGGGGATACCGTTGAGACCAAAAGACCAACTGGATACCAGTTACTCGAGTTCCAAGCTGAAGCCCATTCAAAAGTGAGGGGCACTTACAAGACGGAGTAGATCATAATCATCGCAGTCGCCGCTCTACCACCAGCCTCCGTGGAGGGGGACAATTCCCCGCCGGCGTCTATGATATCGGCTGGATGCCCAACTTTGACGTATGCACCCACAAACCAGAGACATAGAGGGCAGGCCAGTGACGAAACAATGGTCGGACGTCGGCGGCCCCACATATCAATGAGAATGCCGTAGAATATAATTGATGCGACGGCTGTAAACTCATCAGTTAATCCCTATTGTCAGCCAGAGATACTTAAGGAGAAGAACTTACCTTTTACCAGGCCATAAATACCTGTATACAGAGCGACATCAGTGATCCCCAACGACGCAAAGAGTATGGGGGAATAGTAGTTGATAGCAGCAGCTCCCGACATATTCTGCAGTGCAAAGGCACAGAGGACGAGCAGAACACGATTCCACATCCCATGGCGCGAGAGCTCGAAGAGTGCGCCTCGGATATATGCCAACCAACCTTGTCCGTACTTCTCGGCGATCCGAGCTTCCTCCAGCAGCCTGGTGCGGTTCATCTCGATGTCTTCCTGGACATCTAAAATAGTCAGCATGGGACTATGTCCTGAGTCTTGGTGGGAGATTACATTGATGAGACCGTGGCAGTTTCCTCAACGCCTCCAGGGCAGCCGTCGCGGCATCCTCACTGTCTTTTCGCATCAGCCAGAGAGGACTCTCATGGAGGAAAAGCCACCAATGAAAAGGACTCCTGCGGGGATGATCTGGACTGCCATAGGCACTCTCCAGCTTGCGGCCGAGGAGTTGTCCATGTTCTCGTTAATGCCATAGTTGATCCAGAATCCAACCAAGCTACCAATCTGGTATGCGACTTCGAAGAACCCGGTGAGGAAGCCCCGGATCGACACGATTGACAGCTCGGCAATATAGCTGGGGACGGTCGCGGTGATAGCGCCGCATGCGATGCCGGTGAGAGCTCGTCCAGCATCTGCTCTAGTTAACAACCTTGACTACTACGGGGATATGACTTACATATATAGGAAAGGTGATGTGTTGCAGCCGTCATCACAATCGCGCCAATAAGAAACAGCAGTGTGTTTGCCTGAAGGGCCCATTTACGCCCAATTTTGTCGGTCACTTGGTCCGGTTAGCCAGTGAGACCGTCTCTAACGGCTTCACTCAGGCAAGAAGCAGAAGATGGCGCCGAAAAATGCGCCGGCCTGAAAGGTTGACGTGATATTGCTTGAAATATCCGCCGCCTCCGACTCGACGATGTTGAAGGCATCAACGAAGCTTTGGCGGGCAATGGTAGTTCCCACAAAAGCCGAGTCATAGCCGAACCTGGCGGATCAGTTGGATGTTTTTCGTTACAACAGCACCTACTCACAAGAGTGTACCAGTGGCAATGATGGTGGCCTCGGTGTACAGCCGCCAGTTATATACCTCTTTTGGGGTCGGGCGGTCTTCGACTGTACGGAACATGTTGACAGGAGTCTAGAGGGGTATCTAGAGGTGAAGAGAGCAGAATCGGTAGGATATTATGATTCAGCGGGGTGCTGGACTTCTTCACGTTGATTGATGGAAGATCCCTGGCCGAGTCCCGAGTGGAGATCTATACGATGCTAAGGATGAAGCCATACGAGATTACGGCTTGCTTTTACCGTACCTACCGAGATGGCGTGGGTCAATTGCCTAGATAAAACAGGAACACCAGCTATTCCATGTGTAAAAAGGATTTGAATTATCAAAAATATCTTGCATAGCGTTGCTATCTTCCAAAGGTGTATCTAGAAGCCTTGAAAGAGGAAATCTACAGTCAAACCAACCACCCCAAGAGAGAAACGCGCGAGCAGAGCGCCTGCCAGTTAAAGAATTGATGCTGAGCTTGCTATACAGTTTGAAGAGCATTACGGCAATTCCCTGCCTAGGGCTCAACATCGTCAGACTCATCAGGACCCCGGCCACGGCCAGCCGCCCGGGGTCCGCGCGTACTCCACAATTGAATGCCGATATGCCTGGAGCTTTGGTCCTGACAGGGGCTGTCACCATGAGCAGCGTGACTGACACGATTGCCACGGGGCTCACGGATCTCATAATCGACTTCCTCATCAACCCGCGAAGGTCTGCTGAGTCCACGTTGTCCAAAGCGAGGATGTTGTTCTACTGGCTGAAAGTCAACATCTGTAGAGTGTCGACTGGAGCGATGCCCTCGGGGCTCACGGATCTCATACTCGACGTCCTCATCGACCGGAGAAGGCCTGCTGGACCGACAGGGCCCTGAGCGGGGAGGAAGCTCCCCAGGCTTCGAGTCCTCGGTGTAGCGGCTAGAGCATCTTTCAGACCGTGGAGACTCGCGAAAGTCAGTGTGAGAGCGTGCAGGGAGGTTATCCTCGTACTCATCAACCCGGACCTTGTAGACTTTCGGCTGTCTAGAGTCACGGCGGCTAGTGCATGTACGGGGATGATCATCCTCATACTCGTCGACCTTGACTTCGTAGGGCTCACGGTATCCACTGGGCACATGAGCGTCACTTGGCCGTGTGTGCTGTCGGACCTTGAATAAATTAATACCCTCGGGATCACGCTCGATAGGCAAGTCCTTAGCCGGGCTGCGATACTTGGTGTAGTACAAAACCTTGTTATCATCGGTTCGTCCACGGGAGCGAGAGGAGCGGGCACCTCGAAATTTATGTGTCTCAAGGCAGTCATCAGTATATCTGCGAGATGTTGGACAGGCTCGAGCGTCCCGATCAATCCCGGAGGGGGCAGCGTGGTCACTAGCTTCATCATCCCCGTCGTAATCCAACGTGCGTGAGCGACCTGACGTCCTCACGGATCTATGACTCTTTCCTCTAGAATGGTGTACGTAACGGGGGATCTCCTCGTCTTCGGAATCGTATCCTTCATTGTAGTCTAGACGAGGGCTCATGTTGACTAAGGGAGGTTACAGTAATTGGTAATTGATGGATCGGAAGCGAGATGATGGGCAGGAAATTTGAAAGTAGAACTGAGGTCCTTATATCCACACCTCCATTGATTCTGCAATATGTAATCCCTTGAGATGTTGAAAACGGGGTTTACTAAAGCCCTTTATCGAGAGGTTACAGTAGGTACTCACATTGGATAGCCTTTCTCTTGGATATCATAGATGGCTCAATGATTTTTGGCACTGAGTACAAAGGGAGAATAGGGACGATATAGGACTTCAAAGCCGAAGTCGCAGCCCCTCATTTGGAACAACCAAGGTTTGTGAATGAACGCGAAACCTAGGACCAAGATATTAAAAAGTGACAAAGGGCAGATTGACCTATTTGTGACCATGAAGAGGGAGAAGCAGTGTCTTTGGCCGATCCTACTGGGGCTCGAGAACTCGGATAAGCCTCTTGATCCCAATGAAAGTGACGATTTGAATTCGTAACTGGACAGAGAAAGCAGACTCATACGAACAGCCAATGACGAATCACAAGGGGCGAATGACTTATTGGCATTTTGATTGACTATTTCTTTACGGAGTATAATAGTGTTACAAATGCCTTGTAACCATAAGCACGACACGTCGCCGACTCCTGAATGCAGCATAAACGCGATTCCGCCAGCTGACACACGCAAATCTTGATGGAAACCTACACGGAATGACCGAATATCATGTCAAGCCGTAAATGACCACGGAATCTATCCGACGGCCGAATTTTGTACAGATTATGCGAACCGATTCTTCGCCGAGTCAACAGGATTTGAATGTGACCTCACAGCTGTTGAACACTGCCTCAACAACCCCGGTAATAGACCTTGCGCTCTTACCTTTCCCTTGAAAACAGAAAAGGCTTGCATTAGATATATGAAGATCGCCGTCAGGTGGGGTCCAACAGAGCTGGGCTAATGCATAATGCTGTGACATAGAGACTGGTGACGCGCGCGCGACATAGGTCGAGGATGTTCCTGGGCAATACTTAGACTTTATACTTGACTCCAATCATCAATTTATCAAACATAAAAAAGTAAAAAAAGAAAAACATTTGGAAAAAAAAAATTCCTAGTCCATATATGCTTGGTTAAATGGGGGGAGACAGTTGTTAACTACATTACAGGAAGCCCACCTAGAGCCCATATATACTGCAGAACGCCGGTCAAACCAGACGCTGAAGGGTAAACTCGAAAAATAGTGATGAATTGTCCTGCTACTGATCGAATGATTTGGAGAGGCTTAATGCCGGGGTGAATGGCGCAGGTGGTTGAGCGCTTAGAGACACAGTCAAGCACTGCTTGCTCAATAATCCGGGGAAAAAAACAGCCACTGAGCTCAGCGAGTGAATAGTGAAGCGAGGAATGTCAGAACTACTGCTTCCGCGTCGTCCCTAGATTAATAAAGACACCGCGTGTCGTCTGCATGTCTTAGGTTACAGGCGCCACTAGAGGCCAATTGGTTGAACTACATCCGATTTCACTAGGCTAAGAGTCAGATATCCCCATATTGGTATATATAATGTGTTCTAAGGGCTGGGTTCAAGAGGGCTGCTGACAATGCGGATTCAATTTCTGGCCCCTTGTGGCAGGCCAAATATGTCCCCTGTTTCAGGGTGTCAGGGGTGCAGTCTACACCTACGATCTGACGTGCAGTCTGAACGGCACGAGATGGTCAACCTCTCGATGCAGTAACAAAACCATAAGTTGTAGAATGCTAGGTATAATGAAATTGAGGTTCTTTGTACAAAGACCTGAGATGATAACCTTATGTGAAGAGGAATGATTCATGGCAACATTCACGGAAAGCTTGCGAGACAGCTTTACAAACAGTTCATAGAAAGTCTAGAGCAGGACAAATATGAGTGTAGCAATGGCCGCCACACTGGCCCCAACCATATTCACCGCTGACAGCGGCGCAGCGTCGACGTCGGTATCGGTCGGATCCGTGGCATTGGTGACATCCTGTGTGCCTACGACCTTTAAGCAGGTCAGGGAGGCAGCCGTGTTGTTGACCGGGCTATTGGTGCTGTTGTCCGAGGTGAAGACGGTGAGGATAGGGGTAATCTTGTACATCTCGGCGAGGTTTCCTTGTTCCGTGTAGTTGCCCTTATGAGATGACAACCATCAGCAGGGGTACATAATGAAAGATGGCAGAACATACCTTTGTCGTGTCATCGTAAAGCTGGGCGAGATTGTCTGTCTTGGGCAAGATAGGCCAGCAGTTCGAGGAGCCATTGGCAGACTGCGAGATGGTAGACAGATTGCTCAAGGAGACAACGTCGAAACTGCCCAGTCCATCACCGGAGCCTGTCATGTCACTGCACTCATCTGGAGGATTGTTACGAAGGTCTGAAGCAAGCGCTGAGCAAGCATTGGAACCGGAGTACTGTAATTTGCCAGCCTGCCGAGTCAGACCCTCAATGCAACCCTGCTGGATGACGTCGGGGCAAGTCCCATATGAGGCCCGCGTGTCGACGGTGATGCTGTCGTTGAGTTTGGGGACATCAAAGTGGCCAGTTGGAGGGTCGTTGAAGACCACAGCACAGCCAGACACGTCGGCCACCTCCAAATTGGACGGCGTTCCAAGATAGTAGACAGACCTGAAGGAGCGAGACTCTTCGGAACCATCACCCCCGGCATTTCCGCCGGACTTTGGATCCTCGATGTGGACCCCCTTCACTAGGGAGATGCCAGCCAATGAGTCTGGCGCGTTTGAGACCCGTGCCAATCCAACACCGGCATAGGTCTCGTCTGCTACAGTGCAAGAGTCCCAGCCCTCGTTGGGGCAGTCGAGGTCTTTGCAGCCGACAATGTCAGTCGGAAGGTCCTGAGCCAGGCTTGAGATGACGGGGGCGAGGAAGAGGACTTTGGAGTGGATCATGTTGGGCTTGAAGGATTGTATGAGAAGCCAAAAGAGGAACAGTGCTGGTGTGATCTGGAGAGAAAGACGGAGGATGTCGATAGAGATAGCGGTGCTTTAAGGAACCAGTCTGTAGTGCAATGAAACCATAGTTAAATGAAGAGCTAAGCAAATGACCTCAGCGGCTTGTCAAGAACCTCTCGTCAGCGCACATCGCTGCAGATCGTCTGCTCAGCCCTGCGCTAAGGAGTAGCCTGTATACTATCAGGTTCAGAGTCGCTGTAAACGTCGGCCCGGAGGGGGACCCACTGGGCGCTTCTGCAGGCCAAGAGGGCTGAATCAAGGTTGAAGAAACATCATGATTCATGCGAAGGATGCTCTCCAGGGCTTTTGGCCCCAGCTAGCCAAGGAACCAAACCAAATGACCGTGCTTCTCGTACAGTCTTTTCCTGTTCCGATTTTGCTGGGGCCGCCCCCACGCCGATCTATATGATGAAGCTGCAGTGAGAGCAATTTCAACACACTGCAGGATTTGGCCCCTGGGACGATGTAACATACTAGCAGAGCTATTCGAATGCTATGCAAGAGAGAGCTGTGAGTATACCGATGTTGATGCAAATCGGTCCGGGCCGAACTATACAGAACAACAACCAAACCCCGAAGTCGGCCAGCCTATATAAACCAGCCAGAAGACCGACGATGAAGCCATCATCCTCAAGCCTCTCAGCAGCTCTTCTCATCCATCTCTAAGCTTCTTCAGGCTCTCGGCCGCAGCTCTAAAGCCTTCAGTTCTCAGCGTCTTCTCGTACCAATTCTCTTTTACCACATCCGATCACCATGGCCGGAGTCGTTGATGCAATCGGGGTTATCTCCGGTCTCTTGACAATCGTGTCGTTCAGCATGGACAATTTTGGCCAGGATCAAGATCCTGGTTCGACCATCAAGGTTGCCGTTGGTCTTGACGGTCCCGGCGGCACTGAGAATGCTGGTGGTGACCTGCCCGATGTGTAAGTGCATGGATCACACAACGCTTGCAATTTCCTGCTAAGCATAAACAGCCGCATCTGGAACGATTTTGGAGAGTACAAGGCCATGACTGCCGACCCTGGCTCTGTTAGCAACGGGAACATTGGCACCATCACGGTCGACCACGACCAGCAGGGTGTCTACTCCCTCTTCTCGGCCAACAACGACGCCATCTGCATTGCCTGGGTGACCACAACCTGGGCCGAGACTGCAGGCGGCAACAAGTATGCGGTATCTGGAGACTACGGCGAAGCCTGTGGCGGAACCTGGTACGAGAGCAACCTGTGGACCAATGGAGAGAACTCCTACCAGCCCAAGTGCTTCTGGATTGACGGCAACGGCGACCAGCCCAACACCGGGTTTCAAGTACGCTGGCCCCGGTACTCGTCTGACCAGTTCGACGAGGGCAACACCGACCCGGCCAACATCTGTAACGATATCGACTTTGGCCTCCGCACCGAG
Source organism: Aspergillus nidulans FGSC A4 (assembly GCF_000011425.1). Lineage (NCBI taxonomy): Eukaryota > Fungi > Ascomycota > Eurotiomycetes > Eurotiales > Aspergillaceae > Aspergillus > Aspergillus nidulans. The sequence goes on along the minus strand of NC_066257.1, from coordinate 116,741 downwards.
GAGGACCCCAGCAGCATCAACTACTGGGTCAAGGGTAAGAAGCGTGATCTGAACAGCCGCCGCATGCGTGCTCGCCGCGATGTCCGCGCTCCTTGGACCGAGACCGAGCTCGTCGTTAGTGAATCCAAGTTCCACTCTGCCGTCAAGCTCTGCGAATCCGAGACCTCCATGGGGCCCGACTTTGTGCACGTTGAGGAAAACATTTTTTGCGACATGGGAGCAAAGAAGGCATACCCTCTCTGCACTGGTAGTGGTGTCGGCACCAACACCACGGCCACGTCCCAAACCTGCTTTGATCTTGAGTCCAAGAACCTGTTCTCTGGGGGTGCCGTCAAGCGAGCCAGCCCCTACACCAGTATTCGCGACTGGCGCTCCAAGAACCCGGCTACCATCTAGATGGATAAATTGGACCTAGCATAGAGTGCCTTTGAAGGCTACTCTGCACCTGTAAATAGTTTTGCATTCTTTCTGGTACATAGTGCGTTGGGACAGTTTCATTGTCTGATTCGCCTGCGCCAGCTATATCAGGTTGGTCGCTGGTGTGGCAAAACAGTCCTGAGTGTTTGCTATATATATTATTTCAATTGATATTTGAGAGTCAATCAGATCTTTCTCCTGAAAAAGCTCAACCTCGGCGTCGATTTGAAGGAATTATCCCTGTCACATTTCACCAGCCGGCTAGGATTCCCGAGGTATAATGGTAGTATAGTTGCTGCGCCTTACGCGTCACGGTCAATCTCCGCTTCTTCTGGGGCCAGACCGGGTCGGTTTCGGTATAGTATCAGGTCAGTACAGCAGCTCTAGCGCTACGAGGCAATCCTCATCTCAAAAGACGCAAAACCTTTTGACAACTACGGAGGAATTGGTATATATTGACTTGTCACTGATGACACTGCATAGATGTGCATTGACTCTTTGATCTCAAGCCGGCTTGAATGTCTGAGGGGACACTTTGGAAATGCAAGCTCGCTTCGTTAGCCCCCCGCCAGCAGCACTCCCAATATTTGAATTTGAAGCTCGGGATCGACTCTTATCATCTAAATATTCCAGAACTGTGCGCCCATGTCGCCACAACAGCGGCCTCATCACTTGAGACAGACTTGTCTTCTTCTAGAGACCTTGTGTGAATTATGAGCAATCTGACATTATGGCAACGACTAGATGAGTTCGGGCCCTCCAACCAGTTTTCAAGCGCGAGCACTTCATACTTGATATATCATACTCAGACCGACATAGCCTTTTCTTGGATTATCACAAAATGACACTATGACCGACGATGTCGAGACCCTGACGGTCTGAAGCAATTTGCCAATGTTATCTGTTGTACTTTTTGTAATTATATATCGTTAGGCGTACCGACCGGTTATCTGCTCGGATAGACATGCCTGAGACGCAGGGAGCCCACGCACGAATCTTCTCTCAAATTTTCAGTGGTGATCAAGGTGGCAAAGACATCAAAGAAGTGCATAATTCGCAACAGAATGGATCGAATTTGCAATATCCTCGGCTCTCAAAGGCGCAGCACGGGCCTGCTGGTAGGCCAACGTGCGCACAGTATATCGAGATTTCCCTATCGCTCAGGGACAGCCTTAGCAGGTTATTTGACAATCATGCAGATCTTTTGAGTTTGAGCTTGTCCAGAAGTCTACCAAACGCGGTAGAAACCCCGAAACGAGCAGTTTGTTTTGCGTCTGTGGATGAAACAATTCGATCTGCGGTCTGTTCCAACTGCCGGACAAGAACCGAAGATATTCCGGCAGATCTTAGTTCATCGCTCAGATCTTGAGACACGACCTATACTCCATTAGCCGGCTGCTGTTCGGCATTCGCGGGCCTCGGCGCTATATCCAACTTCCCGGTCCCATATCGAGGATGAAACTCCTCGGTTGGTGGACAGGATCGAATTAAAATTTGGGAATTTCAAAAAAGTGTGTTGACCGAGTCGCCCAGATACTGCGACGGCGGGACATAAATAAGACCTTTCCTGTATGGTCTGCTCAAGATTATTGCCGCATAACTCGACAGACCATCCACGATGAAGACATCAGTTCTATCAGCAGGCCTGAGCCTCATTACCTCGGTAGTAGCGTTTCCGCACTACTTGGACATTGAGCGACGCTGGGAGCCCAGAGAATGGATTGCCCCAGGACCAGACGACTGTAAGCTTCATTTTCGTCATCTACTTTTTTCGGCGACTTGTTGACAGTCAGGCATAAGCCCGCGGTCCGTGTCCGGGTCTAAACACCCTCGCCAATCATGGCTACCTCCCCCGCAATGGTAAAGGGATAACGCTGGATATCCTCAAAGAGGGCATGCTTGAGGGGTTCAATATCGAGCATGGCGATGCGGTGCTTTTGTTCTTCCAGGCTATCAGGACCAGTCCAATTCCTTTCTCGGACAGGTTCGACCTCGCCGACCTCGGCCGGCACGGCATACTGGAACACGATATTAGTTTGAGGTACGTCTGCCCCGCTCAGTATCTGACCTGGTCGAGATGTATTCTGACGTCAAACTACTGCGTATTAGTCGCTCTGATGCATACTTTGCCGACCCCAAACCGTTTAACGAGACCGTTTGGGCCGAGACGATGTCGTACTTTACCACCTCAATGATCACTGTCGAGCAGCTTGCAAAGGCTCGGATGGGACGCCTGGCTACCTCCAAGAAGACGAACCCTGAGTTCGAGTTGTCCTTGCTTGCCGACGGGTTCAGCTGGGGCGAGTGCGCCTCGTTCTTCGAGATCATGGCGGATGGGACGACTGGGACGGTGGACAAGAAATACATTGACTACTGGTTCCGTACGTGATCCTAATCTATGTGGCCGTTCAGATACTAACCAACCTACCTTTCAGGAAACGAACGCATGCCGACCGAGCTCGGCTGGCAACGACGCAATGTGACAATGAAGGGCTCTGAGCGGATCAAGTACAGCCTGTTGCTCATGGAAGCTGCCGGCGTGAAGAAGCGAGACATGACATCGGATGCGTATGGTCTGCCTATCGTCCACTGATTCCTGGCGTAGGGTCTCAGAATGTTGTAAGACGAGATGGGTGGAGTCTTCCAGTGTTTCTTGATCAATACCTTATGAACCAGCGTACACGCTGCGCGGACTTTGGAGAGCGTTAGGCTTCACCAGAATCACTTTCTCTTGCAGCTTGACATGCACTTAAGTGACCATAGAGGTAGGGAGTAGGACATGTACTCTGTAATTGTCAAATGTACGACGTCATGATGAAAGGGTTACGCGAAGGCTAGGCATGAAAATTTCCGATCACACCACCAAAGTAAATCCTACAGCCAGGCAATCAAAGGCTTCGATGCCCCGATCGAGCCTGAATGAGGGTGCCCTATCTGATCTGAAACCAGCTCGGGCCAGGCTGTGGTACAAGACTTGTGAGGGCATTGAAACGGCAGCTGGGAGACATCACCGGGCTTCTTTTAAAGTGTGTACTTAAATCTAACCATGAGCACAGCAGGTTGTTCTACCCTTTGAAATTCTAGTGCTCATACCGTTCATTCCCATTTCAACCCTCATTCCTTTGTCGACGGCCTACGTCCGACACCCCTTCTCGAGACGCGAATACCGCCACGGGTATCCTCCTCAAGATCTATGCCGCTCCCAATTATCAACAGTGTCCATATGATAATGAGACAAGAGATAACATAGGTTCAGCAAAGGCATGGACATTACGACCCCGTGGTCTGTTTCTTCTCGATAGGGTTTTCCCAATCATTTTCATCTCTAGCATGGAGGCATGTTAGGATCTGCCTGACGATCACGGCAAGACCAACACATCTAGACCGCACATCGCCCATACAGAGAGACTCTAGGCCCCTTTCTTATGGTCGATAATTCCCACCTCAAGAAAAATCTTTGGATATACCTGCACCAAAGTCGTCTAAGGCGTGCTGACGTATCTACAAGTGCCAAGGCGCCGAGATGGGTCGACTCTTATGATATTGTCACAGCGGATGAGCGCCAACGGTCGAGGGTAATATAGAGAAATTATTCTGGGCCTTCTTGCCTGAAGGGAGTGAACTGGCATTCAGCACTGATCCAGGCACCGTTTTGGTAGGTACAAGCGAGGGGCGCTATTCCAGCGATAAAGTGACTTCGACAATGATTTCATGGAAGTCAAGGGCATACCAGCTGTTCTACGAGAGGATGACACGCCATCGAGGCCAGCCAACCAGGTGGTCGCACTGTGGAACCGGTGAACTAGACTCGGGCGATCTGCGATGGAGCAAGCAGATTCCATGTCGTGGGAGCATATTGTAACACAATGAGTGAGCCGTTCAAGATCTTCATGACTTGTCTGCTTTTGCCTCGGACTATTTCTGATGATTTGTACAACCCAAATTGCCGCAGCGAAAAAGGGTTTCCGACGAGCTCGAGCGCATTATCGGCCCAGATCGGCTTCCAGGTCTCGACGGCCATCTCACCTGCCCTACCTTACGGGATTTGCGAAGGACTTTACGTGCTGGTGGCTGTTTGCACTCAGAGGACTCAATCTGGCTGGCGAAGAACGACAAACATATTGTATATTGGATCCGGCAAAAAACGACAGTACCTTGCAAGGGTTTGGGTTAACCACATATACCGGACTGCCTTTGTGGGCCCCAGATTATCCCAGCTTGAGCAATGGCTGACAAGCCTTGCCAATACCTGGCGGTGTCTGGATTATGTCGGAAGATACGGCCTGGTCAGCATTTGGACAACGTCTTCGCGATCACGGTGGCTCCTTGCTGAGCAATTCGGAGATGACGCTGATCTCCCTAAACTTCAGCAACCGATAACTAAGAACCTACACCTTCTGGTATTGCATTTGGGGGACCCAACAAGTAAACGATGTTCAGGGTTAGGGGTTCAGAAATAGAAAGGCATTTTGAGCGTGCATTACATTGCAGACCTGCATTGTCTTATATCCTCAATGATTAGGTCCAGTTTACAATGGGTTATCAACATTATTGAATAAATTTCCAATTATTACAGTCAGTCCTCAACCTGTTCTTCCCGTATAACTCCCTGTTCAGATTAGAATGCATGCTCTCCGGTAGACTCTGGCCACTCACAAAACCCTGCGTTATGCGTATTTCTCCCTTTGGGACTCTATCAACGGACTCAGAAAGAGGTCTTAATGCTATATCGCTTGAGATTGTTGTTTGCGTGACCGACCGTTTCTGGCGGTAGCGATAGTATATAGGAGGGTATCGAGAGGCGCGGCTGGAGCTGCTTCGAGAGAGGAAAGTCTTGAAAGGGGGAAGACAGCCAACAATTACGGCTTTCTCGTCAGTAAGGACTTCCAGATAAAGTACTCTAGATTCTTACAGATGGATGACTCGGCAATCCCCCACACTGCCAGCCCTGCCTGGTCCGAGTAGCTGCGGCCGGTAATGTTTATTGCTCGGACCACAGCGAATGCAATGATGACAAGGCCTAGAGAAAAGACAGTCCCTAGACCGACTTTCTGATGAAGGCTGATATTGGTTGACCAGATGATGCTGAGTGCGAATCCCATGACTGTCATTATCAGAAAAAGGGGCTCGAATCGGGCGCTGGGCGTACTCATAAGATCAGTCAATATGTCCACCACCGTGCTGTAGATAATCGCAATCTCGGCCCCCTTCTGGTCGATCGGTTTCACACATTGAGCTGGGCTGTCAGACTCTATTCTTTAGAGATCTCGCGGACTGCTACTCACCAAATTTGAAGTATGTTGACGGAGGATGGCAAGTGAAGGCAGACGCAAACCAACACCCAGCATACGACGCAAACGTGAAGATGACAATACCAAACCACCACCGACGATAATGAGGAAGGTTGTTTGTCATGGCCCAGAAAAGTGCCAGAAAGGCAGCCTTGACACTCCAGAGGACGGACCAGAAGAGCCCAATAATAGCAAACATGTAGTGCACATACTTGAGGGCATGGGGCGCAATATCGCTTCCAGTGGGGTTTAGGATAATATAATACAGATGAGGAATCTGTATGGTCTGAAGAACGGCGTTTGCGATGAGAAATGAAAAAGCTAGAAGGATAAAATAATCGTCTGGCAGAAGACGTCTCATCCGCGTGAGACGAATGGCCACACGAAGCAACGTGAAGAGTGCCCCGAGCCCAGCACCAACCCAGGTAATCACAATTAGATTCCCTTCTGACAGTCGTGTGGCCACGCCTGAGGGGCTTGGTATATCAATCAGAGTTGCATTCATTCTGCCGGACAGATATAGAGTAACGCCCCGGTGATGGAGGAAAGAAGAGCGCTACCTGACGGCCGGAGTGCACATTTAACAGCACAACACAAGACCTTCCAACTGCGCAATATGCATCAGACACCTCACACAGAGCATCCTTCCACTTAGATGAGGCTGACGGGCCTTTCTTACGGAGCACATGATGTGAATCACAGCCAATGGGAGATATATTGTCGAAGTGGCCCATCAAAATTGCGTGCAACCGGCCATTGTGCGACAGCGTTGCGGTCAGTGTTCCAGGGAAGATGCTACACCTGGCTATAGAAGAGACTTCGAGCTAAATAAAAAGCTGGATGAGCTCCTTCGAAACCAGACTGATGCCGCACGCCCTCGCCTGCGACTATCCTCATAGTTCATGCAGGAACAACGCCGCCGCAAGTGATATTGTTTTTAAACCCAGTGCTCCCTCAGAGACCGGCGGCCGAAGATTCCTCGATTTTCTCAGAATGAGATTGCCGCTTCTCCTGCTCACAATATCGAGTCTTTACCCGACGTCTGCTCTCTGGCAAAGATGCAGATGTGTACGTGTCGTCATCAACCTTTTTCTGCAAATCGCCTACTGATCCGGAGTAGACACCAGCTCACAGTTGCTGGCAACAGATTGATTGGTCCTCCTTGAATGCGACTGTGTCGGGGAAGCTCATTCGCAACTCGCCACCAGCAGTCTCCTGCTACCCCGGTCCTAAGTATAACAAGGAAGAATGTGCCCATGTTGGCTCGCAATGGTCCAATACCACATTTCAGTCTGAGCAGCCCATTGGATACTGCTATCCCATTGACAATAGCTGTCCTGTTACGAATTTTACATGGCAAGGCAAATGTAGCTTGGGACCGTCTCCAGTATACACGATCAATGCTACCGAGCTGGAGGAACTGGTTGCTGGTATCTCTTTTGCCCGAGTGAACAATGTCCGTCTGGTTATTCGAAACACTGGCCACGATCTGCTGGGAAAGTATGTTTCCACAGCCTCGCTCTCCTGCCTCCCTAACAAAGCTTTAGGTCTACGGGATACGGATCTCTCCAGATCTGGGTTCGGTATCTTCGCAAAGGGATTCTGTTCCAACCTACCTTCAACCTCTCTATACCCTGCGCAGCATGCAACTGGACCGGCGCGGCGTTTACGGTTTCCGGGGGCTACATTTGGGACGAGGTTTATGAGGAAGCATTTGTCCGTGACCTGATCGTGGTTGGAGGAGGCGATCCGGTGAGATCTCATTCCATCCTATTTTCGCGGATATGCATTGATTTATTTGTAAGACTATCAGTGTCATTGGCGGCTATATTCAGGGTGGTGGCCATTCGCCGGCTACTCACGACTTTGGCCTTGCCAGTGACCAGGTGCTGGAAGCCCAAGTCATCCTCGCCAATGGGTCAATAGTCGTAGCCAATCCGTGCATCAACCCCGATCTATTCACAGCCCTCCGGGGCGGAGGTGGAGGTACATATGGCGTAGTCATATCCGTTACCATCAAGGCGCATCCTTCCAGACCGGTTGTGGCGCACACGCTCGCCATAGTACCCACCTCAACAAGCAACCTCAACCCCTTCCTGGATGCTATTACTGATCTATATACCTTTTATCCTACCCTGTCAGAATCTGGCTTCTCCGGCTACGGCTCTTGGTCTATTAACGACCCGATCACTACTTATGGCAATTCCCCAGCTGGATACAAACATGCATTCGCGGCCCTAGACAAACCACTCGTATCAGCGAAGTCAGCATTAGAACCTATTCTAGACACGTTGTCTGTCCATGATGCGATTGACATCTTTGTCAGCTGGTTCGAGTTCCCCTCGTATGCGGCATACTACCGCGCCATGTCCGGGGTTCACCAAAAGACCGGGGTCCCCGAAACATCCCTTGCTTCTCGCATGTTTGACAAGAAGGCTTTGACTTCAGATCGTGAGCGCCTCCGGGGGATGGTTGGAGCCGTAGCAGGAAACGCCTTAGAGTCCACTATAAATCAGGTCCTTTTGGTAGGGGGAGGCAAGGTCCTCGAAGAGCCAGAATACAGCGGCGTCAATCCAGCCTGGCGAAAGACATTCCTAATCCACATCGTCGCTCGCGGATGGCCTGCGAAACTCGGCCCTGTCGTGGCTAAGAAGGTCAAGACAGATATTACGTACAGCAAATACTATGCTATGCGGCAATTGACACCGGGAATGGGTGGTTATCTGAACGAGGTGCCCGCCGGAAACTGCTCTTTTTTTCTTTAGTAGGAATACTGACTTGTATTCATCAGGCTGACAGGAACAACCCTTGGTGGGAAGAAGATCTCTATGGGACGACAAAATATAATCAGCTTCTTCAGATCAAGACCAAGTACGACCCAGAGGGGGTCTTCTACTGCCCACAATGCGTCGGAAGCTCCTCCTGGTACGAGCAAACTCTGCCGGGGAAGAAATACGGCCCACTCTGTGCGAGATAAATGCGGCAATCGGTATAGTAGTAAATAAATCTGTTCAGTCAACTGCAGATTGGCAGACAAGAGTCCTTCTCTAAGAATCGTCCCACGGTAGCCTATGATTCCGCTAGATATGTGGTCCAGCCCTTGACAAGATTGACCGTGGTCAATTATTCAGTCAAATAGTTAACGGACGGGCATTGGCTCGGCGTCAGACGTAAAACATCGTTGATTATGCGTCGCTAGAACCACTCCCAGTCCTCGAATTCACCCAGGGGTAGAGGCTGTCAGGAAATTCGACAATTGGCTTTTCACTCTGGCTCTTGAATGCCAGGTAGAATGGAGCAACATGCCTGCCACTGCAGTATCCGGTCGTTTAGGGTTATGGAGGGGCGCATCCCATCCATTAACTGTAGGGTGTGAAGAATATGGTTTCTTCAGTCTCCCTTAAAATACTTTCTTCTCGGTTGGTAGTTCGCATTAGCCACATAAGCCCCAGTCAATAAAGCTTAGGTCGTTCATTCTGCAGGTGCTGACAACTTTCCCATAGTCCGATTCTTGAAAGAGACTTATTGTTTAGTTCATGACTCGCCGAAACATGTATCCGTCCCTTACCGGTACGCATGTCTCCTTGAATGTCTTCTGCAGCTCCTTAGTTGAAATCCTCGAGTCCAGAAGCAGTAGCTCCAAGCCTCTCAACGCTCTATCATAAGTGATATTGTCCTCAGGGGCTGTCGACGTGGCGAACTTTGCCTCGGTGATGATCTTTGTTTTTCTTCGATAGAGAGTTATAATGATTGGGAAGTATATAATCGCTTCCGAATAGCCGTATGTCCAACGAGGGCGTGCGTGGCGATCTGGCTCAAAATTGCACCTTATTAAATAGGCAGCAACAAAGATATATGTGCAATGAGAGATCCTGGAAGCCGCAGGGTGCGTAAATAGTATCACACGATCTGTTAGAGAAACCCTACATGCCTACTCTAGTAGCATCAGAAGAGACCAAGAGGGTACACAGATGACCGTACAAGTGGGGCGGTCCCTCCTATAGCCTGGGTGTCACGCTGCCTTGACGCATATTCTGTACGACGGATTTTGAGGATAAGGGACCGTGCTGGGATTGGAGCATGGACAGGGCTACTCACCTAGGTAAACTACATAACCTGGCATGACTCGGGTCAATCCTCATACAGCGCATCGGAGTTCTTGTCTCCTCACAAAAGCACGCGATGATCTCTCACTAGGCCACTATTTCATATGAAAAATGAGACAAAGCACCAAACTGTCTAATATAGTACAATTCTATCTGATACCGAATCAACTTGCATTTATTAATGTGCCACAGTGCGTCTAGATGGCCAACCTACTAACAAGTGCATTTCTTGGCGGGCATATTAACTGGATATAGATACCACCGGTTGCTCAAAGTGAAGAGAATTCCACTCCGCAATGACCAATCGGATTTGAAACAGACAGGAACTATATGTATGTGGAAGGTTTTGGTTCATGGCACGGAGTAGTTACTGACAGATTTGTTGGAGACCAAGTTACGAAGCTAACAGTATCGTTGTGTACAAACTAATGAGCGCGTCACCCTAAAGGGTAAGCACGTCATTGAACGATCCATCGCCTCTTTGGCAGGGCTATCTAGATGAACTTCTGATACGATTGTACCAAAGCTGTCTAGCTTATTATGAGGCTCATTAGCAGAAGGCCAAATATATAGTACCTGAAGGCAGCACAAACACTTCTCTTAAACCCATCCAGCTTGTAGGACGAGGAATACTTTAAGGCCCAAGGTCTCGTTATCGCAATTAAGCAGAGAAATCACTTACCAACTAAGAACGGTCACGCACAACTTCTGCCCGTCTTACTATTTTGTTGACCCTAAGTGGACTCGTCGACTGCCGGCTAGGGCACTGCCTATACAGGTACCCAGAATCTCCCTAAATAGCGGTCGAGGAAAAATAAGCAATCATTTAATGATAGTTGAATGCTGGTTATAATGAGGCATGACAGTAATTTTCAGCGTTCTGCATTCATGCACTGCATGAATAAACGAACCGGACGACACTAGGATAGCCCACCAGCTCTTCTTTACTAAGTTCATTTCTTCAGTGAAGAATTACCTAAACAGCATATCTGTTGACTTTCCCTAACTACAAACTATGATCCAAAGGTAGTTCATGATATTCAACCAGTGCGCAAGGTTTCTCAATAGGTACCTGTTTCTTCCCCTACATGACTCCTGCAGAGATATTTTACCCGGTAATCATTGCAGATCGATTCAGAGGATTAGGAACTCATATTGATGACTGTCTGATGCATCAGTCCAATTTTCTCACGTAATTCTTATCCAGTGAATATAAAAGGATTGGTAACAGGATACAACAGTTTACTGGCCGGATCATTAGGCCCAATTCTGGGTTAGGATGACAGTATCGTCGATATACTCAGAGAGCGTCTCAATGAGCATCCCCACTGATCTGAGTTCGTAGCATATCCCTGTATCGTGTAAATGGTCCCCCCGGTACTTACCGAACCATGGGGGGCATCTCCAGCTCAGGAGGTGCGGGTCTGCATCTTCTTCAGAAAGCGGTCCCTTGTAGGAACAGGGAACTAGAATCACCCATCGGCCGATGCCAGTGGCTCATGAGTCACATTTGAGGAGTACTCTTCTGCCTAAGGATTTGAGGATTTGGAGGCGGAAGGTCTGGGCCTTGGTCGACATCCATCGCGTCGCCATAATCTGTAGATGAAACATTGCTGCCAGGGCAAGTTGCAACGGTATGATTTTCTTAGATGTCTCATAACGCTTCATATATAGTCTATACATAGTTCATCAATCAGGTATTGGAAGTCCAGATCGATTATTCTCAATTTTTTTTTTTTTTTTTTTTTTTTTTTTGGACCGCAGGATTTGCTCTGGCCGATCGGCTGCGCGGCGTTCTGCAAGCAAAGACGCCCTTAAGAACGAGCATTAGAAAAAGAATGGGCCAGGCAAGAATAAGGAGGACGGGCCTCTTGCGCTGTTAATATCTAACTGGCCCTCAATTTGCGTTCCCACCGATCGTTACCCGTTCATTGCTGTTTAATGTTCAATACCGTTCATTGCCCGTCCACCCAGAAGCCAGTCGGCGGTGGAGCAAGAGCTAGTTAGTTGGCCATGTTCAATCATCAGCCAGCCATAGCTGGTCATGCTCCACTCAGGCTGCGGCCAGATTGTGGCTGGAGGACCTGTTTCAGAGTGCCCTTCTTGTGCGGGTCGAATAAACAAGACATGGCGTCTTTGCTCGCTGGTTATAAGACACCCTTTTTAAGGTGGCTGACCGTCTATCCGAAAATACACCAGTCGACTCGAGTAAAGGTGCTTTTTCTACCATGGCCTGTTCTGTGTGCGTGCGTTAGAGTCCGGATCAGCATGTTAGAACAGAGTTTCGATAGAGAAAGTGGCACCACCGGGAGCCTTATATACGTCACTCCAGGCGGGACAAAAGCCTTTTCCCTTGACCGTCGTGCATTCTTCCCTCGTTGGATGTTTATCTTTACCTTATTTTGCCCCTAAGCCGTATTAGCCTGCATCGCCAAGAAGTCTTGGTGGACATGTGGGCAAAGCTTTGGCTCTAACTGGCTGTCCCATTTCCCGAATTGGGGGCCGAAGATAGTGTAGATCGTCATCTACTATACCATATCCTCTTCCCAGCGTGTGGCCGTCCAAACCCTCCGGCCCAACCTCCCTCGTGAGCTTTGTGATGTCCCGATCGGCTGCTGCTTGGGCATTTGCGGTCCGCTGGCGATGGTATCTCGGCCTTGCGCCCACCATCACCCTGCTATGGATGGTCTATCTTCTCTCGTCATATCAGCGGCCTAGGGTCATTGCGCAATCTCATACGCTCTCCGCCGACAACAGTACTGCTGAAAACTCTTTCACCCGACCGCCATTGACCGGCGCTGGAAACTCGACTCTAGGGGTGAGGTGTGATCGATCGTCTTGTCATGGACGGCCTCTGCTGACGCTGGCTCCGACCTCGATCTAGTTTGAGACGATTCTCGCACTGTCGCCATTTCCTTCCTGGCGCACGACCGGGCTGCAAGCAGCCGCGCAGTTGACCGGCCTCGATATCCAGATCCCACCGCAGCCCCCCGTTCCTCCCGAAATCATCGACGCGTTTGCCGGCCTGGGCCCGGAAGACGCTCGACACCCCAATCATGGCTCGGCCGTTGCTTGGGTCGCGCATCTCGATCTTATTAAATACGTCGTGCAGTCGGATTTTGAAACCGCCTTAATTTTGGAAGACGATGTTGACTGGGACCTCTCGATCCGTGAACAAATGGTTGCTGTTGCCGAGGCGGTTCGGCGCTTGACGAAGACGACGGACTCGACGGGCGCTCCGTACGGTCTTTCATGGGATGTGCTTTGGGTCGGCCTCTGCGCGGAGACCTGGGATCAAGAATTTGAAACGCAGTTCATCGTCGACGAGACCGTCATCCCGGCCGACCGGTATGTTGGACTCGGCAAGGCGCCAATCGATCGACTGCCACCGGGCCAGCGAGCGGTCTTTTACTCGGGAGCGCCAATATGTACCTTTGCCTACGCCTTGACACGGACAGGAGCGAGGAATGTGCTGCTGGATGTCGGAGCGGGTAAAGACGAAGCTTTCGATATCTCCCTGATGAATGGCTGCAGGGAGCGCAACCTAACCTGCATCTCGGTCCTGCCGGAACTGTTTCGCCACTATATTCCGTCGGACAAGGTTGGCGCTTCGAGTCTGGTCAATACTAAGGACGGTGAAGAGACAAGCACCGAGATCGAAGAAGAAATGGGACATACAGAGAATATCCTCGAGAGCGCACGGTGCCATGCCCTGTGGGGTCAGCCCTGCCCCGCGTGAATGTATATCATGTAATTAATGCATAATTCTAACGAGTGGACATATAATGAATTGCAACGCTTATGTGTGATTAAATCATTGATTAGTGCTCTACACGACTCTGGAGCAAGGTCGTATGGCAAAGATACGCATGATGACGGGGCAAGCCTTTGAATTTTGTAGAATACTGCGCATTTCAATCAAAGCTTCCTTCCCAGCATAACCCGTACTGCTGCTTTTGCTCAACATTATCTAGCGGTCGACCTCCTCATGGTCGTCCAGGGCTCTCTATTAGAGCGGCGAGGGATACAGGGCCCTTGCAACAGTTGCGAACTTGCCGTGCCTTATTCAAATCGGCGAGCTACACTTGCTGCCTTTAAAAGCATTGTTCGCTCTCCAAATAAGAATATTCTGTCATTGCAGCCGTCGTGATGGAAGCCAGGGGCAGCGGCGGACAACATTATGTCCAGACCTATAATTGGGCAGGATGAATAGCCAGAGGCTAACGATGAGACGAATAGATGTTAGGGGCTGCCCCAAAGGCCTCGCCTGGTTACACCAGCAAGCTGCAAGCTGCAGTCAATGGATTGATTTGTGATAAGAATTATTCTAGAACTTTCAATTACACCCTTGACACCCTTTATGGTTACGTCTTATAGGGCTAAGCTTCATAGGCTTCATATATTCCTTGACTGATGGTCGGTTGAAACCAGATACTATTGAGCAAGTACGAGAAGGGAAAGTCCAGCATTGAAGCCAACGCATGATCAACTAGCAATCCATGGAACTTCATGCTACAAGTAGACGACATTTCCTTTTCCCTCCTAATCGCCCTGTGGGTTACTCATTCTCCGCGGTCTGGATCTTGTCTGTCCGGACGAGGCTTCCCCAGGTCCAGCAGCCCATCTGTTAAATCCTTAAGGACACAATAAGTATGGCGTTGAACATAAAACTTCGTCGCATATAATAAAGGAACAAGGGTAAAGGGCGCTGCCTCAGTGCACTACAGTGAGATTTAATTGAAGCACGTCGCTATCATGGTTGTCCATGATGGACGTCCCTATGCCACAGGCTCTAATCTTTATAACACCTTCCAAGCGCCATGGTTTAAGCTATCCCTCAAATCAAATATCGGAAGCTCTCAATCTCTAAGTCCGTCTTGTTTGATAATGCGTGAGTCCGCTCCTCCTCCTCGGTCAGTTGAGTCGGCGGCCCGTATTTGGCATCGCGGCGGCGATTTTCAAAGATATAGTAGCATAACAGGCAAGTGAGAAAGAATGCACCCAGCGCCAGGCCGGAAATAGCCGCTTTCATCCCTGTCTATCAATTTGTCTCTATTAGTTCCCACCCTCTTTAATGGATTATAGCAGTGAGAACAAGCCCAACTTACAGGGTATGCTGGTTCCTCTGAAGTCAGGAAGAGTTGGGGCCCGATTATATTTCCCATACAATATGCGACAAAGAGCAGCGCGCTTGTCACACTACGTTTCGTGAACCCGGCGACATTGGTGCTGATCACACTCAGCGACAACGGAATGTTGACGGCGAAGACAGCGCCCAATGCTAAACCGACCATGCGGCCGATCTGGTGATCCGGGTCCAGCTGCCAGACGAGCAGCATGCCCACCATCGATACTGTAACATTGAATATCATCATAAGTATGCGAGTCCGAGGGAACCAGGTGGCAACAGCAGCGCTGAGGACCAGAAATACCACCTGCGCACCGCCCATGGGCATCTGCATAAGGAGAGACCTGAGCTGGCTAAACCCGAAACTGTTGATAATGATCGACGAGAACTGGAGCCGGAAAGTATCAGCACAGACTGTCACGATAAAGAAAGCCGAGGTCAGGGAAGACATTACACTGGTGACGCCGCCGTTCCACAAGTTGACGCAGAAGGTGTACAGCACTAGAAACCAGGTCTGGGGATCTCGAAGGGCTTGCCAAGCTTGACCGAGCATGAAAGACTCATTATCCATCATACCGGTCTTGTTTGCCATGGTGCGCTGGACAACGATCGCCTGCTCCTTTTTGGTCAAAAAGATCACCTTCTTGGGCGAATCGGGCAGTAGAAATACGAGCCACAGGACCATCCCGGTCGTGATGGTTCCAAGAGCAAGAAAGAGAAGCTGCCAGCTGTTTACTGCAACACCTTCGACTGTCCCGATTGCATAGGCGATGACTCCTCCAATGATGGTTGCAACGCAGTTGCCCAGGAACCAGGCGGCTTGTCTGGAGTCGACGCAGGTGTTAGAAATGCATAACAATACTTCTCCCTTCCCAGCCCCTGTAAAATAAGGGAGCGGAAGCCTTACCGTGCCGGCTGCTCCTCTCTCTTGTACAACATCCCAGTAATCAGGGCGAAGCCGGGGGCGATGGAAGCCTCGCCGACCCCTAGAAAAAACCTCGCCGTCATAAGACCACCAAAGTTCTTCGTCGCCGCATGACACATCAACGCCCCTCCCCACGCCAGAACGCTGGCTGTGATATATTTGCCGATTGGAAGGCGGACCATGAGGTAGCTGCTGGGCCAACTCCATCCTAGATATCCAAAGTAAAAGACGGCGGAAGTCCAGGAATAATCGGTACCCTGGAGGTTCTAGTCGCCAGTTAGCGTGGCCAGGAGATCGTCAACAGCTGATTAAATCAAACGTACGAGGTCTTCGCGAAGGTTGAACAGAGTTGCCTGACTTAGGGCCAGTTTGTCCATGTACTGCATCATGTAGCATAAACCCATAACAGGTATAAGTCTAACATGAGACAAGCAGTCAGTCAGTACTGAACGAGCTCGCTTCATAATAGAACAGGGGCCGTAACAAACATCATATCCAGCTTGCGAACCACGCGGCGCTCCTCTTCTGGCGTTGCAGCCACCTCCATGATCTGCCCGAGCCCGTCATCCTGGGTTTCCAGGCGTTCTAGGTACCGTTTCGTCTCGTCCAGGTCGTCCCGTACTGGAAAGTCTTTGGGAATCGATTGCGATTGTGAGTGTTCATGCATCGTTTAGTTGATTCTAGGGCTCGTGCTTGCAGAAGAGATGGCGATGCGATGGCCTTGATCCTTTGTATAGTGACAGGGGGGTGGCCAATGCGCGGAAGCTGTCGGCAAATGGCCAGTATACCAACAACCGTCTTGGCCTCTGCTGTAGCGCCGATATCAATGAATCATTATTCAAGGACGGAATTGTATCTTTGCTCTGTATCTAGGGTCTCCGCTGTCTCCACTCTCTCCAAGTTCTCCAAGCGCTCAACTCTCCCCAATTTTTACCTCATAGAGCGATAAGAAGACTACTCGGCTGTTGCACCAATTGCATCAGGGCTCGGCAACGCCCAACTGGATACCATGGAGAACTTGTCGCCAAGACAACCAATCAGAAGGCGTCTATCTAAATGGTTTGCACAGCGTATCAGTTCCCCCGCAAAATTGCGGCAGTCTGGGGAATCACTAACCGACGCAGTCGTGAGCTCAGAGATATCTATGGCGTCCTGGTTGCCAGGTTATCGGCGCTTGGTGGGCCTCTATCTCACCCATGATTCATTACGAGATAGTATTCGAGTACCGATTAGACTGCCGAACTGTCTCCAACCGTCCATCAGGAGCGACGTACGCGAGTCGGGGAATGCGGACCTATCCCGCCTCCACTCATATATGGGACGACACCCTGTTCAGTCCCAGTCTCAGCTCCGCGAGGAGATCGCATCCACTTACATTGTGTTAAGCCATGGCGATTCTGAACCCTACCATCGAGCAAGTGAGGGCGTCCATCGACGAGGCGCTACAGTCTGCAAATGCATCATTGCGCACTTTCAACCAAAAGGTGGCTGATCTACTCATACCTGCAGGCCACAGAGATCGTAGCAAGCTGACATATTCATCAGATATGGTCTAACCCTGAAACTGCATACGAGGAACGTAGGGCACATGACACAATTTGCGATTTCCTAGAAGAAAAGGGCTTCGCGGTCACTCGCCACGCGTTCGGTCTCAATACCTCCTTTGAAGCAAAGAGCGGCTCGGGTGGCCGTCTGATCAACTTCAACGCCGAGTACGATGCATTGCCCGAGATCGGCCATGCCTGTGGCCATAACCTCATAACCACCAGCAGCGTGGCAGCATTCTTGGCATTGTCGACTGTTCTCAAGCAATACAACATGCCCGGTCGAACACAGCTGCTCGGGACCCCTGCTGAGGAGAACGGTGGCGGGAAGGCGAAACTCATCGATGCTGGTGCTTATAAAGGAGTGGATATCTCGTTAATGGCGTACGTATAACCGTGAGTCTAGGTATGGCTATAGGAGGCTGGAAAGGTGACTAACCTGCTGTTCGCAGTCACGCAGGGCCAAGAGAACTCTTCCCCGGCGTCGTCTTGGATGGATGCGCCGGTGTTCTGATGAACGCTCGAAAGGAGTTACATTGCGAATTCACAGGCGTGAGCGCCCATGCCGGTGGCAATCCATGGGACGGCGTCAACGCCCTAGATGCACTGGTGAGCGCCTACAACAACATCGCCATGTTGCGGCAGCAGATGATGCCTGACGAAAGAATGCATTGCGCCTTCCTTGAGACACCCAAAGTCGCCAATGTTATACCTGCCCATACAAAGGCCTACTGGCAGGTCCGCAGCCCGACATTAAAGGGGCTGAATTCGTTGATGTCCAGAGCGCGCAGGTGCGTCGAGGCTGGAGCTGCAGCATCGGGATGTGACGTGAAAATCACCGAGTAAGTCATAATGTTGTAAGTTCCTAAATAATTCTTCGGCTAATACTGGGTGGGGGTGGGTTGCAATAGGAAAGAGCTGTATGCCGACATCAAGCTGAATGACACACTCTGCGCCTTGTACCAGACGCACATGGCCACCTACGGACGAAATGTCCTCAAGAGGCATGAGAAGATCCTCACAGGCTCGTCTGACATCGGTATGCGCGATTTGTATCTGTTAGAACAAACGGCAGCTAATAAGCTATCAGGAAACGTCAGCTACATCATGCCCACACTCCACGCTATATTTGCCATCCCAGCAACGAATGGATCGTTCCTTCACCATCCGTCGTTTGCCTCGGCTGCAGGGACAGACGAAGCTCACGAAGAGGCGCTGGTGGTGGGCAAGACCCTCGGGTTGGTTGGCTGGGAAATGCTCACAAATGATGAGCTGTTCGAGCAGTCCAAAAGCCAATGGCAGAAATGCGTGAATGAATAGACAAAAGAAGGCGATCTTATTAATACAGTATTCTACAACAGCCTTGCTGCTGTTGATCTCAATGGGATTAACACCGTTACCTTTCTTTGTCGGTAACTCTGTCTCAAAGCTGTACAATCCCTTTGCAAAAGATAGGCAACGGATACATTTCTCCTCGGCATTAGTGTCCCCTCCACGTGTGGAATATACACTAGACAGACACTGTTGATATGTTAAGGCACAGCCCAGCTTTCCCAGGAATTAGCGCCATAGGTTTTCAATACATCAAACACGGTGATGTCAAGACTATGGTATAAATAGGACGAATCTCGAACCCATCCTTGGCAGTCCAACTTGCGCAAAAGCAGAAGGCTTGTGCCAAAGCTATAACCCATAGCCGCCACGGACGCGTACACGCATTTGAGCATCCCGAGGCGGCCATATGCGGACGTGACGACTTTGGTCGCTTATATCGTAACAGAAGATGTCGCGCGCGGAAACCTACGGGCGCACGAGCGCAGTTTACTGCGGAATATGAGCTTTTCACTGAGAGGGATATGAGCGCATGGGCCATGAAGAGGTTGTCGTCGGCTGTTTGGGCGCAAGAAATGCCGGCCTAAAGGTGATTTCTTGGATGGCTGATTCTAGGCGCGTCCATTCTGGCCGCCGATGAGCCATGGAGTTGGTGACGCGTTTGGGTAAGTGGGTGAGCGCCCATTTGTAGTAATGGAGCCTCTGGGGGATCTGTGGATAGTGCCCGCAATGTCAGCGTACGAATGGGAAGTATAGAGAATGGAGTTGTAAGAGAAGCGAAGGCTGGTTAGATGTGGACACTGGGAAGAACAGGTCAGAAATATAATCCAATTTGCTCCGTTTTCTTTTACTTCCTGCATATACTAAACCGCTTTGTGAGCATTTCAGGTTAGGCTCAGTCCAGTGATAGCTGTAAATCACCAATGACAATCCGGGGGCAGCGCTTTAAGCGTGGCGGCGACGTGAGGTGGGCATTTATCCAGTTGCCGCTTGATTAAGGACTGCATAGAGAAAAGTGATCCGGGCCTAGATGCATGTTCAGCTCAGAGAACTATTGAACAGAGGCTATAGCGAGTTTAGATTGCTGTTACAGGGTTGCTATAAATACCTAGAACATTGCTATCAAAACTCTTCATTACGGCATTTCCTTTCCTACAGAAGGCGTCACTAAATTGGTCACCCTCAGAAGTACCGGAGTCAACAATAATTATAAGGTCATTTCGGCTAGACTCAATAGGATTCGTCCAAGAGCTTGACAGCGACTGCAGATGACAAGTTATACTTGCCCTGTCAGAGCAAGTTATCGAATCTGTCCGACATCGAATCTACCACTTCTCAGGATTCAATTTTCTCACTTAAACTGGGCATGGCTCCAACGTTGAATATCTAAATCTGAGCTGTCACAGGCTTAGCTCGAGGAAACAGAAAATAGAAAAGAAAAAGAAAAAAAAAAAACAGAAGGGGCTAGCACTCGCTAGAACTTCCCGATTGGGAAAGCGCTTCTCTATGTGTCTGAGGCATGGACAAAGTAACATCCAGGCTGCGGCCTACTTGCCTGGGCCTAGGCTGTCTGCATCATGAGCCAGTTCATAATGGCGGTGACTGTTTTTACTAAGAACAATGCTTCTCATCATTTGTGCCATAAACCTCGTTTCGACCTCAATAGCCATACTGTGTAGAATATAGAAAGGGCGACACTGGAAGCATGCTGCATCATATATGCGCGGAAAACCCTTGTGTGTGTGACAAGAGCCTCTGAAAGGCTCAAATCTGCCTTCAAGGATAGAATTCTGCTGTAATATTCTTGAGACTGCAGATTTATAACCCCCTTGGCGGAAGGAATTAGGGCAAAATGGCCTGACCTTCAATAGTTAATCCAAACCAGGACCACGATAAAAAGGGGTTAGAACTTTTCTGCAACAGCAACATTATGTAAATGTCGGTACTCACCAATCCCAGGACCTGTTCTGCCGTCGATTTGCCCCCGATCTTCATATTCCTCCAGGTGAAACTACGGGCGCCCTGAATATCTTGTTCTATAAATCAAATCAAGTTATAAATTCATAATATAGTAGCTTGAACGTGAAAATTACTTTGGATTCCTGGTATTCAGATTCCAGAAATGAGGCTACCACTGATAATCTAGCCACTTTCCTATTACGGCTATAGTATTATATTCACGGCTAACAAGATATTTCCCTTGTCTAGCGATTTGTGCGCGGGAGAGATTCAGTCAAGAAGTCAAGTTTCCAAACTGGTGTTTCCTTCTTCTGTAGTATGGAGGTTAGCCGGCCATCAAACAATGATTGTCTCCTCATACCATCCAGAAAATCTGCTGTGGTTTGGAGACTAAGTGGATGGGGAAGCTACAGCTGGCTACAGAATATAACCGATAGGCACAAAACAACCCTATCCTGTGGATCCAGTCAGACTTGAACCTCATTGAAAATATATTTCCACAGCTACCGCAGAGCGCTCGCAATGAATGACCATCTTTTCATCACTCAGCTGGCCAGACATAGAAGATCGTGTATGATGGCGTATGAAAGAGTTGTAAGTTGTTGGTAATGGTATTCTTGATATTCTGAAATCGCACTGTTCTTGCTTCCTGTGATTAATGGCCATGTTCTGTTAGTTACGTCTTCTCATCTCCTAATCCTTATTCCCTGTATATCCCAGTTCAAAATATCAATTACTAGACAGAGGCTAAATTCAAAGCGCGGGGTCAGAGGTTGAAATCTTCTAGGAATAAAGCATAACGTAATGGCAATTCATTGCAATTATGGAAATACCGCTTGCTTTTCGAGCAAGCAAGATCTTATTTAAGATTGAAAAATCTAAGTAACTACAACCAAAGATTTACAGCGTATTGCCTGGAAAAGAGTTGAAGATTCCCTTGAGAAAATTCATAAGACCCCACGATTCGGGCAGCTTTTGACATGTTATATGACTCGCTGGTCGAGATATCCTTTAGGTGCTATGCAACCACTACCTGCTTTTCCTCGCGGGACAGCACACCATTATCACCTACAAAGAGATTCAGATTTGAACGCCATTATGCGCTGTCTCAATCAGGCGAGGACAATCGCATGTGTCCAAGCTAGTGCTTTTATAGAGATCGAGCAGCATTGGCTGTAAGGGGATTATACGGCTTGGATTAGCTTTATTCTTTCAGCTCCTGATAGTAGGGAC
The DNA here is from genome assembly GCF_000011425.1 of Aspergillus nidulans FGSC A4. Lineage (NCBI taxonomy): Eukaryota > Fungi > Ascomycota > Eurotiomycetes > Eurotiales > Aspergillaceae > Aspergillus > Aspergillus nidulans. Next base: position 94,806 of record NC_066257.1, on the reverse strand, counting down.
ATCGAGGGTTAGACCAATTATACCAAGTGAGGACTCTCCGCAGAGTATATCAGACGTGTTAGCCACCTCATTTTTGGTTAGCAGACCAGAGTTATGGTGGCTGTCGAAATGCCGTAAAAGTGTTCTGCGCCAACTTCTGGGACTTCTGGTTGTTTTGAAGTTCTTGACGAGTCGACTATCATCCTCGACTTATGCTTGTGCCACCCGATGGCCAGTATTTTAAGGCCCTGTGCTATTGCTGGTTCTGTGCATTCCAACAATGTCACTTTCAGGGGCAAGCTGGAACCACCACACCGAATCTCAGGACGTTTGCTTTGCAGTTGTCACAGGCTATGGCCTGGATCTTGGTTGTCGGCCATGCCCTCAACCTGATTCTAAATAAGGTTTCTGCAACATCAGTGTACAGCTTCGGAAATTGCGGCCTCGAAGCTTACGAAAGGAGATCCGTCCTCATAACTTTGGAAAATGGATCCGTCGGCATACAGGTCCGGGAAGTCAGAAAGGTTGATAAAGGGAGGAGAGATATCTGCGCTTCTATCTTTTGTTTCTTTCTCTAAGCTTGTGATACTCGTTTATACAGGACAGCCAGTTGAAAATAATACTGCCTACGCCCGTTACAGCAGTAGGGCATCCTCCGCGCCAAAACACTTCGTCATATCAGGAAGTTCCACAGAGTCCGTGATTCCGCCGCAAAGGACGTATTCTTAGCGGAATCAGCCATTAAGACAAGACTGAGGTTCAAATGATAATCAAGTAGTCGGACTGCCTCGTCATCCCAGAATCGTTAATGTGTACGGAAGATGATTTGCTGAAGACACTCGCTCAGTCTCCTTCGACTCGCCTCGGACATCGCCTTCCGAAGCTTCAACAGATACGAGAAAGTTGGATTTCGATCGCCATTGCAATGTCCGTGAAGAGCATGATAGGCATGCGCTTTCGAGATGGAGGCTACTTGTCTCTCCTAGGATCTCGGGTGGTGGGTGGAACATGGGCGAAATTGTTGGACGAGCGCGATAGATCTGAAGCTGAACTGACCCAGTATCCCTTGGTATTTTTGTCTGGACTGTCTTTAGGGGCCCAGAAAGCCCACTTCTATAAGGGAGTCCTCCATTGAGAAGCAATACTCGTGACAGCAACACGAAGTGCGGATATACAGTTACCTTGTGCAGAAGTGATAGACAGTGATTCTTATAACCGACCCCAAGCAAAACTAATCCGCATCTCATGTGCTGTACCTATCTTGGCAGTGGGCCTTATACGAGCCGCCGCGTAGCCTCCCTCCGCACATTCCCAGCCGCAGCCCTCGTATACCGAAATAAAACTAGCCCCATATCTCGCGCAGGTTTGCTTCTTCCAGCTTCGATCTACGTTTTGGAGAACATTGAGATGGCAAGGGTATCGATTTATGTACAACTTAAGACAAGATATGGAGATCACGACGGATCAAACTCGACTCTGTTTGGTCTTCTCGAATACGAAGATTGTCGTCGGATCGACATTTATAAAGCCTGAACACCGATGATCTATACCCTCGTAGTAAAAACGGAACATAGGAAGACTATTCATGCGAAGATGCTCTTTGAAGTTTGACATTCATACAGATTCCATTGTCTCGAAGGGATAATATAAATACCCCCTCAATGCCCTCTGATCTCTCACTCATCATCACATCGACAGAATCAATTAAGACAACAATCCATCAATCTATTCCAACCACGAACCACACCATCAAAATGCAGTTCTCCTCCATCATCCTCAGCGCCGTTGCCCTCTTCGGCTCCATGGCCTTTGCCGCTCCCTCCGAGGACCTCGTGGCCCGCGCCTCCTGCCAGATCGGTGACATCTGGGGTGCTGGCGATGCTGCCTGCAGCGCTTCTGTATGTTTCCTACAATGGGAAGCTCTTGAACTTTTTACTAATAGAGAAACAGTGCCTCAAGGACGGAACCTACCACGGTGGCTACTGCAACGAGGAGAGGTAGGGTATTTTAGCATACTGCCGACAATGTATACTAACTGGGCTTTCTAGCGTCTGTGTCTGCACCTACTAAGTTGATGCGCTTCTGAGTGCACAAATTCCAACTGGGACTGGGGGATTCACTGGGACAGAGGTTGTTATAGAGGGTCAAAAGTGATGTTTCTAACTAGCTTGCTCGCTTGACAATTAATAAGCAACTTTGACTCTCAACTATGCGCATTTCCTGCTCATCAGCAGTCTAAATAGTCATTTGCCTTGCCTATGGTAATTTGCGAGGAAAGGCAGATGAAACTGGGAAGCATCTTGCAGAAGCGTTCTCCGGGAAATTCTGCCTTTAAACCATACGGTAGACCATATGGTTATGCCCGTTCAGAAAATCACCTAGTCAGAGGCCTCTCTATAGCGTTGAAAGGACTCTCTTAACGCTTTGATAGATACTGACCCTGTTAACTGTGTCAATATGAATAGGGTTGGAATACCTTCATTCAATTACCCGTAAGGCTTCTTGGCAATCCAAGTTACCCAGCGCTATAATGCACTAGGCCGCTTTGGGGCTCCGGCGTGGATCCAGTTGGGGTTGTCTTTGGGCTATTTGCCAGTGTCATAGCTCGTTCTGTAGGGAGTATCTGCCTAGACTAATGCCCAACGTGTGATTTCCAAGTCTTCACTCTAACCAAACCTGGCAGCCGACTATTGCTGTAGCGTAACAATAGACTTGCTCCTAGCATGTCTACGAGCCACGCTGGCAGCAGGAAATAACTTTTTCCCATATAGTTGGCAGACAACTGGGTGCACTAAACAGCATATGTTGGTTCCTGTCGAAAGGTCCGTGATCACTGATCCTCCTTGGTGGAGTGTGGTCAAAAGTCACATGAATTCGACGCAACGGACAACATGATCTCTGACCTCACCCGACTTCCCCCTTGAGCATCAGCAATTAGAGTGGAATGCGGTAGTTGGGAATTTGACATTAAGAAGACGTGAGGGTATCTGCGAGTGGCCAGACTTGGGAGTTGATTTAATGTCGGTACGGGACAGGGCGTCGAAGATCTGATCAACAATGTCATTTATATATTCTGCCCATGTACTCCGTACTCCATGCGGGGTAACTACGATCCCTAATCTCAAAGGCTGGCGTTGGGTAAATCATATCGCGCTCCGGTCTCTTCTCCTGTAGTACTGTATAAGTAAGATAAGAAACAACTCAAAGAATGGAGAACGTCGATAATATAAGCCTTTATACGATACTACCTTGAACAAGAAATTATTCTATCTGGGGTATATTCAGAAATAATACAAGATCGACGGGACACGGAGACTTGCGGCTAGCGTACCGGAAGAAGTATTTTTGCGCCTCCGCCACAAACCGCCTACAAGAACTCCCTTGGTAAAGGGATGAACCGTGGATTCGAAAGATGGCTATTGTTTCATTTTCCCAGTCTATCCAACCGAGGTGGCAGGACCGTCAAAATGACCTAACTGGCTTTTCTATTCAAAACACTAAGATGAAGAGAAGAAGTAGACACATGGTAACAACGTTGTGTTCTGAGCCCGGTCTGCAGTGATGATTGCGATCGGAAGCGCAATAACAAATCATCCGATTGCCATATCGCTCGCCTCCAGTCTCGTACCGTCTAGCTTGGTTAGCGCAACAGCCAGTGCAATACAGTGCGACGATGTCTCACATGCAGCATTCTGACGTTTTATCGTCAGGTCCAATCAATGACAACCTCTTGAACCGATTTTTGACGCTTCTGGCTATTGCCGCCCTTAGGAATGTCCGACCATTCAAAGGTAGTGTTCTTTTTTTAACAGATCGGCTTTGCGTCAAGTACGGAGAATATATAGACCTATCAGAGGCATCAACTATGCGTTTCATCTCAAAAAATACTTCCATCCCAGTTCCCAAGATACACTGCGCTTTCACACATAAGGGTTATTCCTATATCGTGATGGAAAGGATTAAAGGGGACATGATTGGCATGGGCTGGGTTCATCGAAACGAAGAATCAAAAGCGAAGCTTCTTACACAGTTGAAGGCGATGGTCCAGGAAATGCGAGCAATCCCACCTCCGGGGGGGACGGGGGTCTCTTCTGTTGACGGCGGAGCTTTATATGATTGCCGCTTACCGAGCCCTACCCTACGCTTCGGGCCCTTTCCAAGCGTCCAAGCCTTTCACCGGCATTTACGACGAGGCATGGAGTTTGACCCAGGACTTGACTTCGAAGTAAAAGAGTTGATTCGACAGCACGAGCGTGATTGGCCTATCGTGTTCACTCATGGCGACCTCAGCAGCTTGAATATCCTCGTCCGTGGCGATGATGTTGTTGGAATCATTGATTGGGAAATTGCCGGTTGGTATCCGTCTTATTGGGAATATACTACAGCTTGCCAGGTCAATCCACAGAATCCCTTTTGGCTCAACGAGATCGACAAGTTTATCGCCCCCATGCCAGACGAACTAAAGATGGAAAAATCACGTCAAAAATATTTTGGGGCTTTCTGAATATCGATACAGCACTAACACTTCATATAGTGGTTTCCTTGCGCTCGAGCAAAGCATACGTTGGGGTTTTGCCCATATCAAACTTAACTTGCCCATCAAAGCGATGCTAGTCTTTCTTCCTTTGGCAGTAACTCATCGACTCATTGCGGACCGCTTCCCAGTCAACAACACTCGTACCCAAAGCCTTGCCATCTGCCTTGAGCCTCTCTAAAGCTTCTCGAACCCAAGCCACGCAGTTCTATCCCACTTTGTTTTGCCTAATCGGCGTTGTGCTCAGGATTTGTGCGAGACTATTTCAGTCCTCCACTTTTCCAATCATAACTCGAACAAGCAACATGCTGGTCGGAGTTAGTTGGCATTTGCTCCCGCCAAAATACCATTCACTACCCCCTCCCGCTTTCGGGAGTTCCTTCGCGTGGTAACGCATACCTATTTTGCCTGGTGTCTCAATCTTTGGGCCAACGATTAGAGCCCAGTGGTAACTAGGCACAACAATTAGACATATTCGCATGGGCCAAACTCCGGCGCTTGAACTCACGTGTCTTCCTTCCCAGGCATGGTTGGGGTTCCGCCACGTGCGTAAAGGGCAACATATAGCCGGTCTTTATTGGGCGGCATTTTGCGTACGCTGGAATGAAGGAAAAGGGACTCGCTTTGTGTTGTAGCCCTCACGCTTCACAAAGAGAATTTTCAAGTGACCTGAATCCGACGAGCACTTTATATTACAATCAATATTTTATGTCCTTGGCCTCCTCCACTGAGGCGCTCTGAGTAACCGCCCTGCTTAATATGGTGAGGTGATAAGAAGCGCCTGATAAAACTCCGTCTCAACAATTAGCGTACCATGTGGCCAATATCTATTGATATAAGACTACAAAGTCAATTGTGGAGTGGTCCGTTCAGATCTCTCATCCAATCTTTAGTGCTATATTAATGATGCTATGCCAGGCGTTTATCCATACATATTGGATCAGTCAATACCATAAAAGACATATAACGCATGGAATAGATTGCCACCTGAAATTTCAAAGGTTTCAAGCCTCCACTATGCCTAAAAATATAGGAGTGGCGTAATCCCCAGTCAGCCCGCCAACGCAGGAATTGTTGCGCTGCATTGAATTCATTGGCTGACAGCGTTCGTCCTTCTGACATGCATGTTGTGGAGCGCTTCAGGCAATGCCTGGCATGCCTAGCTGCAATCCGCTAACAGAATGGCTATGAGTTTTGCATTTAGAGACTAGTGTGTCAGACCTCGCGAGTCAAGACCATTGAAGGGCTAGGTGTTGTGAGCAATACTAATTACGGCGCCCACGCCGTTATTCAGAAATGTTATTCGAACCCTTTCTCTGCCATCTATATTACAGCTCAAAGGTCGCATTGAATAATTAGAAAAGGTCATTTCATTCTTTGTAGAGCGTAGTCCTGATTCCTGGGACATTCAGGGTGAAACAGCGTCACTGGCACCCTTCAGGAAGTATATGCTCTCCATCACGATGAGTGGCTCTGCTACCACTTTGTGAAGCCAGTCATCAGTAAGCCGAAGACATTCAGCCCCGACATCTTACCATGAATTTGGTGAATTGGGACCGGCGTTTCAAGCTCTCTTCCATTCCATGCTGCTGGAAGCCATTAGCACCCAACGAGAACACTGTCACCTTGTAATCTCGACGATACGCCAATAGTCAAGGCTCCTGCCTATTCGCGCTCACCCCCGGCCAAAATCTGTCTCCAGAAACCCGTAGCCTTGATCTTAATAACTACATGCCCGCTACCCGTAACAAGCAGTCACTTTCAGGCATTGAGCCAGAGGTCGATGAAATCCAGGGGCTTCGGGACCTGTCTGCACAATCCATCTACAGAAGCCTCCAGCTCCGGAAGAAACGGAACAGGCATAGGTATGGCTCAGCATAAATGTGGCATGTACACGGTGCGATTGAGATTATGCGACGGTATAGTAGATCCGTGGTTCTGTCTATATGTACATAATACCGCGGTGACCTGAGGTTGATCAAACACTTCGCGTACCACAGGACAGAATAGACCCTCCGCCAAGATAGAGCGATGCTTTTTGATTATCCTTGGTTTCTTTTCTGGCCGACCCAGGATTGCTCTACTTGGCGGATGGGAGTACCGAGCCACGACCGCAGCGCAGCCGCGGCCCCTAGGTGAGCATTTGCTTGGAAGCCAATTTCCAATCATCTAGATAAAAAGTGTGTGGTAATTACCAGAACATAGAGCACCTTCAGAGATTATTGGCTAATGATGCATTGTCCGAGATTGGCTAGTTCGCAGATGGTTGGCTGCTACATGGATCGCAATCCAGCAGTATAGTTGCCCTCTTTGCACACAGGCCATGACAGACACCCAGCGACAGCACTCAAAGGAACTATGCTTCATCTGCCTGAGATACCTTATAGTCTCAACGCTCTTGTTTGCCCTTTTCCTCCAAATCCTCTCGTAACTTTCGTGATTTCGCGGCACTGATGGTGAACCGCGAATATCTACGCCTTTTCCCTGGTTTCAACTCCTTTTATACTCATATGGCACCTGGAAACGGTTTGGTGATTGCGAGTATCACGAGCTAGGCTTTCAAGGTGCTTATAAGAGGTCATAGCCTGGAAGCTGTCATTGCCGCGTTACGGGCATGGAAACATTACATGAGAGGACGATCGTCGCAAATGGGACACGAGGAAGCAATGAAAACAGCAAAGGATGCAATACCTAGCTTCCTAAACACAGTCGAATCGCATCAGCTTCCTGTCATTCCAGGCGCTTTCAATTCTTCCCCTAAGTTTATCGCCATGTTCCAGGCCGAGGCGCTTGTCGCAATCCCTGTAGCCTTGCTTGCGGTCAAGCAAGCAATCGACAGGATTGATCTAGTCTACAGGGTATTCAACAGAAACTCACGATTGCCAACATGGCAAATATCCAGGGTTGCGAGCGGGACGGCTTTGGAGCACATGTATATCGCTTTGTTGAGTACGAGATGCGCCAGAATGCGAACGTAAGAGCAAAGAGCCGTGATCAAAGGTGCCATTATTTCTACGTATAGAGATGCGACACAGATTGATACCCTGTCTTCGAGGCTATGGGCCGAGCTTGCCCTCTCGGTCCTGAGTTTGGGGGTTATCGTCACGAGCTTGATGCTATCAGTATGCGAATGAAGGCAGACAGGACACTCATTCAAAATATGCCTTTTTTTTGGACATACAGCGCAATTCCACCTCCTCATTCCGACGTATGAGCCCTATGTTATAGAGCAACCTGTATTATTCCACGAAAGCCTGCTTCCGCTTATCATCACCGGCCAGCGACATCGCTCTGTGGACCCTGTCTTGTTCAATCTTCGTAGCAAGCCGAAGGACTTACATCTGCAATGCATCGGAGTGTTAGAAACTAGGACGAATGTCATTATCGAAGTCGGAATCCTTGGCTTCATTGGCTGCTGCGTAGGCGGTATGGCGATCGGCTGTGCTGGTGCTGTATTTCCTCCTTGTACTCTTTGACCATTAATAGAGTGGAGATTTGAGATTAAGCAGAGCTAGTCAGCCCCTGCCATGCCCCTGTAGCCACCGACTACAACGACGTAGTGCTTGGTTGTATACTCAAGATGAATAGCTCAAACAAAATAATCCGAATATTTGCTGACAGTATATTAAGGACAAGGGTCGTTGTTGAGACCGTGCAATGAAGAAAATGGTAGCAGGAATGAAGGGATAGTAGAGAAAAGGGAGATGAGGCTGAGGCAGTTTGCGTACCTGGTTAGGGTATGGTTGGCCTAGACGAGGTGCTAGCTGCGGGGTAATAAACATGTCAACTCTACAAAATTAACTCACCAGTATTAATATCCATGAGCTTATACTGTCTCGTAATGAACCCTTAACGAAAGTGGTATACAGTCTAGGCTGTGCCAGACGGGGGCTTAATATATTCGCTAATCTTGACACGGAGCACGCTGCCACCTCTTTGCAACTAATGCGCCCAGTGTTAGTAACGATTCTTTTAGGAAAAGGCTGTAAGGAGGGCGAGGAGTTATCGGACAACTATTTCTAGGTAATGACTTCCATCAATCAGAATCCAGGTGACCACTGAAACTTGATTGACTGGCGAAAAATGTACGATCAGACCATCCTCTACCGGTCATTACGGAGCGAGTGTATGCCCAAAAGAGGGAAATCAGGTGTTGTCTTCTATTTTTACTGATTCAGCCGCACGGATAGTACAACCGGCACAATGCCGAGGATATAACCCTTGAGATATAACCTAGGGCAAGCGGATTCCGTTCATTGCGGGTAGTATGTCGCCGGACTGTGGCAAGGTTGCAGAGCGAATAATAGATCGAAGGAAATGGCTTGGTGTTGGTTGTTTTAGTCACCAGACAATGGGGCAAGACCCTGATCTACGAGTCAGGCGCCGACATGGTGCCAAGCTAACCCACGAGGTAGGCCCACAGGGACACATAATTACAGGGGTAGTAGGAAATCTTCTGCTAAAATCAATAGGAGCATATGTGGCTCGGGGAACCGTACAGAAGCCCAATGGGAGGTTTGATGGGGCTCTGTAATTTGGCCTGCCTCTCTATTGGGGCCAGCTAATTACGGGGCGCCCAGGGGTAAGGTCTTGGACGTGCTAAGGCTGTATCTGGGTTAAACCATGTCGAAATTACTCCGTGCCTGCAGGATACTAAAGTTCCATTGGACCAAAATCCGTCTTTACGCAGGAGGGGTGAGGTGAACGGATATTGGGGTTACTTGTATTGGCAAAACTAGCCTGTGCACTCCTTTGTTAAAGCAGCACTGAACCCTGGCTTTTGCCAAGCAGTGCTGGTCACCGTCTTCTGCAAGATACGGGGGAAAGTCCCCGTCTAGACTGCAGTGTGCTTATGTTGTCGGCGAGGCCCTAGGTGCTCCCTATTCTGACAAGCACTCCAGAAGAAGGGCAGCAGTAGTGCTAGTTCTCGTGTAAAGAAGCTGCGATCAACATACTGTACTTCGCTGCTGGTTTGATCCGACACAGGCTTTCAGTCTGGAATAAACCGCCCCGCCTCTGCGGCTCGGCCCATTTGTAACTCCCATACGTAATTGAAGGAGCCTCATGGGAGAATAGTCAGGTAGCGAGGTAGAAGGCGGGGAACCCTTCATGGGCTTCTGCCAGCTGTGGACAGATCAATTTCTCTGTGCACTCGTCATTATTACGGGCGACTAAAGTTTTTTTCACTGACGTAAAGTTCTGCCCGATGCAGCGCAATAAACAACAGGCGGGCTGTGCATTGCCACCCTGGGCTATAAAGTGCCCGGACCTAGATTAACCCCTGTCTGCAGCATGTAGGGCGTCAAATACCTAGACTGGTCCCCTGACCAGTGCACTGAGGTCGTTGCTCGACTACTACACATATGCTTGGCGCATTAAATGCCCAACTTGTCCTACTAATCACTATGTCCAGACTCTAGAAACCTGCAGGATGTCAATGTCACCTCGCTAAGAAAAACCTGAACATAATGGCCACGACTGGAGTGGTAGTCACCGTCCAGGTATCACGAGAGTACGGTTGGGACTATGTAAGTATCCCAGTTCAACGTGTTCAGCCTATTATGTATCCGATAGTCAGTGATTATATTGAACAAAAAACTACCGGTCTAGTTCAGTAACCGAGGATTGGGCTGTATTTCCCCTCTCTGGCCGGCTGAACCGCAGGGCTCCGCATGAGGCAGTTCAGTAAATGAGCCATCTTGCTCAACCTATCCTTACCCTTGGACTAAATAGTTTGGGTCTGATCAGGAAAGCCACAGGCTTAGGACAAATATCACCGTTAGAGAACCCCATGATGTGGATTATCACAAACCATAAAAGATGCACAATAGACGAGATCACCGCAAGAAAGCGCCTATCCATATTTGCCCTGCTTCACGCCTCCAAATCCATTTGAAACCCCTTTTACGCTTTGGCTCCACTATCCATGGTTTGATCATTGTAACGAGCTGGTATAATTGATGGTTGGGTATTGTGCTGATGGACTTGAACCTTATTTTGATGCAGCACAACGTTGCATCACTGGAATGAAGTCAGTACCATAATACACACTATAATGTTGGCTCGGAGTATATCTATATCTAGCATAGCTTGGGTTTGAATAGCACACATCCTGTTCATTGGATGATATTGTCTAGTGCTATCTCAGATTCAAGTCAATGGAATGGACCACTGAGAACGAAACAATATCCAACAGTGTTCATGGGCGAGTCGTACCCGTGATATATGTAATTGAGAACAGATGACTACGACTGAAGGCGTAAGAACAGAGAAGATAAATAGGGCACAGAGCCACGGAACTTGATGCAAATCCAACTTGCTCACGAGCTACAACAATGGCTCTACTTGAAAGACTTTGTGGTATTCTTGTTCCTATTCTACTTTTGAATGTTCTGAATGTACGTGGACATGTCATATACGGGAGAGGCGCTCCCTCCCTCCCGGTCAACGCCGCTTCTATATCAGACCAGGTCCCATCTGCCCTTGTCCGCCGTCAATCCGTGGGAGACGTAGAGCTGCGCATTCTTCCCTTGGGAGCATCAATTACCTGGGGTTTGAAGTCGGAGACTCACAATGGTTACCGCAAATATCTTCGGGACCAGCTCCGTTTTGACGGCTGGGAAGTTAATATGGTTGGGAGTAAACACGACCCAGATTCAACGATGAAGGACAACGTACGTTCACCACTTGCTATAATTCAGTAATTGCTGCTAGCGGTGCACATGTCTTTTCTGTCTTTTGAAGAGGATCCCTGCTGATAGCATGTTGCGGAACACAGGACGTCGAAGCGCACTCCGGCGATACAATTGACATGGTTACCGCCGCAGTGCATGGATCGCTGGCGTACAAGCCTAATGTTGTTCTGATCAACGCAGGTACAAACGATTGTCGCCTAGGCATTGAGATACCTGAGGCCGGAGCCCGCATGCGCTCTCTGATAGAGACACTGGTCCAAGCAGAGGACATGAGCCGTACTTTGATTGTCCTTTCCACCCTGCTTCCTACTGAAAACGCCCAGGCTAAGGCTAATGTCCCGAGCGTAAATGCGCAGTACCGGACGCTCGTGAAAACCATGCGTGAGGAGGGTGTCTCCATTGTTCTCGCGGAGATGAACAGGGCAGACGGCTGGATTGCTTTCCCCAACGACTTCGCCGACGATACTCATCCGAACGAAGCTGGATACAAGAAAATGGCGTCTATATGGCATTCAGCGATCAAGGATGCTGCGAACAAGAACCTCATTGTTGCACCGGCAGCGTTTGGAAGCCCAGGGGGAAGCGATGGGCAGTGCGAGAGGGAGTACGGAACTGGTGTTTATGCCGGTGGATTGACGCAACGTGGCAGTGGAGAAGAGGATGGGATCTACTATCACGACAGCGAGGCAATGGGTGAGGTCTTTACTGTGCTTGGCGGAGAAGATGACTTTGACACGTTCTTCTTCGCACGAATATTCAGTCGTGACCGCGACGATATGCTCAGATGGACTAAGGCCGACGGCAGCGTCAAGTACCTCCTTAATCGAAATATTGACGGGCAGAGCACAAAGTTCGTCGATGAGCACATCTCTATGACCGTTGAAGATAACTGTAACCCAGCTGGTGTTAATTTCATCGATGTTAATGGTTAGCTTTGCCCCGTTCTTTGGCTTGCCTCGTCTTCTCCTTTCAAGCTGTTACAGCACTGACATCACTAGCTGATGGTTTGGACGATTTTGTTTGTATTGCAAAAGACGGAACGGCCTACGCAAGCATCAACACCGGTGAAGACCCTCCTAGGTTTGTGTACAAAGGGCTATGGAAATCGCGCGAGGGCTATGGTCAGGCCAATGTAAGGCTGGGAGATGTTGACGGTGATGGTAGGGCCGACTATTGCGTGGTTGCTGGTAATGGGGATATTACCTGTTGGCGGAATGGATGGGTTGGTCAGTGGTCTTCTACACATCTTCGATAAATGGCTCATCAGGCTAATATTTATGATAGACGATATGCCGAAGTATTGGCAGCCGCTTGGTAAACGGTTCACCGGTAAAGGAATAGGGGATCTTCGAGGCGTTCGGCTCGAGGACATCAATGGCGATGTAAGATATCCTCTCCGACACGCAATATCGCATCTGCTGACAGTCCACATCAGGGACGAGATGACTGGTTGTGGGTAGATGATGTTGGCGCGACAACAACCTATACCAATGCACGAAGCTGCCAAACAGTTGAAGAAGGCGACGGTCTGAACATTGTGTGGAGGCCGGGCTACCACAAGGGGTACAGCTCCGGACCGACACACTTTGGGATGAGCGACTTTGGCAACTCTGGGCTCCGACGTCGCGTTCACTTCGCACGAATATATGGAGTGCCGCAGGACTTTGGTCTTCTCGGCAGCCAGGACTACGTCTTCGTTGACAGGGACGACAACCCAGTGAACGGTGGAGGTGACGGTGACAAAGTGGGCGGGTACACATACAGAATCCGTGTATGGAAGAATAAAGGAAGCGGAGGAACAAAAATCAAAGGTCAGTTACTTGTATTGAAGGCATTTCTTCTTACTAAAGGCGATTTCTTTGGTAGCCGATGGGAATCGGTACTGCAACATGTTGGGCCACGACGACGGTCGTATGGACTATGTTTGGATCCTCTCGAAGGGCGACATGCGAATATACCCTAACAAGGGGCTTTCCTTCGTTTCCAATGATGGGGAGAGCTACTGGGGTCCAAACTATGTTATCTTCGACCCTGCAAGTATGTCAATCAACCGAGACCTCGATCGTCGGGACTTGCATCTCGTCGACTGGGATGGGGATGGTGCATGCGACATAATCTGGACAGACCCAAATAATCTGAACCGGCCTCGACTGTTCCGTAATCGGATTAAAGAGACCGGCGATTTCAATTGGGAGTACACTGCCAATCCTGCGCCCACCGTGACCTGCCCGGAACAACGTGGACTAGGGTTCTTTGACCGACCAGTCCAGCTCGCTGATATTACAGGAAATGGCAAAGCTGACTATCTCTGCATCGAGAAAGACGGACGGACCTGGGGCTGGGTTCATAATGACAATGGCTGGGAGTTGATTGATCAGGTCAAATTTTCCGAGGCCAAAGACCGGGCGAATCTACACTGGGCTGATGTCAATGGTGATGGCCGAGCCGACCTAATTCATACCAACAAGTTCAACGGCGATGGGACTGTGTGGTACAATCGTGGCCGCCGTGAGATCGGCGGCTCACGGTTCTGGTGGGAACCAGCAGGCCTGACATACGAAGGTGCAGTTGCAGGATCCTGCACCTACTTTGCTGATCTTGATGGAGACGGGCGCGCGGATATGCATGCAATCACTCATTCCATGCTAAATACCGCAGAGACTTGGTATAACAAATGTGAACTTACTGACTCTACCGGGGATGATGGCCCCATTACTGACCCGGGCTTACCAAGCATACCTGAATGAACCTACCTCGGGTCGTCGGAAAAGTGTAAGGCGAGGATTCCTTCGCAGAGAATGGGCTCCCGATACATGAGACATGACTATATACAGAATGTGGTCATATGATCCGAACGGGTGGTAGGAGAATATTGAAGAGAAATCATGTTCCGTAGATTGGTGGCAGCTGCTTGAATGCGCTCTTTTCCTGTTTTGATCCTTAGCTGCTGTCAAGCTAACTGTTGGGACTGGTACAGGATACAAGTAAACTGTGGTAAATAGAAAATAGAAACACAACTGTCAAGAGGACCTTTAATTCTGCAGACTTTGGCTCGTTTTTGTATGGAGTTTCGGCGTCTCCCACCGACCCCCAGCAACTACTTTTAACTGCCCTGTCTTTATTATTTCTGTCCATTCCTGCGCATGAGTTAGATTGATCCTGTATCTGTTACTAAGTACTAGACATGGAATTTGTGAAGTCCAATAAACCAGCACATCAAGCCGAATCCAGGTCCATGCCCCAGGCTAGGCTTAGGGAGTATTGAACTGAGCGAAACTCGTTCCGATTGCGGTGACTCTCTATGCAATAGCGCACAGATACTAGATAGAATATTCCTGGCAGATAGTCCGAAGCAGTCCGTCACGTTATATTTGGGCCCCTGCCCTGCTTACCTGACCGTGCAGTCGGCAAATTCTGTCCATGTAGTTATAGTATAGATATTATTGCTCTTACTCAACACGCCCTATATGCTGAACAAACTTAGCAAAGGACCAGATATGGGCCGTCTCACCTCACAGCCAGATTTGGATTTGCCAGTCTGGTGGTCATAGGCAGAAGAAAAACACTTATACCCGAGGTCTTCCCAACTCTTAGGTCTTTTTCTTCACCTGCACATGTATCCCTCGCAGCTGCTTTCCAAAGGCACTCGGACATAACCTTCCGTCGTGTCTTAATATGTCCAACGAAACGTGACCATTGTCCTGCTCGCCAGCTGCGAACTGCGCCCGCCCGTATACACAACCCGAACAGGTTCATCCGAACACCATGTATTCTGGTCAACAAGCGGCCCGTACTCGCACCATACGCGAACACAAACAAGCTGTCAAAATGAAGCCCCATACACCCCTTGTAAAACGGGCCTGCATCATAGTCTTCCGCTGTGGAGTTATGACTTGCGACGTCGAGGAGGTTGATGTAGCCGAGCGGCCCGCACGGTAATCACCACTATCGCCATCTCCACGACATGGCTCCGCTTCTGGCGAGCTAGACTAGACTGTAGTAGCTGCTAGTCAATCATCAGGCCGTATACGAACCGGAGGCTAGCGTTAGTACTCGGACCGTGTTATCTAACCTATTCTCTATGAAGCGTATCATAGTACCTGTAAGCATAGTATGCGCACTCCCACCATATATGGATCTTTATCCTGAATGATAACATTGTGGTAGTCCTCATGAGTTATTTTTGCTTCCTCAGATGCAATTCTATATCAAAGTACTAGGCGTTGAATTAGCGGTCAGAGGAGTAAGTAGTACGGTTGGTGAAGTACCTCCAGGGCCACGCACGGCCCCGAAATGCAGATCAATATAGGAAGTGCTGTGTGTAGGATGATTATATGGCGCTGGGGTATTATCATGGTTTCTGTCCATGCGTGCTTGTCGTTTATGCAGTGATTCGTCTGGGACTAATTCAAGGGGGGAACAGGGCGCGAACCAGTACTTTTGGTGAGATGAAGATTCACTTCTGTCTGGGGTGATAGGCGCTCCAAAGAGATGGCTGGGGGCTGGTTGTCGGAGGTGGAAGAAATTGGACCCCTAAGAAGGGAAGTTTATATAGCCGCTAGGAACGTCATACACACAAACTATCGGCACTTAATCGATAAGTGACAGGTCTAATAGTCTTAGGCACTTACTTACTTTTTGAGATAATGTCGGGGTATGCGCAGTCTTTCATGTCATCATCAGACACCTAAGCGTTCAAACCAATCAAAAAAAGAGTAGACCGTCATTCTTACAAAATCCTGCGACATTATAGAGTATATAACGAGTGCTTATGATGAATATTAGGGGAAAAGAATGGAGTAAAAACATTAAACCAGCGCGCTATTAAGCATCTGTATCTATCCCGCCAGGGTGCCTGAGCCGTTCCGCGGATAACGACTCCTACTATGCAACCTGCAGCTCGTGGGTCGGAGTTTTGACTTACTGACCTCTGATTCTGTCGCGGCGCTGGAGTAACTCCGACGACTTCCGCCTGACCAGAGTCTGTTAAGCGAGGAGCCAAAGTTCTTCTCTCTGTATCTATCAAGCAAGGCAGGTAAAACGGGCAGACAAGCGCAGATAACTCTGTGTAGGCTTAGACAGTACTGCTCAAGACACATGTTTAGCACGAGCCTTCCTGGTAGATAAGGTTAGTGACTGGTGCAAGATTGTGAAACGTACGCCCATTTAGAAATTGAGGATATGTTCCAGGTTGCGCCTGGGCTGCTTGTGAGGACGTGCGTCATGCCGAGACGGACTATGCTTGCGGCGAAGGCACTAGTAGGAGAGATCAGCTACTCTATAACCGGTCCAGAAAAGGCTGGATAAAACGTACAGTATTCCCAGACCGAAGACAGCTGCAAGCCGAATCCTTTTCCACGCCGTTATATTTAGGGCCCAGAGAGTGCGGACACGGAGCAGAAGGACGTAGAGACCTGTGGCTGAACTGAAGGGCGCCAGAGGTATAGGGCAAGATTCCAGGCATCCAGCAGCGGCTAGGTGAGGCGGAATCCCAGGCATGGCTTACCGGTAGGCAGGAGAAGATGGTTAGAAAGAGGAGAGTGAGGTTGGAGACTGCAACGAAAGCGACGCCAAAGGTAATGAGATACCTAATGCTGAGATGGCGTGGAAAGATGCGGTAGTAGAAGAAGACGAAAGCGAGTTTAATGGAAGCCGTCAGAAAAGTGTAGATGTATTGTCAATATTGAATATCTAGACAGTGACTTTGTATCCCATCTTTGTTTCATTGTAGGAGAGGGGTCCTTACCTTAAGAGTCCTTGTGAGCCAGATCATGGGTACACCCTACATATGGCGGCCAATTCCCCGCGAAAAAAAACCTGGGCTAGCACTTAGAATTTAGTATTATATGACTTGGGTAGAATCACGCATATAATAAGACATGAGCCCCGTGAACGTGATGGTCAGGCGAAGAATCGCGTCTTCACTAGGCAGGTCGACAAGCTACATGTGCCAGCAAAAAAAGACTATATCAATCAGCGAGGTTGTAACAACCCGGCTTGACAATTAGGCTCACAGCCGTCTATCCCCAGCTTCATACAAAGGACCCGCATACGTGTGAACAGCCTCATGGCCACTGCGATTGTGGTCACAGAAAGAAAGCTCGCATGGAGGGCAATATTGCCATGCAGCTGACTGAGCGGATCTCAAAATTGGGTTCAACTCCAGCAGGAGGAAGGGCGCCACCGGTAAACCACTGAGATGCCATGGCATGTTTATCTAATAAGAAGAGAAGGAGGAATGGGAAAAGGGGGATCGAAACACAAAGAGAAGCAGCAGCATGTGAAGACGGAGAAGGATTATAAAATCTCACGCGCTCCCCTTGACCTTTGGCCACAATTTTCGAGGTGCCACCACATTCGACAGCGGCTGCCTTGCATGTTCCTTTCCCGCATTCTGTTTCTTATTGTCTTGTTGCTTTTCGCTTCTTGCTGCCTCAGACTCAAAGCTGTAGAATAAAACTGCCCCCGTACATTGGAAAGTCTATCACGTAACCGTTAGCCTCACTATGGGTGTCTACCTATTCTCCTCTAGCCTGTGGGCAACACTCCTGCTCGCCATTTTGATTGTATGATTCCTGCCTCGGTCTACCTTTCCGCCGATCTGACACATCTTGTAGTATCGCCTTGTTCGGATTACCTACAATCTTTATTTCCATCCGTTATCTGGCATTCCCGGGCCCAGCGCGTGGGCTGCATCTCGTCTTCCGTTCGTTTACGCGCTGATCAGGGGTACCATCATCCAGGACTTCCAAAAGCTTCACGAGCAGTACGGTCCCATTATCAGAATTGCTCCAAATGAAGTGACATTTGCCCACCCGGAAGCCTACACCGATATCTTTCAGCCTCGCCCCGAAAAGAGTCAGGGCCAATTCCTCAAAGATCCGCTGTGGTGGGCGCGTCAACCTGGGCATCCGGATTCGTTACTCAGCGTTATTAACCCAGAAAGACATGCGCAGATGCGGCGCGTCCTAAGTCCAGGGTTCACAGCCCGCGCTCTCCGCAAACAAGAACCGTTTGTTCAGAAATATGTCAATCTGCTTGTAGCGCAGCTGCAGGACCTTGTCAGCAAAAGTCCAAGCGCCCACATCAACATGACACCGTGGTTCAACTACACTACTTTCGACATCTTTGGGGATCTCGGTTTTGGCGAGTCCTTTGACTGTCTTCAGCACTCAAGATACCATCCATGGATTGCCTTACTATTCGACAGTGTCAAGGCCGCCGGCTTCGTTATTGCCACGCGGTATTATCCGCTGATTGAAGCCGTTCTACTCAAGTGTGTTCCACCTTCAATGCGAAAAATCCAACGAGATCACTATCAGCAGATCGTCGACAAAGTCCAGCGCCGACTGGGCTGGGAACTGCAGCGCCCCGATTTCATGTCTTACGTTATTGACGAGAGGGGTGGTCTTCGACTTGATGCAGGTGAGCTTTACGCTACCTTTATGATTTTGACCACAGCAGGCAGTGAGACAACAGCAACAGCATTAACTGGGACCCTAAACTACTTGGTAAATCATAGCCCCGAAAGTCTTCAACGACTCGAGAATGAGATTAGAGGTGCTTTTTCCGGCCTGGACGCGATCACGCTTGATGCAGTGCGCAATTTGCCCTTCCTCAATGCAGTCATACAGGAGGGACTCCGACTATGTCCACCAATTCCATGGGTATTGCCCCGCCTCGTCCCTCAAGGAGGCAGTATGATATGCGGTACATGGCTGCCAGGTGGGGTAAGCGAATGATCCTCGGCGCCAAGCAGTGATGCTATTTAGCAAGCACCTGGGTAAACCACCTGCTAACCGGAGAGTCCACCCAGACCCCAGTGTCAATCCAAGCATACACCCTCAATCGTGACCCAACCCTCTTTAACCGAGCCACCTCATTTCTTCCAGAGCGATGGCTGGCGTCTTCCACGTCCGACTCCAGTTCTTGCTTTTTCAATGATCAGCGCCAGGTCGTCCAGCCTTTCAGCACCGGGCCCCGTGCATGTCTCGGCCAGCACCTGGCGTGGGCCGAAATGCGGCTGATACTTGCCAAATTGGTCTGGGTGTTTGACTTTGGGGCGATTGATGGCCAGGGTGTCAATTGGGAGGACCTGCGGACGTATCTGCTTGTTGAGAGGAAGCCAATCAACGTGCGTATCAGCTCTCGCACGGTCTGATGGCTACCGGCTCAAGTAAGCGCTAGCTGTGGTCACCGCGCAGGAATGCAGCCGTGCGCCGGATGTTTGCCATTTGTGATCGCGCTGGAATGTATGATTGCGCTGTAATCATTATCTCATGCTTGCCGGCTGCTTATGAGTTGATCAGTAGGACTTGGAGTTCGAAGCGGCGCGATTTGAGTTCTTTTTAGCCAATTTGATGTCTATCACTTATCTTCTGGCCAGAAAGGGAGCATGCCAAGTACTGGTCAGAGAAAGTCAACGAAATTGCCATTCGTTCTGCATTGCCTGTACTTCTAAGTAGATCGAATATGAAGACGTCTGCTGCTTTCTAAGAGCTAGCTTTGGTGGCAGATCAGCCCGGGTGCTGAGACCTGTAGTCAACCTAGCCCTGCCAGAAGCTAAACCTGTAGTAGCAGTAATAGTCTGCTTGGGTATTACCCAGGCAGTGGCAGATGTAGCACATCTATGGCCGGGCGCTCTAGAGGGAGTTCAAGCATGCACCGTGTATTGGTATCCATCCTCAATTACTGAATCACATCCGCAGAAAGTTCATAGAGAGTGTATTGATTACCTCCCAGCCCTAGTCTTGAAGCCGTGTGTCAGTTTTTGTCTACCTTATCCGATTATCTGCTCGACATCGTTCACATTCACCCCTAGCCGCAAAGGAGAACAGAGGAGAGGGTCTCATACCTCTCTTGGCACTCGTGGCACTCTTAGTCACCATCTACAATATCAGTATCATTACCGTCTTTACTTCCCGCCTCTGGCCAAGTTTCCCGGATCAAGGATTGCTGCCGCCACAGGCTGGTATGAATTTTATTTTGACAACTGGAAGAATGGGAAATATATTTTTGAGATTGAACGAATGCATAGAGTCTATGGTATAGCATCTACAGCTTCTTTTATCGCCTCTCTACCTACGTACCTACTTATTTCCTGGAGGATTAACACGACCTGAGAGCGCTAGGTCTAATTATCCATGTCAACCCAGACAAACTCTCCAGTCACGACCCAGACTTCTATAATGAACTCTATGTGACCGAGAGCAAGCGGCGAACGAACCATTACGATGTGTTCTGCAAGGGAATAGAATTCGAATTCGACGGTACCCGTTTCTCCCTATCTTAACCCGCTTGTAGCTTTCAAAATATTTATGAATGCTGAAAACAGAACCACAATTCAGGCTCCCATTTACTGACAGTAGACCACACACTGCACCTTAAGCGACGCAAACCGCTCGAGCCTTTCTTCTCACGCAAGAGCATCCAGAAACCCCAGCCAACGCTCGCGGAGGTGACGCTCAAATTTGAACAGCCACTGCGCGCCTCGTCAGGGACAGGTATGGTTGTGCAGCTGGACCATGCCTGTGCCGCGTTCTCAGGCGATATCATCGCGAAGATCTGCCTGGATGATGTAGCGGAAGGAGATAGATTCCTCGATCATCCTGAATTTGCACCATATTGGTACGTGGGCTTTGCATGACCAGTCTTTACGTATCAGGGAAATGAAGACTCGTTTGGCCAGGTATAACTTATCCATATGCATGTGAGATGGATTTCGCTATTTACGGGGTTTCCGAGTCTAGTTCGGTATGTATACCTTTTGTTCAGTCTGTAAATACAGCTTTCTTGGACTTGGACCAGTGGAACAATGCTCGCTGACCACGGTTAGAATCGTGAGCTACATTCCCGAGCGGTATTTGCTCTGGCTCTTTCCCCAAGGTCAAGTCTTTAATGAATTCAAGCGAGTGCGCACGTTCCTAGCGGCGGAACCATTCTGACAGGATAGACAATGCTAGTAATATTCACCTTGGACTATCCAAGTTGCACGGGAAAATATAGACAGAATCTTCAGCCAAACGCACAACAACAGCAAGCCCGTAACCTCGCTCTTTCCCCATGTAGCCCAGAGCGACATGCCCGAGTCTGACCGTTCGCCCGAGCGCCTCGCAAAAGAAGCCCAAGTCCTCCTTGGTGGCGGCACAGCCAGCACCGCACGAACAATCGCTTTCGCCTCGTTCTACATCGCCGATAGCCCGGATATTCGCTCGAGCCTCCGCGATGAACTCTGGGAGACTATGGCGGGTTGGCCAGAGCGTGTGCCGAGTGGGCTGAGCTCGAGAGATTTACCTATCTGCAGGCCATTATTAAAGAGTCTCTCCGGTATTTACTGCCTTTATGAATCACCCAGTACCGTGAGTATTGGACGTTTTGAGTTCGCAGTCTCTGATTGACGTGAGAGAACAGCTTAAGCTACGGCGTCATGCACCGCTTACCCGAAATTCGGATACTCTGGCCGAATCGTTTAGTAAAGCGGGCGCTAGCAGGCCGCATATGCAAGCAAAGAAGTTGCAAGAACAAGTCATCACCTAGATGATGGCTATTGATCCTGAGCGCGCAGGCACGACGGAGAAGGCTTGGACCAGGTTCCTGCAGCTGGCAGCCCACCCGCGCTCACGGCCATTGCGCACACTGGAGGCGTATCTCCCGAGCCGGGTCATCGATGCTGGGGAATTGATTTGGTTCGGAACACTGACCTTTGCCATGGCCATTAGCATTCGCAACGAGGAACTGGAGCTCTGCTTGAAACTTGCCCGGCCTGGATATGCCGCGGTTAGTCTCACGAATGACAACTACACGTGGAACAAGAACTGCGAGGAGGCTCAGCGGTTGGGGATTGACTATGTGTATAATGCAGTTTGGGTGATCATGCAGGAGCAGTCGGTTGGCGAGGAGGAGGCCAAAAGGGTCTGCGCCGAGCAGATCAGATACTATATTAAGCAGTACTTTCAGGTAGTCGAGCAAGAGAAGCGCTGCTGGTGGCTTTCGGATGATCTGAAGACCTACCTGGAGGCTGTCAAGGCGAGTCATACTGGGAATCTGGTGTAAAGCATCTATTGCCCGCGGTATCACGTTAGCTAGAAGTACAGAGCACCGTGATGGTGCGAGCAGAGTGTATTAGTCAAGCTCGGTTCAGTATTATTGGCCGAGATTGCAAAGATTGTCTTACAAAGCCCTCGTCTGCTTCAGCTTAAGAATGTAAGACCGGTTCTTTGGCAGGCTAGCTCGTAACCGCGCTGTCTTTTCTTGGCTTAGACAAAGAAGTGGAATCGTTAGTGGCATCAGCTCAAGCCTTACCCTCTTACATCCCCCCTTATCTCCCTTTCTTTCTTTGGTCATTATCTTTCACCGCTCACTTGGAGACCCCCCTTCCCTTTTACAACTCCTTTCTAGCCCCTGCAACAGCTCGAGAGATGGGCGCCCAGTTCTCCCAGTTCTTTCCCCCCCACCCAACCTTCACCAGCGAGAACCTCTCGGAACAGCAAGGCAAAGTGTTCCTCATCACTGGCGGCACGTCTGGAATTGGGTTGGAACTCGCCAAGATTCTCTATTGCCACGGCGGCAAGGTCTACATTACCGCCCGCAGCGAAGAGAAAGCAGAAAAGGCGATCCAAGAAATCCAAGCCTCTGCACCTAATCATCATGGTGAGCTGGACTTTATCATCCTCGAGCTTGATGATCTAAGGAGCATCAAGGCTTCGGTAGAAGCCTTCAAAGCACAAGAATCGAAACTGGATATCCTGTGGAACAATGCCGGCGTCTCCCAACCGCCCTTGGGTAGCGTTTCCAAACAAGGCCATGAGCTCCAGCTAGCCGTCAACTGCTTCGGCCCCTTCCTCTTCACGCAGATGTTACTCCCTTTACTCGACGCGGCGGTTGCCTCGTCCGTATCTCCTGGGTCAGTGAGAGTAATTTGGACAAGCAGTCAAGTCGCTGAGCTCTCCTCGCCGGATGAAGGAATCATCATGTCTGAGCTTACCAGCCCACCTAAGGACAATGTCCGCAACTACGTAAACTCCAAGACAGGAAACTGGTTCCTGTCTGCCGAGTTCGCCCGACGATATGGGTCCCGTGGGATCGTCAGCGTTGCGTTGAACCCCGGAGCAGCAAACACGAATCTTCTCAAGGACGCGAGGCTGATGAAGATACTCTCTTATCCCTTGCTGCACAGAGCGGGCTTGGCTGCACATACAGAGCTGTATGCTGGGTTTAGTCCTGCGATATCGTTGCAAAACAATGGCTGCTATGTCATCCCGTTTGGCCGAATCCATGATCAGGTGGCGGACGCATTATTGAGCGCGATGAAGGTGGCAGAGGATGGTGGATCGGGGAGAGCAAAGGAGTTTTGGGAGTTTTGTGAGGCTAGGACGAAGGATTACCTCTGATGTAAAGCCATAATCAGTTTGGATGTCTAAAAGGTTTCTTACCTCGCCTTGCAGCCCGGCTACTCTGTTTATTGATAGTGCTCAGACACTACAGGCAATTCTGCTGGTCCACGTACACCTGGAATGGCCCGATTGCACAGAGCCGGGGATTGAGCAGTATTCATATCTCGACGATTATTTGCTTGTTAAAGATAGGCAACTACTATTATATTAGTATGAATCTTTACGTTAGCCATTTGTAAGTAATCCGCCCCCATTGTAAGAATTCGGGCCGTGTGCCTTAGATGTTCCTCCAGCATGCGCCAATACGCCTCCAATAACCAATCACATCATCATCTTCCTTGTTGCGCTGGCCACGCAGTCCAACGTCGGACGTCCCTTGACTTCCCACCCACCTCTGTCCTCCCTCACACCCCGTTGCTTGCGCTTCACGGCACCTTTCCAGGTCCCGACAAGTCGGTCCTCCTAGGCCAGACTGCCTAACGAGCTCAAACCTCATCATACCCCCAATTACACACAAATTACCATCCCCCCTTCTTCAGTCCTCCCAACCTCCTAATTATCAGAAGCCCCGGGGACATATCTTGACACTATCGCTGGAGCTCCGACCACGATGCAATCTTCAGACTCGTCCTGATAACAAGAAACAGTTCAGCGCTAGGTAGCAGCTCCGCTTCCTTTCTGCAGACCAATTTGGCAGACTTTCGCCAAACATAACGAGATCCAGGTTGACAATCCTCGCCTTCTGTGGGTTCTCGAATCGGCGCGGACGGAGATTGAACCCCATTCATCGTGCGCACATGGTGATGTAACATTGTAGTCTATAGTTTGTGGGTGGCGCTCAAATCAGAATCAAAGCGCTGTTGAAAAATTAGCTCAACCTTTTGATCTTCGCCAGCGAAGGCTAAAGGAACGATGTGATTGTCCGCTATCAATACTTGACCGAATTGAGCGGGGTGGACCAACGGGAGCTTGAAGCATCTCAAGAGCTGCTTCTGACCTGACTCCCCCTGTATAGTCGATCGGTTTGTTTCCAAACTTGTCAGTTGCGTTCACGTCTGCGCCCGCGGATATTAGAGCGCGGACCTTATCTTCCCATGCGGTGCTGGGAACATAGTTCTTGAGCAAGCTCACTAGTGGAGTTTCCTCGGTGGGACTTCTCGTTGGGATGTCAACAGGCTTGAAGTGTTGAGTCAGGAGCCGGATGAGTCCTGCGCTGGCGTGCCGAAAGGTTGCGTAGTGGAGACAAGTCAGTCCTTCATTGGAGTATTCTTGACAATCTGCGTTATGGTGAAGAAGCAGTTGCACAACACCCTCGAAGCCTGCATACGAGGCAAGCATCAAAGCCGTTTTGCCTCCTGCAGACCTTGCATTGACTTGCGCCCTCGCTTCCAACAAACACTGGACAATCGGCCCATGTCCCAACCTAGCAGCTACCCCCAGTGGTGTATCACCGTGGTCATCGTGCTTTTCGATATCGACGCCTTCTGCAAGACATGCCTCAACTTTACGCAGATTGGAGCCCCTGATTGCATTGAAAAGATCCTCCACCCGGAGAGCACCGCCTACGCTTGACGGAGGTGCGAGATCAGTTACTGACGACCTTGGTGTTCCAAGTGAGGGTACCGACGAGGCGGACTCCGAGGGGGTATGCATTGATGTATGGAAGAGGGATCTGAGCTCTCCTAGTAAGTATTGAACTTCACTCGCCTTTGGTCGATCGTGTTTGTCGATCGCCAAAGTACGCCGAAGCACAGCAGCACAATCTTGCAGGAACTCGCCATTGTAACCTGGATACCTGACTGGCAGATTATTGATCCAGTTGGCGATATGTGGGTTCAATATTGGAGGCTCCCCTCTGTTGAAGTGGTCATTGGAATAAATAGTGACGCCATCATCGTCCTTTGCACGAAGTCTATCCAACTCCTGGAGCCCGCGCACTCCATCTAACTTGAAGGCAAGGACTCGAACCATAATGCACCCGAAGGACCAAATATCGCTGCTCCGACTAACACCGTCACCATAGCGGACCTCTGGAGCTTGATAAGCGCCCGGCATTTGGCGTAGAAGTGTCACTGTGTCAGTGGCCTGCTGTTCGGGGAGCATAAAGCCACTGTCTCTACGTTTGGCCGAAGCTGTAATTATGGAGAGTCCGAAGTCGGTGATCATCCAGCTCCCGATCCTCGAGGACCCGCTGTTCTCGCGACTAGGGTATATGAGGATATTGGCGCACTTGAGATCCGCGTGGCAACCGTAGACGTTGAAGCCCAGCGATGTGTGTAGGTGTGACAACGCACCGGCAAGGCCCATTAGCTCAGTTAGTAGCTCCATCATCCCACACTCGTCTGGCGACACCAGTCCACCGGCGAGGAACTTGTCCAGGTCCATTCGCGCCGGTGGAAAGAGGATGTTGGACTGGCCACCGACGACAACCGTTGCGAGGGGGAGGACGATGCGTGCATTCTGGACTTCACATTTACGGAGCTCTTTTAGGACCCAGCGCTCACGCTCAAAGTCTATAATGGATTTGAATACCTTGCGAGCAACGACTTTTTCGGACTAGGTAGGACAAAAATACAGGTCAGTGACAACGACCATCGCCGTACTCGTCGTACACCAGGGGAACATACCATGGATGGGCCGTGGACTGAGTGATAATGCCTGGCTGCGATCACCTCTCTGGTAACCTGCCCAAAGCCACCACGTCCACAGTGCTCAGATCTGCCCTCCAACAACGGTAGTTTCCAGTTACCATCTAGCCTCAAATTCTCATTCTCTACGATTTCGACGGGACAGAAGAGATGTCGATTGTCAAAGAATAGATTTCCCCTCATTGGACCTAGGAAATCAGCGTTTGATAGAGTTTGAACATCATATTCCTGAATATGTCGATCGGTCCGATCCAGCTCTTGATCAGGTCCCTTATGCGATAGGAATAGCGTATCGAAACGCGACCACTCATCCCAGCCGACGTAAACCAGGAGGGAGATTGTCTGCAGAAAATCTTTGCGAATATCTTCAAGAGATGAAGCAGAAGGAAGCCGGATTCTTTCGCGGGACGCAAATTCCGCTAGCACTTCAACATTCCATATTTGTAGTAGTTCATCGCGCGGCGCGAATCTCCCTGCACCCTTGCCAATAGCACTCAGCAGCCGTTCAGCCAGTTCTTTGCGAAAGTCCAGAGGTCGGCGCCTGGGGAATCTCATCTTGTGTCGCGCATACGAGGGATCCTGGATAGGGAAGTGAATATACAAGCTAGTTGCGTTTCATGGGACTGAGCGCCACTGGCTCAGACTGAGCGAACAAATACAGCGTGTGAGTACACATCCGATAGGAACTACCTTCGTAATTCCTGAGTAATTTCATGAGGGATGAAGGCAGGATTAGAATCGATGAAACGGTGATAACGATGATGGAAAGGAATGGAAAAAGAGAGCTGAAAGGTCGAGTCAGTGACTGGGGCAGGTTGCGTAGGCAGCGCCCTGCTTGACTTGTGTCCTTTCCGACAGGGCTCATGCATCATCCAATAACAGTGGCATCATGTGCGCACCAACCTCTGCAGGAGGGTACTCCATTTCACCCCGCGGGGGTGTCCACTGGTCAGAAAATAACAAACGCTAAGAGCACCGCCACGTCATTAGAGCACAGGCTAGTTCGTGGCTGGAGCGGGGACCCCTTATCGGGTGGGAGGATTGTATTATAACCGAAGCATTATAGGAAAAAAAGTCCAGTAAACTTCCCAGTGTAGCGAGCATGTTAGGGCAAATTATTTCTCTAAAGTTTTATCCGGGCGCAGTTGGGCAGGTAAAGTGACTGAATTAACATGAGAGAATAGGTAGTATGGGAATACTTCTGTTTAGTAGACCCTTCATTAATTACGTCAATCAATAAAGAGTTACTATGAGCATGCTATGTAATTTCCCAGGAATAGGCAGTTCAGCTATTTCTGTGGCATATAAACGTAACAAGATCCTGTCCGCCATATGCATTCGCACTTTTTGCCGTCCACTTGTGTCCTAACAAGTTACAAACACACGGGTCAAAGCCACGAAGCAGTCTCATGCCGCATCATTAAAGATTACATGTCTCTCGCTCTAGACATTACTATATATGGTTTGCAAATGGTGTTGATCTCGCTGATGTTCTTGTCCCTCCTTTTGCACAACCAGTGGCTGCCATCTTCTTCTCACCGCAGCAGGGAGGTGTTCATATGCGTGTACGGCCGTCCGAGTATTGACTGCCATTCACAGCCATCTATTAGTACGGCTTATAAGCAGAATACAGAGGTATGGGGGGAAATACATATAGAATTCATCTCCTCGAGACTAATCCCCGCTGTTCCGCTAGGAACGAGGAAGTAGACTAGGATGAAGGCAAGGGCGTTCAGGCCACTAGACGCAACAGTCATTACGCTATTTTTCCAGTGTCAAGATGAAAGAAGCACATACGTAAAGAAAAAGAGCAAATTAGACTGGCCTACTAAACGCGCCTTATCTCTGTTGGGGTCATCCGGCGAGAAGGCAGTAGTCAGCGGGGGCACAAAGAGAATCAAGATGCTCAGGCCGATGAAGTTCACCATGACGCTGAAACTCATGCCGACCTCTGTAATTCAGTCTCGCTGTCAGAAACGCGCATGATGCACCAAGAAGTTTGTAGAGCATACTTACCGCGGAATGCCAGAGGGAAGACTTCGGCACTGAATGTGAATGGAACAGGACCAGCCCCGATCCCGTAGAAAAGTGTAAACACAACAATTGTAAACGTAGAAACGAGGCCTTTACGTGCATCGTCTGGCGTGATGATCAGGAAGAACCCGCTGGTTGCGACCAGGGTGAAGAACATCCCCCCAAGAGAGACAAGCAAAAGGATACGACGGCCTCTTCTGTCGATGAACATATACGCTGGGATTGTGAATAGGAAGTTGGCGAGACCGAATCCTAGATCATATGAGTGCTTGGAACCGATCTGGACTTGTGGGTAGCCTACCGAAGTTCAGCCACGCGACTGTATCGTCCATGGGTATTTCGCAGTTGACAATGTCAGCGGGATTCGAGAAATCGCTTAGCGTCGTGTTATTAGTACTAGAAGTTGAAGATGCTGATCGAAACAACGTAGACGAGTAGAACGAAAGGACGTTGATCTGTATAAAATCTTAGAGCACCAAAGAGTATGTATGGCCACACTTCACTCACCCCACAAAGCTGCTGCGCTGCCATGACGAGAAACGCCGCAATACAAGCCCTCAGGTTCCTCCGAACACTGAAAAGAGCCCCAACTCTCTGGAAGAATGACTGTGCCTTTACCTTTTCCTGATAGACCTCTTTGGCCCACCACTCCTCCGGCCGCTTCCCATTAATCAATTCAGTCTCTATTTGCAGCTGCGCGTGGATGTAGTATAGGTCTTTGGCAGCCTGGATATCGGAGCCCCGTAGTTGGCGGAGGCTCAGGAAGGCTTCTGGGTATCTATCTCTTCTAATGAGAAACCGGGGCGATTCCGGGCACAGGAAGACGAGGACAAGGAGGATAAGGGCAGGGACTGCGGCGCTGCCGAGAAGGCCGCGCCAGCTTCGGCCGACAATCCAGTAGCATAGGAACCCAATGAAAATACCACTTGCAATAGATTAATATCTCAGTAACTGAGCAGATGGCGGTAATATTCTGAGTAAAAACGTACAACGTGTCAAAAATTTGCCACATCATCAGCAGCCGGCCTCGTAAATGGTCTGCGGCTACTTCGGCTGCAAACACTGGGGCAATGGACGCCTTTGCACCTATCTAGATTCCGACTAGTTAGCTTGGTATCATGGTCTGTAAGTTCATATACAGCATACCCCAATTCCAAGGATGAGTCGACAAGCTAGGAGTTGTTGCCATGTATCACACCGAGCGGTGCCTATACACCCAGCATTAGTTCCTGACCGATGTCTGTCACTGACAGTGACGTACCGAGCACACATGCAGCACAAAATAATGCCGATACGAAAAGTGCAGACCGACGGCCAAATTTAGATTCCTGGAGGGGGTCGCTGAGCCATGTCCCACTAGACGCTGTATTAGTATACGCCCAAATATATCGATTATCTGAAGCTCAAACTGACACGATACTCCCTGAAATCCACGGCGCCGCATCAATCAAGCATGTAATATACATTACATGCCGGACAACATTAACCATGGGTTGCTCTTCGGTCGAATTGGGTAGAAGGAACTGGCACTGCCAGCCCCGCGAGCTGGCGTTGATCGTTGACTGCTGCCATCCCCTCCACAAAAGTTAGTTCTTTCACATAGGAGTACAACAGTTGAATGGAACTCTTACTGAATGATCGCAGCACAAGCAGTCGTCAGGATGCTGACTTTCAGCTCCTTCGTCTGCTGAAAAAACCCCAACTTCTCCTCGGACTCGAACACGCGCTTCTCGGGCTCCGTCAGGCTGCAAATCTGCATGTAGATTCGGTCACGGGCTATAAGTGCTGCCTTCACGAGGAGCTCGACATCGACAACGCTGCTAAGCTCTTTTCGTCTGTGGAAATCGCGCACATCCTGTTCCAGCTCGCTGGCCGTCCGCTCGGTCAGCGGGTTTGGGTTACTGCGTGTTTCTATGGTTAGAGAAGTGTACAAACGTCAATTGCACAAATTGAGATAGGATATCAAAGGAATAAACAAAGGATTACCGTCGTTCAACATGAGCGCCGTTTCGGCCAGTCATGGCCACAAGAGGAGAGGTTGCAATAGAAGATCTTGAGGCTCGTCGGACGCAAGGGGGAACTTTGTCAGGCAACCCTATTACAACCGCAGAAAGCCTTCCTGAATAATGTCTGCACTTCAACTCTTCTTGACGACAATTAAAGGCTATTAGGACTAAAGAGAGCCCCCACGTCCAAGACCGGGCTTCAGGAATCCCTGTATTCTGTTAGTAATGTCGCAATTTCTCAAACCGCGCGAGCGGCTGTACACTATAAATACAACTTACTATAAGCGATCGCTCGCTAATCGGGCTTCAAGCTCGTTTGTTCTACATTTTCTAAGCTCCTATTAAAGTCCTTCCGATTCGGTATTCCAATTAATGTTTGTCTTTTCTCCAGGTAGGGCGTTTCGGGACGTCGCTTTGGTACAAGCGGGGAGGTATATATATGTATCATCGCATGCCCCTTACCACTTCCCACATAGAAAGTTCCCATCTAGAGACCTGAATTGATGTGTTATTACTTTCAGCATCGACCGCCCAATACCTTATCTGAAAACAAATTCCGTAAGCTGAACAGTATGCCGAGAAACCCAGCTCTTCCGCCTCATTTTTCCACGGGGCGGGCAAAAGAGGAGAAATACGAACTAACGTGGACTTGTCCAGTCAGAGCTCGACCCAATGCCAGGGTCAACGTCATAGATGGGCAGGTCAGTATCGTAGTCGCCAATAATGCTGTCTCATTTTGAACAAGCTGAGCAATTCTGGCGAAAACACCCGAGCGGCACCATCTTTCTCCGTCCCAACGCACCATTAATTCCGCACTAGCTTTGCTTGCCTGGCCAGTGTGCGGCTCTTGCCGTGGGTTGACAGATAATTGCGGCCCCCAATTTCCAGCGACCTTCCTTGAGCTGTCATATCACCTGCCAATACGTATACCGCAACGAGACATCGCCAGCACCATGAGCCATACAGTCCAGAATATCATCAGCGAGGATGAAACAAGCTACATCCGCCAGGAAAAACTCGAGGACCGGCTGTACGTGTTATTCGGGTATCCTATCAAAGTCCAGGTAAGAAAAGATGACCACCAGCATTGACCTAGCACTGCCACACTGATTTTGCCCCGTTCCGCTCATGCCTTTTTATCTCAAAGCATATAAATGGTCGATACGTCTTTGAGGCTCCGAGAAAGGTGGATATGGTAAGCTACAGACCGCATGGTATCCTGCTTTGGTATAGACTCGCTGATCCTTGGTGCCCTGCCCCGGGGATACAGGATGAGATAGCGTACGTTACTGCGCCTTGTTTGATGTCACCCTTCCGCTTCGGCTACTGATTGCCCCGCTGTATAGCGACCTGCGCGATTAGATGGATGTGGAGGGACAGGTAGAAAATTGGACGACGATGGCTGGTTCCATAGTGTGGTCTACATATATCAGATGACTTTTTACGTGAATTCCCGTTGGGGATTTCTTTTCGACAGCGACTATAGCTTTGCCAAGTGCCCTGCCGTTCTGGCACTGCGCCTCTACCGTAGACCTTTCTTTGCGCAGAGCTTCTCCTCGCCGCCTCCATACTGCCTTGTAAGCTGCCTTGTAAGCTGCCTTGACAACAACTGTCTGTAACGAAGGAATTGCTTTGATTCTGGAAGTCTTCGACAATAATTCTAGAAGGCGATAAAGAATATTTATCTCTGTTATTCCTACAGCGTCTATTCCTATCGAACTCGACCGTACAATCACTCTTATTGTTCACGCCCTTATCAGGAAATCAAAATAATCTCGAGGCCAAGCATGTCCGACCTTGAATCCGGCTACTACCGGTCCCTTCGACCTTACCTACGCTATGATACGTTTGCCTCCCATCCTGAAAAGTCCAATATCTACGTTTTCGAGACGACCCCGCAACATGCAGCATATTCATTTACTAACAGCGACATATTCGAGTCGCATATCGCAAACGCAGCGAAGCCAGAAACCCGTATAGTGTATGTGGCTGGACACCGATTTAGATTACTCGTTTTAAGATTCTGACAACACCCAGGTCAATAAGCTGCCAAAACTCCCTGCGACCACTGGGTATTACCGAACAGGCCATGTGCAAGCTAATGACCCACTATGATATTGATGCCTCATTTTTCGATCTAGTCGTTTCGTTCGGCGACAAGCCACGGACTTCGGATGCGGGACATGGAGCTATGAGTTTTAAGCAGAGGGATGATGGCGCTTACGGTACTATACTTCAACATAACCTGGGTGTTTAATTATGAATCTCCACTGACATCTGGTTGGCAGATATCCAGTACCTCTTTACATACGCAGAGAATGACAGCACGAGGGGCGCGGCGTCGTGGAGGATACGGCAGGTCTGCGTCTTCCATCGCTATAATCCCTCGGGTGCAGGGAACCTCTGGATCCTGCTCCATGTGTGCCCTCAATCGAAGCTGCAGCGGCAGATAGAACACATACTATCTACTAATCCAAGCGCGCTTCTTGCGGAGAGGTCGTCGATGCATTTGCTTGTTTTTTCTACCTACCTAAGTGGCTGGCGTTGGTGCATCCGGAATCTCGGGGATGAGATTGAACGGACGGTGAGTTCTACATACGAAAGCTTTTGTAGTATTGAAACTAAGCTAACATTGGGTTGCTGCCAGGTTGATATAGCACTTACGCTAGATTTCTCCAAGCCTAAAGCCCGCGACCACAAGGATGGGCTCGTCCAGCTTCTCAAACAGGAGTACCTGGGCGATAGGCTCGTCCCCTTATCTGCTCGGCTACGCGCTGCGTTATGCACATTGCGTCACCTTGAACAGATTAGTTCGCTCTCGCATTCTAAGGGCGTGTCCAGGGATCAGCAAGGCGGATACATGAGTGGTGAGGTTGCGCGCCATATCACGGAACTGGAAGGACACATCGAGAGCGTGCAAGTGCTGGAACGCAAGGTCCGAGGAATATCGGATCTAGTGAGTCACCTGCAGGCAATCCCTTAGTTACTTCAAAACTAACCAGGACCTGAGTAGCTGGCCGTCGCCGTAACAGTCGAGAATCAGGCCGTGACCATCGACATCAACAACAAAATGCTCGACCTCAACAACAAACTCGTCAAACTGACCAACAAGTCTCTCGATGAGAACGCCACTGTTCGAATCGTTACCCTCGTCACCTTGATATATCTGCCTGCTAGCTTTGTTTCTGTAAGCCGTATTGATTCAGCCATTTCGATGAGGCGCTTCCCTGGCTGACCCTGTATTACCTACAGACCCTCCTCGGCATGAACCTCTTCGACTACGGCTCCGAGGGAAACCTCGAAGTATCACACGACTTCTGGATCTTTTTCATCCTTGCTGTGCCTCTTACCGCTTTCACAGTGGGCTCGTGGTACTGGCTCGTTCGGCGACGGCGGCGACTGCGAGACATGAAGCAGGCGGTAGATATGGAGGCTCAATAGCACTTTAAATACTGGCTTGGGCCGTATATATCACCTTAGAGGTTACGTTGGTACAAAAGAAATGCTTGAATTATTTGGTGGTTCTTTTTGTTCTGCTCTAATGCTACAGAGCACCTTGAACTGACTGGTCATTTCCCCGTAGTCTGTGCACCCTATACATTCCCGCACCAATGCACTGCAGGTATCTGACCTGGAAATCCTGCGGACCCAGTTTCTACGGCTAACATAGTGAACGTATTTCTCGGGCAACCACCCCAGAACCTGCCTTGACTCACAGCTTAACAAGTCTAATTGTATTAAAGCAGGTAAGTTAAAATGTTAGGCCTACCGGCAGCATATGGCTTGCTTGTAGGCTTTTCCTAAGTGGTAACAGCCTTTAAGCCCTGTTATTCTGCTATAAAGATTCTTATTGTTATAGACTTCCTAAACATGACCCATAAAACCCGCCACAACATGGCGCGCTTTTGATTACCCATGGCTTATGGGTTAACCTGTTGAGTAGTCAGGACATAAAAAAGGTAAAATACTATATTTTGATTTTATGCATATAAATTACACAACTATAATATGGTATTTAATACAATAAAATAGAGGTGTGGGTTGGATTCACCAAGCATGCCCCGGTCCTCAGCCGTTCTGAGCAGACTCAGCAGCGGAAAATAAAATACCCACAGCCTCAGCATCAGTAAAGCAGTCACTTCACGTCATTTAACTGTCGACTCTAAGCTAGCCGATGATGAGCGCCAAAAATTCTAAGCACGGTGTCAAGGACAAGTTCAAGGACGTCAAGGGCAAATTCAAACTGTTGTGGCAGCAAGATGACAGCACTGTGGGTGATCCCAATCATATCAGACAACTCTCTTCACGGAGTCTGGAAGCTCTGAACATCCACTGTCAAGAGGCACACACAAAATTGAATAAAGGGAAGTTTGACGCTGAATGTTAAGACACGTGCAGTGAGATGGATAACAAGTCTTACCGTGGTGAATCTCAATTCTCCCAGAGCAAGCTAAATGCCGAGCGACACGATGCTGTGTTGCTTAATGATATGGAAATGTCAGGTGACAGCTCATCCTATGCACCAGTACACAGGGTGAGGTTGCTGGCTGCTGAGCCACGTGATATATGCAGCCTGGCAGTGATGCCCAACCCCAGAGGACCTGACCCCTCAATATACTGAGTAATCAAGGATTACACAAGAAGAGGTGAGATCTATCGTCAACAAGATAGAGAATCAATCGTCATATGGCATCCGATCCTTAGTAGGCTACGTCCGTGTAGTTGATACAGCTTCCTTCTGCCCTTTCCTCTCTTAGCATTCACACACTTAACAAACAAAATAGGAAACAACAAGGCCAGTCCAGAAGCCATGGTCAATCGATGGATATCTCTTCAATTGAACCAAGGTCTGCCCCTCCTACGAAACCGGATCTGTGGCAACGCGCTTTTGATGACCTTAGACCCGAAGACCAAGAACTTATCAAGTCCGTATCGATGCCATCGTGCAACAAAAAAATCGAATGCAACGGTGAGAATAACAGTTCAGCTATTGTGAGCCGTCTAAGGATACTCAGTGAGTTAGTCGAATCTGTGAAGATCCAATATCAAACCGACCAAGAAAATTCCAGGATTAAAGAACCAGCCCAGAGAATCGTCAAGGCTGTTCCTAATTTCCAGTCCTTTATCCAGAAAGCTGTGGCCATCGACCCGACAGGACACGCAACTAGCGTCTGGGCGATCGTATCCCTGGGATTTACTGTATGTGCATATTTTCCCCTTCAAAATATTCTAGACAATATAACCAACAGAGATAACTCAAGATAACGCAAAAACTACAGCACTCAGAAAGAGGCTTGGTTGGAGTCTTGCGCCTCCCTCACAAATGTTATTACCCGGTATAGCCTCGTGGAGGACGAATATCGAAAGAACCCAACTACCGACGAACACGTTGAGACCGCTCTCGTCCAGGTATACGCCGCAGTATTAACGTTCGCAGCCCGGGCCCAGTCACTTTATGATCGCGGGCGTGCCGTCTGGATCTGGAAGAGTGTGACGAGCTACGCCCGAAGTCTTGATTTGAGCATTGCCCGAATCAAGACGAGCCGGTCCACTATGAACCAACTGCCGATTGAATCTCTGGTCCGGGATAAGCCCTGTACAGGCCAGTTCTCGTATGATTGTTGCTGACTTCCGGAATGACGAGTCAAGGTTGGCACTAACGTCGGTCCGTGACACATATAGGAAGCTCGACGGTCACTGTGTATTAATTCTCTAGCGAATTCTTCTAGTCTAATACTATCTGTTAGTATCAACGACTCTAGCTCGTGACAAAGAGCATACCTGGGGATTCACTTACAGAACTCCGGAAGTCCATTGCTGAAGCGGAATTTCATCTCCAGAAATGGTTCCAGATAGTGGACTGCTATGAACAGAGAGAGAGGGTGAATCGGCTCCTTGAAGTGGCAGACAACATGCTGAGCTCAGCCAATGAACCCCACGACAAGATCGACCTTGCCGAGCTCAAGGTTGCAGAAGAGGCCCATTATAATGCGTATACCGGAGAAGAGGATCAAGAACGTCTACCAGAGACTCGAACTGAACTACTTGAAGATATCAAAAGCTGGGCCACTGATCCAGATAGGCGACCTGTGTTCTGGCTGCAGGGTATAGCAGGAACAGGGAAGTCAACTGTGTCGCGCACGGTAGCTAGGTCGTTAAATAATGAGAGCTTACTAGGTGGTAGCTTTTTCTTCAAGCAGGGTGGAACAAACCGTGAGGATGCTAAACGACTTTTTACCACTCTCACTAAACCAATAATGCAGAGATTACCACCTCTTCGGCAGCCAATCAAGAGGCAATTAGGACGTCTCGCGATAATGGAAGCAGGAATCCACAGGAACAGTTTAACGAACTGCTTTTCGAGCCCCTCAAGAGCCTTAATCTTGGCTTAAGGACTCCTTTAATCCTGGCTGCCGTCATCGATGCCCTGGATGAGTGCCAGGTACCAGGTGATGTCACAGCCTTTCTCTCAATTCTGCCGACATTGAACGACTTGGAAGAAGTGCACCTACGAGTGTTAATCACCAGAAGGCCAGAACCGCCTGTTACCAGGGGCTTCCGATCAATCTATAAGGATGAGATCATTCTCCACCAGATTAAGAGGTCTACCATTCAACATGATATCTCAGTCTTTCTCTAGAAAAAGCTTGACGAGATAAGATATCATCATAATCTACCTCAGGTCTGGCCTGGTAAAGAGAACTTCAGGGCTCTAGTCGATATGGCTGTTTCTCTATTTATTAACGCGGCAACAATATACCGGTTCATCAATTGTGACGATGATATACCAGACGCCAGGCTCCAGGCTATATTATCCTCCCGCTCAACACACGGGTTGAAGGAGATTAACCCAGAGTATGCGAATTTGTTTGACATTTATTTCCAGTTCTGGAGCATGTTGTACAGCAGAAAAAGCCGAAAGAACTGGAGCACTGGATGGCCGACTTCCACAGCATCGTGAATGCAATTATTCTCCTCTTCAGCCTGCTCTCATCCGTCGCCCTGGCCAAGCTTATTTGTGTTGAGCAGGAGAAAGTCCGGACCAGACTGAATTCTCTCCAGTCCGTGGTATCAGTGCCAAAAAGCTGTGATGACCCTCTTCAGCTTCTTCACCTCTCGTTTCGCGAGTATCTGCTTGATAATCCAGCATCCGATAAGTTATGAATTGATAAATCAGCAGGTCATATGCAGCTTGCTCATGATTGTCTTCAGTGTATGGGTCGGGAACTGCAGAGAGATATATGCCGTCTTTCAGATCCAGGAGTCAGAGGGCATGATATTGGCAAGGCCGTACTCGACAGATATGTTTCATCTGAGCTTCGATACGCATGTCGATATTAGAAACGCCATCTAGAGAACAGTGAAGTGATTGCTATAGACTAGACAATAATAGAAGGGTTCCCGAAGTCACATTTCATGCATTGGCTGGAAGTCATGAGCCTTTCTGGGTGGGTTTCAGAGACATTTCACAACATCACAGCTTTGCAGGCACTGGGGAAGGTCAGTTACGTTGAATATAAATCTGAAGATTTAGTACTAATGTGCAGATGCAGCCCCCTTGGTTAGCTGACTTCTACATGATGCAAAGCGATTCATCCTGAAAGGTCGTCAGATAGCAGATGAAGCGCCACTACAGATTTTACTGTGTGGGGCTGGTATTTACACCAAGAACGGCAATAATCCGTGAAATGTTCCAGTCAGAGCTTCCTGACTGGATCTGCCTTTACCCACAGGTTCCTGAGAACTGGAATGCAGAATTGCAGGCGCTCAAGGGACATACTGACCCAATTGTGTCCGTGGCCTTCTCACCTGATGGCCGGCTGTTGGCATCTGGCTCGTTTGACCACACAGTACGCATTTGGGACCCGGCCACCGGCGCTCTGAAGGAAGTCGTCAGCTCTGAGGGACCTGCTATCAGACTAGGGTTTTCGCAAGATTACTCTCATCTTGACACCGACCGGAGATCGTTCGGGATTGAATCTAGCTGTGGTAACACTAGCCCGAGTTCATCTAATGTGCACCCACGTGTATCCCTAAGCAGTAACTGGATAGCCGTAAACAGGAAACAGGTTTTTAAGACTCCCTCCCGAGGCGCGGTTGTCTTGTTCTGCGATTAAATCCAACACACTTGCCTTAGGTCACCGTTCAGGTTGGGTCACTATTATAGGAATCCGGAAACAATCAGTGTCCACTAGTTTTGTTTTCTGACTTCATACTCCTCGGATATTGATATAAAAGAAGGGCTTGGGAGACTGACAGAAGATATCTAGGCGTATTTCTTTCGAGAATACGCTACTACTTGATTCCAGACTCCAATACACTGACTAATCCATAGGGTCTAGCCGCCAAAGTTAGATATTAGTCAGTGGTATTTCTCAATCCGCACTACGTCCTAGGCTTTTCTACCCATCTATATAATCATACCAGTCACACCATTGTGCGATGATAGTTTAGATATTATGATTCAATGACCCTAATCAACCCTCCTATCACATATATTGAACCCCATGTTTGATTCAGGGGACTTTTTTTAAAAGTATAGTTCATCTTCATTCACAAACAAGCCCCAAGCTTGCGCAACGCATAGGATTTTGCATGCAAAAAAAAAAAAAAAAAAAAAAGAAAAAAGGGAACTTACAGCTGCCGTCAGGAGACAATTTTGGGGCTCAGAATCTATACCACGAAGTTTAATTGCTACTCGACGAAGAGATTAGTCTCTAGCAATGAATACCGAGTTGGTCTCCAAGTATCCGACGACGAGGTTGAGGACGCTGTGGGGGCTAACATACCCTGGGCGGATTCCCGGTGGCTAAGGAACTCGTTCGCAAACTTAACTGCGGTGGCGGCGGCATGTGGCTGCCAGTCATCATATTTATGAGAGTCGAAGAGATTGGCTAACCCACATATCGTAATATATGGAAAGTCGTTCATGACGCCGCTGCATCCACTACGATGCACGGAATTTTCTCGTCCGCTCCGGTGATAATACCTCGCTTTGTCACGCGCTGACCCCTGCAATAACCTCATAGCTAAAAATGATTGATTCTGAAGGTCACGTTAAACTGTAGGTTGTTAAATTGGCCCACCAGACCCATGTCCTCGCGGGTTGCATGGTCGTGTATAAAAGTAATAATAAATCTACTTATTCTGAAAGGCAAAAACGTTCTCGACCGGTGCGGACGAGATCTCCACTAAGAGTGTCCCTGGAAAAAGAAATATCAATAATTATGGTTTGACTCGTCAAGGGTTATAACAGGCTGTTAATGATTGACCAGAACAAGGGCAGAAGCTGTCGTACTTTCTATCAAATCATTGACAAAAGGCTGAAACGTGTCCTCGGGGGTTTTACTTATTAGATTGTGCCCATCGAACGAAATCAGCCTATTTCATACTAATATGCTATCCCACTTCAGGTAGCAGCCTATTCGAAACTTCCCATACTCTATACCCCTTGCGGGCAATGATGCCCAAATATCCTCAAGCGTCCAGTATACTTGCAAATTCTACTGAAAATGATAAGATTACATCCAGTTTTTGATGATCATGAGGACAGGATTAGAAAAACATGTTTCGAGTGTCGAATACTGTTCGTGCTTCCGTCGACATGGGAGGAATTTGACTAAGAACTAAATCCCTATAAATATTTAGTATCTGTGCTGCCACTGGATTGATCACTTGATCTTCGCGCAGGGTCTACTGTGTATACTCGAAAAAGAAGGATAACATCCATTGCGCTTTAATAGACCATATACTTACTCATTAGAAGGCATGACCGCAATGAATCAATTGATCCGAGCTGTTTCAATCACTTCAGGTCTAGCGGGTTGTCTGGCCGTGAGCATCCCGATCTTGAGGAGTCGGTACAAACTAATAGTCTAACCAGAGTATAGAAGACCGGCACAGGCTAATTGGCTTCCTCAGAGACGCAGGGAGATTTCTGCTCTGTTGGGCCTATTATTGGCCTTTTCTCAACTATCGTAACAAACAGCGGGTTTCGTATTATGTTGGGCGGTTGTTGTGGGCTTTCTTAGCACAGAACTTTCAGACAGAGTTACATCCTCATATCCTTAATTTGTGGGTCTCGCTGCGATAGGCTCATAAGCAGAGCGATTTGGGGTTCTCCATTCAGGATTGCATTGCGAGGCAGATAACAACCCAGATCAACATGCAAGCAGCAGTTGAAACAGCAAGAGCATCCTTTAGAAGATTCAATACGCCTAATATAATATATGCTATCATCACTCGAGAACCTCAAGTATGCTCCCCAGAAATAAGAGGAAACTTTCGAGGAGTACAAGAGTGTCAAAGAAACCTAGATGGCCTCGGCTCAATTGAGTTCAACAATACAGCGATTGATTACTACTGTCTTAAGCAAGCTAGCTACATAGGTGCGATCCAGGAAGGTCAGGCCATGAGATCTGATCATTGTGCCCTTTTTGGTCCAATGGAAGTAACCTTGCCTTGACACATTTCCTTGAAAATTGCCTTACTGACGCGTGACAGGTGAGTTAAAGCAAGGGCACAAAAGACAGGCTGAGATTCCCACCTCCAGCTCACTTGCTTCATATTTCGCTGACCACCTACTTATTTGATCTAACCATAACCCTCTACTAGCCATAAGCTCTTGTGCCACCCACTTACAGTAATTAGATCAGAGATGGCTACCTCAGTAACCCATCGCTTCAAACATCGGCGACTGACAAAAAACAAATTCCATTGCTGATCAGACGAAAGTTATCACAAGCTAAGAAGATTCTAGCTGTTTTATGTACTAAGCTGTATTTATATCACGAAGCCTGGTGGTTATCTGGCATTTTTTAGGTGTCTGGTCTTTATCTGGTATTAGTCGTCTCGACTATAATATATCAGCATGTGTCTGAAGATCGACCACTAGAAGGCTTAGATTCGTACTGAAGAATCGTGAAGATCCTAGTTATATGATTGTCAGGAACACTCTTATAGAGCCATCAGCGCTGGCAGCTTGTATTCTCTTTGCAATGCCGCCGATTCGTCGCTGGTGTCCGCGTTCCTTTAGTGAACGACCACCGGTGAAACTCTTAAGTCAGCATGAACAAACTGCATGACACCAACTTCCTTGCTTATCATACACCTAGATCATGGACGGAAGGGGCCAGCGAGAAGGCGCAGATTCCTGACATATTGCATGTCCTGACCAGAGAGGTGAGTCTTGCCTATGATGCGGCGTGGAAATGTCACCTAGCACTGGCACTGAGTCATGACACACACTATATGTCCAGCAGAGAAGTATAACAGGCACTAGAGGAGAGCTCACTATCTTCTTTGAGGGCTATTCCACGAGGTTCACTGTCGGCTACACTGTTCTCCAAATACGAACTTAGCTTCTTGGTGTCTCTTCACATGACTGTGCATTGATGAGACTATTCAGTACAATGCAGAAAGTAGTTTTCTCATGCATTGTCTGCATTGCACAAATAACAAGCAAATATGCTGCATTTGCGAATTATAGCGGCGTAACACCTTCGTGTTTGTGGGGATCCTTCCTGTCTATATAGTGCGGTTGCTGCCGCTAACTCCTCAGAATACGAGGGCTAGCCTGAACAGGCCCACTATTGCTATTGTTGAAAATCATTACCCAATAATATATCGCTACGCACATTAAGTGCTCCGCACATATATGAGCTCGCATTGTCCTTGCATCTAACTCCGCAAGGATGTAACCTAAGCACTAGCAATGCAGAGTAGTTCGGCTGTTCTGACAGGCTGTTGTGATGAAAGTTGTGGCCCCCTTTCCAAAAATAATCATGATCGGCAAAGATTCTACTCTGTATGCTGCTTCGCTTCGCTTACAGAGCAATGTTCTGGAAGAGAGTCCCCGGAGATTTGAGTTGGGCTCAGGCTCTAAACTATAAAAAGCTCCTCATATCCACCGAATAAGTAGGACCAAGCACCAGATACGACTGCTTCTGATTCTACACAGACTCCCTGTTA
Organism: Aspergillus nidulans FGSC A4; assembly: GCF_000011425.1. Classification (NCBI taxonomy): domain Eukaryota; kingdom Fungi; phylum Ascomycota; class Eurotiomycetes; order Eurotiales; family Aspergillaceae; genus Aspergillus; species Aspergillus nidulans. The sequence continues at coordinate 52,548 of NC_066257.1, read as the reverse complement.
CAGGCAAAATGAAAGGCATCTCCCTCCTCGCCCTCCCCGGCCTCGCCTACGCCGCCGTGCAAGGTTTCGACATCTCCAACTGGCAGCCAACCGTTGACTACAAGGGTGCCTATGCCTCTGGAGCACGGTTCGTCATGATCAAGGTTCTCTCGCTTCTGTAGTCGCACTTGCTTGGCCTCACCCGTCCCTAACAAAATTTTACAGGCCACCGAAGGAACAAGCTTCATCGACCCCCTTTTCAACACCCACTACCCTGGCGCGACCTCAGCTGGCCTAATCCGCGGCGGGTACCACTTCGCGCACCCTGACTCCAGTTCCGGATCCGCGCAGGCCAAATATTTCCTGGCGCATGGGGGCGGGTGGTCGGGCGATGGAATCACACTACCCGGCATGCTGGATCTTGAGGCCGGATGTTACGGGCTCTCTGCTACGGCTATGGTCTCCTGGATCAGCGATTTCGGCGAAACGTACAAGTCTGCGACTGGTCGGTACCCCATGATCTATACGACGACAAGTTGGTGGCAGGAGTGCACGGGGAATAACGACGGCTTCGGCGAGTATCCGCTTGTTTTGGCGCGATGGGCAAGCACACCTGGCACCTTGCCTGCAAGCTGGGACTATTATTCCTTCTGGCAGAACAGCGACTCTTACGCCTACGGTGGGGATTCGCAGCTCTGGAATGGGAGTGAAGAGAGATTGAGGATCTTCGCGTCTGGATAGGCTTTAGTTAGAGGGTAGCATGGGGTGTCAAATAAGGACTGGTTAATCTCATGTTGTAATTGCGCGTCTTCTTGAAACTCGAATCGGGTGACAAGCTGAGTTCAAACCATTACCAACGATTATTAAACTAGCTCCCCACCCTTTTACTATCTCCATAAACAGCCCTTCTCTCCACAGCTCATCTATCTGCTCATCCCTCTTCCCTCAACGGCAAAAATGTCCCAAACACAAAATCAACAAATAGGTGCACTTGGTGCGGGTTGGGTACAACCCGCAGGGGAAATCTCCCCGCGCGGGTTTGCGGGTTCTAGATAAGTAACCAGCGCCGCACCGCAACCTGTACTACTAGATCTGCGGGCCACCGCGCAGGTTTAAAAAATACATAAAAGTACATAATTTTCATAATTTTCACAGTATTATACATATTTATGTTTTTTATGCAATTCTGTGTATTTTTATGAATTATTATATATTTTTATGTATTTTTCTACCCGCGCGGTGGCCCGCAAACCCGCACGCGTTCCCTTATTACAGTAGAACCCGCAACCCGCGCGGACTGCCAGTTTTGCAACCCTCACTGCACCGCTGCGGGTTGCGGTGCGGGTTGACAACCCTATCACCAAAAAACGTATATGGCTTGGTAACTCTTCCTGCAAGTCTGCCTATGTTACCATGTATCTTATTGTGCAACATTTCTGAAGGTACCTTCTTTAGCGGCTTTAGATTATCTCTGAATGCCTTCACAGGTATAACAGAAGCAACAGATTTTGGTATTTTATATCGAGTCGCGCCGCATGATACGTTATTATCATCTAGTCATATATATGCTTGGGATAGGACCACAACTGCCAGCTTCACAGCATTGCCGTATTATAGCACCATAGCACTGGAATCTAATTTAGCAGTAGCTGAATTTCAGAAAATATAGATTGGCAGACGGTATTTTGAACCAGTTGCAGTATCCTAGTCATCTAAAGCGGGTCCAACGACACCCGGGCCTTTGAAGATGATCAGCCGCTGATAAAGGATAGACAGGACGTATGGTGGATTTTCTGTTCTAGCCGTCTCCATAGCCGTTCAGACGTCTCGGGCTCGCTAACCGCCGACTCCACGGAGGCTCTCACAGACACAGTCGGATCTAGCCGCCAAGTTGGGTCGGACCGTATTTTTCCGGGTTTTAGCTCAGCTTGCATCTAAGAAGGATTTGCCCCTGATCATAGGGCCTGGACGTTATCTTTCTTGTTGACTGCTTTAAAGACACTCGTCCTAAGCCTCAGTCAGCATTCAAGTGATCATGAAGTCGTTTCTCCTTCCTGCTCTCGCATCTCTCGCTTGCGCGGGGAGCACGATCACTTCCATGTTCCTGCCTGGGTTTAGTAAGGAAAGCATCGTTGCCTCAGTCGCTGGAAATGTAGGTTTAATTCAATCATTGCGTGACGGATTACTTCGACCTGCAGAGCTGATTTGGTTTTTAGGACGATACCGCAACCACCTACAGCATGACCTGTGCGGCTTCTTATGACAACGAGGAGGAATGTGGTATGGGCAATGGTCTCACCGTGGTCAAGGCCGGTAAGGCCATGACGTATATGATGGATGAAGGTGACGCGTAGTACGCTTTCCAATTGCATTGTCACCACAGCTTGGACATTATACCTGACACCCGCCAGTTCCTTCAGCGGGGAGTGCACCGTCGACGGTACGACGGCTGCCTGTACAGGCAGTGCAACCGGGTCGGGTGATGGTCTTCCTGCGTCGCAAACTTACAAGACCTACGCCCAATATGTGCCTGTGACTATAACTGCAGGCTCAATCACTGATGCCACGGCTGCGCTTACTGCAACGTCGATGGCCGAGGGAACGGGTACTGCTGCGCAGGCCTCACCCACTGCGAGCGAAGCCGCCGAAGAGACGGCTGATGGATCTGGAGCAGAAGCGACTCCCACAGGTGCGGCCGCTCAAATAACTGGCGCTGGGTCGATTTTATTCGGCGGAGCCGTCGTGTTGATGGCTGCGGCTCTCTGAGCATTTCGGGCCCTGAGCCTCTTTATTTGATTTATTCAGGATATATGATTGGTATGCGTGGTCCTTTAATTTTAATAAACATAATCCAATATGTTATGAATATGGCTTAGCGCTTGGAGTTGGAGTAGTTGCTTGGAGTTGGAGTAGTTGATACTCCAATATTAAGGGGCTATATAAGATGACACGTGTATCTCCCATCTTTCTGTTCTGTAACTAAGTCCATGAGCTCGCTCCCTCAGACAATGATCACTTAGTTCTCTCTATTCTATGCCAACTTCCTCTGACCAACTGTGGATTTCACTACACAATACTATATTTGAATACCTCAAACCTTCAATTGATTATACGAGCATTCAGTAATAAGCACTTTGTCAAGGTGCAGGCTCAGGAGTATATTCGGAACAGGATAACGGAGTAGATACAACAGGCAGGCTACAGAGTCAGGCTATCAGACAGGTGCATAGACAAGACAAGACGTAGCTCGAGGCTCCGATTTGGATCAGAGTCGGAGCTCCAGAAATCTCAGCTAACCGGGCGGTCAGCGGCGGCAGAATCAAGTCTCAGGATGAGGCTCGGGCTGGCCCCGTGACACACTTGAGGGAAGAGATACGACAAAAGGGATGCAAGGATTGAGGATCTGCTGCTAGCTGCCACCAGCATTTACTTAATATGATGCTATTGCGCAGGTCAAGTGCAAAGCTTAAAGCCTGTGCTTGTCATCAAACATGATTGCGCGTTCAATGAAAGGGGGATCTGACGCCTCCTTGCTTGCTTTAATTACTGGGTACTCTGGCAATGGGTAAGACTTCTACCTCCTCACAATGGCCACCTTCTTCATCTCTTACGCCAGTATTATTGCCCGATTCCAGATGTTCGGCCATTGGCCCTTGCTGCTGGCCTTCCAACACGACTTTGGGTTCCACCACTCTTTCTCCATGAGGTATCCAGTAACTGGGACCTACCTCTTTTTTCTTTTCGTCACACATTATGAGTACTGATTACAATGCGAAATGCAATCGACACATAGCAGAATCGAGCTGCTTGTCAATGCTTACGCAGCATTCTTATGAATCGCAGCTAGTACTTGATTCTTACAGTGGAATGCCATATCACGTGATGCGTATGGTAAACTAGTTGTCCTTCCCTTGGCCGGACAAGTGGTGTGCTATGTTCATTATAGAATCAACCTCGCCCTGAAATGGTAGGCTGTGGCTACTTCATCCCTCTAACTTGGAGCGGTACTGCTATGTACTACTCGTCCTATATCATCTATCACGTTATATTGTACATACATGTCATCCATGTCTTCGTAATGCGCCACGCAACTGTTCTATAGATATATAATTATGTCATACCAGGGCTGATGTCCAACAACATTTCTATTCCCAAATGGCAGCAACCAACGCATCAAGAGCCGAGCTCTGTGTCGAAGCATCTACTTTGCCACTGTCCACAGGACCAGACCAGTCAATTCCAAACTGGTTTTCATCCGTTCGATCATTTGCCCACAGACTCTGAGCTGAAGCATTGACCACCTGGGCATAGGTATCATTTGGTGTCACCTCGTGCAGGAGCCTCAAGTTTCGCATAAAGATGCCCTTGAACTGCGTTTGGTCTCCCCCACAGTTATCTGGCTCACAGGGTTCATGAAGGACATGGTAATCGTCTGTCAATGCGGCGATTGCGCTCATCGCAATCTTATGAGCTTCTTGTAGATACGTTGAATTTGAGGAAGTCTCGTTATCCACGGCGCGGTTCAACTCAACCAAACCCCCCAGGATAATGCCCTGATTGTAAGTCCACGCTGTGGCGCCGTTGTTTGCGCAGTCGTTGGTCAACCCGTCATTTATCGTGTAATTCTCATTAATCAATCCGCTATCCCGGAACCAGGACCATTGGCGTTTGGCCCAGCCAAGGTAGTACTCGCTGTCGGAGGCGCGATTGGCGAGCTGAGCAGCAAGTGCAAGATATAGCTCATTTGCTACCGCGCCGACATAGACGTGGGTGTAATCTGAGTCGATTCCCCCATTGCCGCACTTTGAGGGCCAAGCATTACTCTAGAATGTCACCGATTAGCGATAGACCGCTCTGCTGTTCGAGATACCTACTCCCCCCCCCGGGTGGGTGAAAAGGGCTTAAGCACTCACCAAGTGATAGAAGATCCCCTCGGCCAGATCCAGGTAGTCTGTCTGACCGGTAGCATCATACGCAGCAACCCACGCCAGTCCCCACCACGCATCATCATCGTACGACCCGTCGAGCCACAGCGACGCGTTCGCGGCACCAGTTGGCACCTTTTTATCAAGCGTTTGAGAATAAGACGTTCCATTCGCTGTCGTGTAGTCGGCATCAATCCCTCTTTCGGGGTAAGGGTTCGAATTTGGCGCGACAGAAAATGTGTTCTGAAACACGTCTTTCGCGAGTCCGTCGACCGAGTCGTTCAACTTTAGAGTAGCCAAATCCGCTAGTGTTGTCATACAATTCGCTCCATTCCACCAGCCACAGGTGTCCCAGATCCCCGTCGTCCGGTTATACCAAGTCTGGAGCGCTTCGGTCGCGGTGATGGCTCGAGAGGCGGCGGTTTCTGGGCTCGCTGCGGCAGCTCTTGGGAGAGCCAACGTTGTGAATGAGATGATGGAAAGCAGCATATTGTGGTGAGAGATAGGAGCAAGAAGCAAAGCGAATGGTGTAAAATGGTGACAGAGCTGCCGAAATTGAGCTGTTGTGGAATGGAATGCTTGACGACATCCTGGAATTTAACCCTTCTAATCAAGGTACCGATTACGAATATGAGCTTTCTTTTCCGCCCAGTGATTGGAAAAAAAAGAGTGAAAAGAAAAAAAAAAGTGAAAAACCAGCTCATTAGAACCGGAAATTGGTCAATTCGAGGTGCCACATCTCCATTGTCCGCAAGGGGTGGATCTGACCGTTTGATCTCGGCGTCATCTGCTGCAGCCCCGACATGCCGCTAGAGATGCCGGTTAGCTGTAGCTAGTATGCCGTTCATGGTATTGGTCCTCTGGCAGGAGCAAAGCTGGGGCGAACCGGAAGAATAAAAAAAGATTCTACACTTCGACATTATTCTACCAAGAACAGGTCGGGAATTACGACTATACGCTGGTAAACTATATGCTTTTTCTTCTCTTCGTCACGTAGTCGCGCGTAAAAGGCGAAGCTTATCTACCTTGCTAAATAATAATTTTGTAGGACTATAACTCACGTCGCGTAAAGACCAAGCTCTTAGTTGCCGTGAAAAGGGTCTCGGCCAGGGAACTGAATACATCCATGGCTCCACAAAGCTTTGTTGCCACCGAGAGCATTGTTAGAACCCTCGCCCCCTCTCACGGGTGTTCCTTGCCATTCCGAGATCCGAGTCTTACCCAGCACCACTAACCAATCATATTTACTTTAGAGCACGTTTCCAGCTCGTGGGTACGCCACTCATGGGGTCGGCTGGCAGGGGTATCCCGAGAATTCCCCAGTTGGGTCCAGGGTTCGGGCTGGATTAGGGCTTGTTCGTTGGCGCTGCCGCCAGATAACAACTATTCGTAAGCCTCCCTGATAAGCATTTTAACGCGAATATACCCACCTGCACGTCATTCATCCGCGGCTTTATCCATCTGTTAATTCACTTATGCTGCTTATAGTATCGAAAAAGTGCCCGTCTGCCTTTCAAATTTATGGTTATAAACAGGACAGTGTACAGCTTGACATTGAGGCAAGTCCTCGACCTAAAATAGCATGATGAAGTTTTATACATCCCCTTCTGTTGATAGGTAGGCTCTAGCCGCCTACTCACATGCTCACTGAACGAAGGAGCGGAGGTATGCCACTAACCAAACCCCTCGGAGCCATTGAGGTTGGCACATCTGACTATGCATGTCCCTCATAGACCATGACAAAATCCGTGACTGGGCAACGTGAGGACATTGGTTGGATTGATGGTCAGCACCCGTACCAAAACCCGTGGGTAACCTGCCAAGAATCCATGTTTCATAAATTCTCGAGAATACACTATATTCTCTGCATAAAATTGCATGATTCATCGAAATAGTAGGTTTACCGTTACAGCACCAGCACCGAGGTTGACGGGCGCTACGAACCAAGGATAACCAGTCCAAGTTGCCCTCCTCAATGTACAGCTTTCTTTAATGTAAAGCCTCTAGAATCCCAAATATCATCAGTGCTCCCAATTTCTCAGCAACCATGGAGAAGCATGCAGAGCGGCGCCATCTTATCGATTCTATTAAAAGAGGCCAAACTGATGTAGTTTGTGATATTAGGGGTTACCCCAGATTCCCTGTACATGCCCGAGCCCTTCATATAGGCAATGCTGTTCCTTTCAGTATTAAGCATCTTGCTGCATGTAATGGGTTTGGACTAAGAAATGTATGCTGCTCTGGGATTCACTCATATATAACTGTCACGGGCGAGCCAGCTGGCGACGACCTGGCCCTGTGACACGTGACCCCAATCCCTCAATTCCCACGTAACGCGGACGGGCGCCTTACCGATGCCTATCCGCCAGTAGGAATATGAGGGATCGCCAGAGCCGTACCGGTCCGCCAGTAGGAATTCAAGGGACGAGCCGTACTGGGATCAACCCATATATTGTTGCAGTGGGATGCGGTGGTGTACGCAATCACCAATGCGTCACTGTAATGGTATTGCTTGGAGATGCCGAACTAACCACACTGGAGGTTATATAAAGGGCCTCCTGATGCCATGTATATAGAGATCTCCAAGCAATCCTTTCAATATTCTTCAGTACCAATCGAGCTCCCTCCATTGGATAATTATCTTTGATAGTCATCGCTTCGCTGTAGCTAGAGAACCCCGACGTTAGATCACGTCTTACAATAACCCAGCTTGACAGCTTGATATATTGATTAGAAATATTTCCTGTAGAAATATATGGCCACTCAATTGATTACCATGCTACAAAGTGCTGAGCTGTCGTCAATAGGGTAGGTGTTTTAAAGTGTGTAGAACTCCTTGCCCATTCTGTGAATAGACTGACAAATTTATCGAGAAAGATGCATCTGTCAAGGAGAGGCAGTGGAGGAAACCGCAAGTAGAAGAAATAATCCTCGCGTGCAAGGAACCATCATTATAAAATTCCGTCGTCGAATGATTCTTGAGACCATGCAAAGGCGCCGCCTCTACATCTTATAACCACAGGCGCTCCTCGACGGACTCGCCCTTTCCACCCTTACTATCTCGGAACTGCCCCGTTAGTAGCTGCGCCACGATCTGACCATGTCATACCTGTCGAGCTCCTCAACTGATATCGGTGAATGCCTCCAGCAAGATCAGCAAGAGGATGTCAACGGCCATACAGCCGTCTGGATGGCCTCACGAGTAGCAATACCGCCCTTCTCAACCCCTGCCGCGCGCACGCGAAGAAAGTTGGGGCCGAATTCTGGCGCAAAGACAACATATCACGCGGTGACTTGAGACGCTGATTTATGCCCTGCGAGGTCGAATTCTGCTACTACAGTATCTGTACACTATCCGACCCTTTGGAAAACTGGCCGCGGGTCTGCAAGGGCTACTGAGGAGGCAATTTTCGTGTCTGTGATAAACCCTAATGAACAGTATATGTGCTTGAATGCGATGCATCAGGATGCTGAATACTGGCTGTTGGCAGCTTTATCCTTATGCCAGTGGGTATGTTGCGTGACCGGCTGTGCAGCTGGATGTGCGGTGGGTGTTAATTCGGAACAGAGTACAATATGCGTAGTACTTCGTCTGAAGCAGGATATCTTTAGCACCAGCTGGCTATTTACCGAGATAAATGTATTAATCACGGGATATACCTCCACGCTACTTAGTGGTGCTTGCAGATATACCGGACAGCACCAGCGGGTCATTCCAATACTATTTACGGTAAGCTCAAGTCGTAGGTAGGGTTGAGGATCGTCCAAAACCATCCCTTTCTAAATACATAGCTTCCCTCAAAGAATTAGGAACCAGAAGCAATGCTGTATTTAAGCCACAAGAGATCCCCACGAGATGATAAAGGACCCAGATTTATTTACGCGAATGCTGCATTCCGCTTCACCGCAAGGAAGGTAAGCGACCATAATTGCTGAATGTTCGACTCTAGAAAATTGTATCATTAGACCCGCCTGTGGAAGCGATGTATTACAACAACAACAGAAAGATGAACTTACCAGTCTGACCCCCAACGCCAGGGGGAGCCGGCAACACCCCTAGCGGAGTCGGGATAAACCGCCCATCCCTGAATACCCACGACCAAACCTCCGACGAAAGCTGTGCGGAATTTGCTTCAAGGTTATCCCAGAGGAGATTATATGCCAGTTGCACATTCGTATAGACGGTATCGTCCTTGCAAAACTGCGGCACAGCAGCTTCTTTTGAATCAATGCATCTCCCCAGTTGTTGCTCCAACCCTCTCGCCATCATCGCCAACTGCCAGCTCCACACCACCGTGCCATGGTAAGCGCCATTTGTGAAATTCCGCGCATATACAGGGTCCGAGCCGTACGCGGGATTCGCAACGACCAGTCCGACACCAGTCATGAGGCCGGCAGGGAAAGTGCGTCGGATATTGTTGGCGGTCTGGTTAACGAACGCGGTTAATTGAGCTTGATTCGTGGTGTTCAGGAGGAAGTGGCGGAAACAGTCATCGGTGTTCATCACCTCAACGTGGGAAAGGTTATTGTTACCATCGAGGGCGACAGCGTGGAAGTGGATGTCGTCGTCAATTGAGTTCGCGTGGCTGGGGCCCTCAAATCTGGTACGGTTGGTGTAGGACTGAACAAGGCTCTTTGCTGTTTCTTTGGGGATCGTGACCTGCGAAAACGAAGTAACAATAAGTAAACGCGACCTGGCAAACGTTGGAACTTGGGCTCAGACGCACCTCGAAAAATGACAAGGTCTCATCCTCCCAGACCTTGGCATATCGATCTGCAAGGGTAGCCCAGCGCTTGTCGGTTGTAAAGACGCCTTCGCGAGCGAGAGCCGAAATGGCACGAAGGGCGGCAGGCACTAGGGCTGTATTTACATCGTATGGGATACGACCGCCACCAAGGCCTGCATAGTGTCTCAGTTATCAGATTCAAAAATCTGCACGTAGTTTGTTAAACGCTTGGAACCCACCATAAGTGCTATCTCTCCATTGGCCGACAACCTCATTCGGCTTCAGATGGATCAGATTTTCCTTCACGGGATTTTTCACGAATGGAGCGGCTAAACGTAGAACTCGCTGGGCGTTGCGGAAGGCGAGTTCACCGTATGTGATGTTCTGGTTCAAAGCATCGACAGAGCCGGCGGGAATCCTATAACATTAACATTTCCAATCCAAGCAAGACCAGGTAAGGCAGAGGATGACTTACTTTGAAAAGGCCGGGAATCTCGTCCGCCCGACTTGGTTTTCCAGGAAATATCTCTGCATCAAGACCGGCAAGAAGAAATCGGTATCAATCTGATGCTGTTAGCCAACTTCTTCGGAATGTGCATAGCCAGGATACCATTTTATAATCACAAATCATATCATTGCTCTGTATGCCGTTTTGTAAATTCATCCAGGTGGCGTAATCGCTAAGCAGTCAGCTTCCAAGCAATTAAAACAGAGCATTTACTATGCAGAGCATACCCAATCGTCTCCTCGTGGCAAGCACTTCCATCCGTGCGATTAATCCGTTCCAGAACAGAGCCAATAACAGCTTCCATGGCACTATCTTCACCACTGCTCAAAATCGGGTCTAAAAGTAGCGCAGATATCATCGAGTCCCGGCCAAAGTATGTCAGAAACCTCCACGCTCCGGCCAGGAGTTTCTCGGAGTACGATAGGAATGACAGTGCTGTTGTTTGGGTAGGATACTCGGTAATGAGATCGGCGGACTTGTTAGCAAGCACAGCCGATGGCTTCAGCTGCGTCAACTGGGGATAGTTGTAGGATGCGGAGAACATATAATCCCCCGGTGTGAAAGTCACTGTCCTGCCCGCAATTGAAACCTGGCTATAGCTCGAGTTCATGGGCACGAAGTTAAGACTAGTGGTGGTAACATTATCCAGCCAGAGGCGTTCAAGCGTAACGCCCCCATCTGGAGTGGTGCCAAACATGATAGCGTCCTGCACCTCAGGGTACAGAAGACTGGGTCCTTCGACAAAATCTCTGATCGTCCTAATACTTCCCAAAATAGGAACGGTCAGGACAGCCGATGCGTTGAACCTCACGATTCCCTGTACACCCACTATCGGCAAATCGGTCGCAGAATTCTCAGGTGGCTCAGTGTGGATAGCGGTTAATGGAGGGCCAGCTGTCGAATTAACAAGCGAGATTGAGAGACTGCCATTGACCCCATTCTGCGGCGCGAAGAAGGCACATACTCCGCTATTACCAGCAGGCCAGGCCACGATCAAGCGCGGGCCGATGATTTCCAGATCGCTGTCTGGAAGGGGACTTGTAACGACAAGCTGGGCAGCGGTGTTGCAGTCAGAGTAGAAGAAGTTCTGGTACGGAGGGTCGCTTAATGTTAGAGTGGCAGGCTCTCCGCTGCATTGTGACTGCCGGGTTAGCTGCGGAAGGTTAGCCTTTATGGTGTTCAGAAGGAATTAAGCGTTCAGAGCTAGACTCACCAAGCTGGCGGTGGTCAGCCTTGCGAGGGCACCAAGCTTCACAAGGACAGAGACCTTCATGGTAGAATGGTAGACAGGCAGTGTGAGCAAGAAAGTTATCGAAAGCAAGGGTGCGCAAGAGTCTTTATATTCGCACAAAGTCAGCGAGATCCAGGACGGTGGATCATGTCTATGACAGGCACAACCTTATTTTGCTCCAGTCGCTGCGCAATTTGATGAAGAAATACACTGTGAAGTCAACAGAGGACCATGTGGCATCGACATTTCCCTCAGAGTTACAATGATAGTAATGATAGTGGGCATGCGGGGAAATTTCTGACTCCACGAGAAAACGTTTTGTTGCGTCCATTGGATGCTTCTTTTTCATTCCTTTTAGGCGAGACCACATGTGACGTGGTAAATGTCGCGAGCTAACTCTAAGTCGGCTATTCCTCTTTTGAGCGCACTAACCCAAAGGAGTAAGGTCAACTTAGAGTTAGCTAAAATATAATACTACTTGTCAGTAATGGACTTTTCCTCCTTTATTTACCTCAACTTCAATCTGCCAATAAGAAATAGTCTCAGACTAGTCACTGACTAGTTTGCAACTTGCTGCCACCATGTCTACAACTCTGCAAATTCCAGGTGCTATTGACGTTCCAGAACAGGTACAAGACTTCATTTTTCTTACCTAGTTTGTGACTAGTTGCTAACTAGCAGCAGATTGACAGAGTTATTCTTAGCAATCATCCAACACGTCCTCTAATCACATCTAAACTTGAATACTGCTATATGTTACCTTACTATCCTGAATCTCATCAGAATAGCTATACCTATATTGTCCTACTTGATCCGAACCAGGTAAGGAGCAGGGAAGATAAGGGAAGACTTATTAAAAATATTTATTCTATAACTAATAAGGGACTAGTTGCTGACTAGTCACAGACTCAATACCATGCTTGCCAGTTGGAGTGTTATAATACTCAATCACCCTATATTCAAGGCAGGGTTACTTAAATACAGTACTAGTATTCAGGCGTTCAAATATACTCTTATCTCTATCCTAACCTTAGAAATATATACTATTACAAGGTTACAGAAGATGACTGGAACTATATCTGACAGGAGCAACAACTTATTAAAGAGACAGAAATAGATCCTAAAAAACAGAAAGCAATCTCATGAGTAACTAGTCTTTATTTAATTAGAGACTAATCAAGGACTAATTATATTTATATAGACATTTCTTTGGTGTGCTTTATATATTTAAGAGATATCAAGCTTGTCAGCTGCAACAAGTAGGGTGTGCTCCTAAGATAATACTTGGCAAAGCTGTAAGTACCTTAGGGTAGACTAGTCTGGGTCTAGTTACTAACTAGTCAGCTTCAAATAGGCCATGCTTTATCTTATATATGTTGCTCTAATTCAACACTGGAAACCCGTATATAAACAACATTTTTTTGATTCTCTTACATTTTGTACAGATACAGATATCCTATATCTAGCTCAATTATTCGAGCAGAGAGGAATTATTGAACCAAAATACTATGCAATGATTGATACAAGCTGGTCAAAGAGAATATACTGTAACTGCAGTAAGTTATACAGCTAGTCTTGGGCTAGTCTTGGACTAATTACTAACTAATTCTTGCTAAGGCTTTCTGCATGGTGATGATATATTACTAATAAAGTCACAACCTTGTACTGCGATCTTTAATATTATGATTCTATTAGACCTAGAGGCCTTTCCCTATTATCTTTTTATATCAACAGGAATATATACTCATCCTCCACCTCCCTCCAGCTAAGATCCCTGGCGAAATTGCAGATAAAATCTCTTATATTATTTGTGACATGCAGAATCCTGATCTTCAAATTAGTCAGTACTGCTATTAAACTAATCCCTTTCTAATCTATAATTAGTTGCTAACTAGACTAGGCCAACTTATCCACAGTCCTCAAATACAGGACTTACTCGCGCGATATAATAAGGACTTAATTATAGGCCTTTATCCTGCTCTAGCAAATATTGTTAAGGGACGTATTTAGATGGATCTTCCTATCTAGACGTGCCGTACGTACAAGAAGGAATCGCTAAAGAAGAAATGAGAAAGAAGGATTGTTGTTGCAAGGAAGTCTTGTAGGTGGCTCACCGCCTTCAGGACAGCGCAGGCCTTGGCCGAGTCACTAAGGTCTAAGGTCCTTGTATAGGCAAAGGACCCATAACAAATATGGATTAAATACAGGCTCTTATTTACTAGGAGAAGCTTGTATTTTATCCTAATGGCCAAGATCTTAATGCACTATAACTAGAATACAACCAGAATAAATATCTTAAGGTATGTAAAGATTAGTCCCTATCTAGTTACTGACTAGTCAGGGATTAGTAGATAACATCTAACTAGCATTATATACAAGAAATCTATTATGAAGGTGATATTACAATTATTATTTGTATATTGCAAGATCAGGCCAAGCTATTTCAAAGCCTATACTTATTTAAAGTTGACATGTCCTTCAAACGTGTACATGAGGGCAGGTTTAACAAGGTTATCTTTGCTGTTTTTTTAGAGGATCATGGAAAAGGTAAGTATAATACTAGTCCTGCTCTAGTCCCAGACTAGTCAATAACTAATCACCTTCTAGTTATCACACTCCTTCATGTATTTATGAACCAACAAACAGGCCGTGCCTACTATTTTCTATTTAAAAAGGTCTTTGAGATAATTCATGATCTTTCAGGCCATCTAGTACAGTTTTTCCATCTTCATAGAACCAGCATTGAAACTATCATTGTTAATATAGATAAAGGACAGAGGGACAGTATGTTTTCTTTGTACACTGACTAGTTACCTACTAGTTGCTAACTAGTTAGGTTTGGGAAAATGCCTACAAGAGCTTGATCCAGAACATCATGAACCAGACTGGCAGTTAGAAAGAATTCTTATCTTCTGCCAGGTTTATTTTATCTGTGGGATTAAGAATATAATTAGCCAGAACCAATGTTATACAGTCTTATTTAAGGCAATGATTAGTCTTTTATATGCCCCTACCCGAGCCCAGTATATGGATATTTTAGAGCAATTACTAGGTAAGTCCAGACCATAACTAGTTAGCAACTAGTAACTGATTGATATAGAGGATCCAACTCCAGGCGTGGCAACTTGGGCTGAACATAAGCTATATCTGGTAGTTTCTGCTGGATTAAATAAAGCTTGCTCACAAATCCCTGAACAGTATTTTAATCAAACCTGTATATATACCAATATAGGTAAACAAACCCACCAAAAATTATATGCTTTTAGTAGGAAGCACCTACCAATTCTAAAGGCAGTTACTAGGTAAGTTTCTAAGTCAAGACTAGGCTTTGTTTAGACTCTGACTAGTTCTCATAGTACATATTTTCTTGATATACAAGATATGCATCAGTACTCTGTGCAGATATATTATAATATTACCTATTCCTATTGGCCAGACAATGAGATCTTAAGAATTACAGAGAATTTAATCAGGGACTATAAGTCTAGCCTTGACTAGTGCCTAACTGGTTACTAACCAGTATTAGAAAGAAAATGACACTGTAATCAGGAGATTAAGGAAGAGGAAAATATAGAAGGAGTACTACCTAGAAGAGCACATCCTTCTAGATCTTTCTTATCCTCTGGATCTCCATGGCCACGCCGCTCCAGGTCTAGTACCAGGGGTAGGAGTTATACTAGAGGAGTAAGCTGAAGTTCTACACCACAGCAGTAAGTTATAAAGGACTAATCTAGGACTAGTTGCTGACTAGTCTAGGTCTCCATCCCTAGCCCAGATTGCTTCTCAGAACTATCGCAATCAGCAGGCTAGCCATGAACAACATATACTTGATCTTCGTGAGTGCCAAGCACGTCTAGATTAATATAAGGTAGAGACTCGGCTTATGCAGCAGCGTCTACTACAGCCAACTAGTCCTCAACTAGTTGGTGTAAATCCAGTGCAATATCCACCTCTACCTGGATATTTACTATCTAGTTCACAACTAGTCAACCCGGGCCTAGTATATGTTCCGCAGATAACTAGAGCTCTGCTATATATGCCCTCTCAAGCACTATTTATTCCATCTACAGAGACTAGTCACCAACTAGTCTATCAAGACTTACAGGGTATATTACTAAGACTAACTAACCAGAGGCAGGGTAGCAGATTAACAGCTCTATCTCCTTTACTTACAAGGTCTATTAAAAGCCCTTTAGCATCACCAAGCAGAGAATAGATTGTTAAGCTTATTTTTTATATACTATTTTGTAATAGTACAAAGTTTTTCTACAGTATCTTGTTAAAAATATATATTTGTAGCAGGCTTACCTACATCAAATTAATAAGAGACTAATTATAAACTAAACACACAAGCAAGCTACTTTAGGGTAAAAGTTTATAAATACTTTTAACATATAAACATTACTTGTATTTATTATTACAATTAAAGGTAGATAGAAAATCTAGAGACTAGTTAGAAACTAATCTCAGGTTTGCATTAAACTAAATCAGAGCCCGAGAGGTTAACAGAACCTAGAAGGGGACTAGATATCCAGGTAGGGAAACAAAAAAAAAAACAAGACAGTCATATATTAGGGAGACTAGTTAGAAGCTAGTTCCAGGACGAGGAAAATAAAAGACAATAATACTATAGTCTAGTTGACAACTAGATAGATTCTAGATTAAGGCCAAAGTCTCTGAGATCCAGGTTAGTTGCAACTAATACTAGTTAGTATCTAGTCTCCTATAACTCTGAAGCTAGAATAACTTACTACTATTATCCTTACTACTATTTAGCTGTGCAAATAGAGTAATTACAAGGTATTCAGAGACTAGTTATTGACTAGTCAGTAACTAGTAATAACTAATAAGGTATTAACCTACTATATCTGTCATCACCCTGTACTTCCTCAGGCTCAGCAGCCTTTTCCTCCTTATTTTTATACTTATTTTCCTTATTTAAGACTGTGACTAGTCAAAGACTAGTCCAGAACCACAAAGGAGAAATATCTTACTACTTTCTTTATTGCTTGTCTCTTTTGCATTATCCATGTCTGCAACTAGTTAGAGTCTAGTTAGTGACTAGTCCAACAAGGACTTGCTTATCTCCAGATTATTGGAGGAACTCTCCAGGGCCTCAAGATCCACAACAGAGCCTTCTAGAAGACTAGTTAATAACTAGTTGGTCTTTGTCTGAGTCTGACTTACAAGGTTACATACTTGCTCCCTTTGCCTTGTCAATTAATAAGAAAAAGCACCAAAACTTGCAATATAGCTTTGAACCACATGGTGCTGAGACTAGTTAGAATCTAGTCCCAAACTAGCTTGGATAGCTTACCTTTGCCCTTTGCGTTGCAACAGGTCTTGTAGGGTATAGTTCCTTTCTTACTAGCTGATTTAGCTGCCTTGCTACCCTCATGGCAGATCTGCATAAAGAGTAGCTAGAGGTTATAAATTAGCACTGATCCTAGGTACAGGGCTGAATATAACTTGCCTTTCCTTTCTCATCACACGGCAAGACAGGCTTACTCAAATTCCTACCAGTCACAGGGGTATGCACAGCGTACGGACCACTTGAACTAGTCACAGATTAGTTAGCAACTAGTCTGCATTGAATGGCTGTACTTACAGGCCCTTGCCATTGTCCTGATCATTTCCAGCTTCACCCTCGTTGCTGCAAAGTAGTTAGTGACTAGTTAAGGACTAGTTGAAATGGGAGAAGAAACTTACAAATTCTTGACACCCTTAGTATTGTGGTCCTTGGACTTGGTACTGCTATATATTAGCTAATATACTAGTTAGACTCACAGAAACTTACGCAGCTTGCTTGTGCTTCTTGGTAGGAGTCAGGGTTGGGAGAACAGTGCCTTTAAACAAGCCTTCATACCATGCTACTTGACTAGTCAGGGACTAGTTACCAAGTAATCTAGATAGGACTTGCCTTTGGCCTCCATCAGTTCCTTTATAGTGGGAGGTCCATTGTGCAATGTAAACTCCATGCCGTAGGAGTTCTTGTCCTTCAAGTACTTGACCAATATGTTTCTGTTGGCAGAGGGAACCTGTCAACTAGTTAATAACTAGTCAGAAACTAGTATAGCAGTAGACTCACTGTATACTTGAGGCATCCCTTCACTCAGCAGTAGACTTTATATAGATAGATATCAGGCACGCCATTGTCGTCCTGTAGACTAGTCAGTAACTAGGCTTAAAGCTAGTCAGGTCAGCTTACTATCTTGAAATCCGGCAGCATAAGCTCCCTGTCCTTAACTGCCTCGAGATAGTGACAGTACTCTGGGGACTTTCGGAGATTGTTATCACGAATGCTTGGCATACTAATTGTTGACTAGTCTTGGACTAGTCCCGAGCAAAAAGGATTGGAGGAGGAGGAGGAAGGTAAGAGTGAGACAAAGAGCAAAATAAGAGCTTCAAAGGCTATCTCTAAGCAGTATGAAGGTTAAGTATCTAGTTCTTGACTAGATTTAAAAGAGATTTCGACTAGTTATGTACCTGGAGTTTGGATATAGGAATGTGTTGTGGTAACAAAATATAAGGGGGAGGAAAGAAAAAGTCGGTCAAGAGGTAACTCTAAGTCGGCTATTCCTTTTTGGGAGGCGCTAACCATAAACGGCATGGTCAACTTAGAGTTAGCTCAGGGAATTTAGGGAGTTATCTGCGACCACCTTTTAGGCGAACTTTGTCGGGTTTAAATCGCGGAGCAATATCGGCGTTACCCACTGATCAGCATCCCCAAAACCCGACGGGCCGGCATCTTGCGGTCTTCACAACAAAATGACAAGAGTTAATGAACCAAGAGGTGGCAACTGCTAACATGAATACCACAGACTGGACGTATCCCTTGAAATAGTGCTTTGACAGAGGACGACTTATTTCCTTCTAGTCTCAGCGTGTTCAGGACATGAAAGCCACATATCGGATTCGATGATAGGGAGACCATGTACGACTTGGTTACGCACAGATTGCGATAACTCAAACTGGTGGAACGTGGCTTGGATTATGGAAACTAACTGACCCCACAGTAGCCTCTGGGGCCACGACCCTTCCTGATAGCTACCGGCTCAAATCTATGCTTGAAGCTATTCAGACGGCTAAAGATAGGCCCATAAATCGCCCTACTGGTCACCGGTCTAGTCCCGCTTCATAACTAGACCATGACAAAACCCGTGACGGGTCCAAAGTGTCGGAGCATGGGTTCCTCCCCTGTCCTTGGGGTGCCCAGGTCTTAGTCAGCATCTCATTAGTATTTAGCCTAGCTTCTTTGTGGCATCCGCACCCCTGAATACCAGACTCCTTCATGCTTCCACACAAAGTCAGAACCTGAACAAGTACTAGGCGAGTTGCAACCACGAACCTGAACCTACGGGCTTCGTCGACGCTCAGGACCCGTAGCCAAAACCCGCCAAAGGTTACCCGCCAATGACCCATCTTGCAGATGATTTTTATATTAGGCTATGAAGTTATTCACTGCACAAAACCGCTGACGGATCAAAGTTTCTGGGTTCATTCAATTGCTTTGTTTTGTGTGGCAACTCAAGGGTTGCCCAAACCCCGCGCCGGTGCAGATAGTGTATCTATACCCGACCCATCGTGGGTTTTGGGTAGACGCGTGACGGTTAACCCGCGAGTTTTGTCAAGGTCTACTCAAAACAATAGAATTTCCGACTCAGCCAACAAATGTTATGAGCCAGGGACCCTCATGCCTCTGCTGCATAAAACGCACATGCAATGCTGGGCTCACATCGAAAACTCGCTATCAGAATTTCTAACATGGGTTGGAGCAGCAGCTAGAATACCGAAGACTAAAGCACCGAGGGACTGAAAGAAGGCCAGCATACATGAACATAGTATTCCCCGCTGGGTGGCTGTGGCAGCCATTCTACCAAGCAGAAAGAGACACCCTACGGCAGAGGAAGAATATTCAAGAAAGTCGTTAAATGCATGCATGTTCTGCTTATAGAGAGATCTGTTTGCTTTATATAGTTCTAGGGAAGTCTTTGAGTATACCCAAGGGAGAATTTGTATATATGATGTTGCATAATAACATGCGCCTGAGCCACCTTATGTTTTACATTCTGATTTTTATGCGGAATGTGGGATGGGAAAGGTCCATTTGAGAGATTCTGTATAGTTGACTGTTGTTCTAATCTGAAGTTACAGCTAATGATAGCATTGTTATTCTGCGCGACGGCTAAACACCTTCCCATCGCGGATATCACGGGACATCATTCTGCGAGCCAGGCTCATGGGTACGGTATATGGCAACAGCTATTCAATATCTTGCAAGGGGGGGTTTGCGGCTCTTACATATATCGATATGACTTTTGGCCGTCTTGTAAAGTAGCGCCCATCCAAATTAGAGTTTCTTACTTGCCAAAAGTACATAGAGATCAGACGGATTGTATCTAGATATACAAGGTCAAAGCTTTATCTCTATGTCTGGAATGATTACTCGCTACTGCTTTCTCTCCGGTATTGATTTACTCTCCATCTAAGCTGCTGCCTGACAGTCTTGAACTTCACTTTATCTGCCATCCTATTTAAAGTAGCTGGGATCTCTCTCATCTATACCATCATAGAATATAAGTGTGCAAATTACTTGAATGCGTCTCATTTTTTCCTGGAGCTGCCAGAACCCGCTTGTGAGGGCCTATATTGATGACGGCGAACTGACTAGCTTTAGTGGCGAACTCCTTCCTTTCTGAGGTTGTGGTAAAGACAGATATATCTAGGGTTTCTGGGTAGCTCAGGTTCTGAATCTTCTCTACTGGGCCCTTATGTATCAAAACCACGATGATCATTATTATGCGTCCCGCTAAGCTGGCGTTCACACTGTATGCTCTTTCATTGTATCTCAAATGATAAAATCGGCTACACTAAGTTATATGGGGACTGTCATGAACAAATGCCAACGCTAGGTGACGTTTTTGCGCCAGATCATTAGCGCGACTCATCTTCAGCCGAGAGATGTGACATATCAGGAAACCGGTTCTTCTTCTGACTCACCCGACCACAGCTAAAATGTAGGATAAGCCGGGAAGTTGACGCCATTCGGTCAGTCATATCCTAAGGGAACTCGCACTACATAGCCGATCCCGACGCCATTGCTTGGAGGATGCGATCTAACAATGCGAATGGTTATATAGAGCCTTCCTAATTATCACGTTACTTACTTGGTCATCAAACGATACAACCTCCTTTATATGGCTTGTTTAATGGATAATATTTGGCGTCAGACAGGGTTTATGAATGGGTCTCGGCGTCTTGGAAAAGAGGATGCTAAATTGGTATAGAGGCGTGGATGTGCCAGTTTCATCTACGTTTTTCCCCACTGGTATGTTCCTTATCTTGCTCTGGCTTTCCCAGGAATTAATGTCAACCTCGATTCATGGTGAAATTCTATCAAGCATATTTCATGCGATAGTGATCTCGATATCACATGTCAATACCTACCTACCTTTCAAAATGCATGCTTGATGTACTATAATCGAGCAAATCAGTCAACATGTGTCACCAAATTACGACCCAAAGCATTCAATGGCATGTCTACTACTAGACCAATGTAATGACCGTTGAATTATTTCAGTTCTGCTAGATCCTAGACTAGACATGCACATCGAAATGTCAACGTTCTCGCAGCTTCCCCTAAAATAATCTCCCAGAAACGGCCCCAGTGTGTGTCATTCCATTCCACCTATAACACATTGGCTACCAGGTATTCAGCATTTTCCGAGAGCAGCTAGCGATATGTCAGTAGAAGATTTCACCGGAACAAGTTATCTGTCTTACCAACTGTACACTTGCTATCAGTATAGTAGCCATTGACGTAGCAAACACCACCACCGGACAAGGGAACCTGATCCCAGGTGCTAATTAAGTTCCTGTCAGCAATCCTAAAGACTACTATTGATAAAAAACAAGCTTGAGGGCTCTAACCAGTTCCCCTCGTAGCAGTCACCCGACTTGTAGCAATTGAATGGATAGCTATATCCAACAGTGACACTTCCCACGACACCGTAGTCGAATCCAGGGCCAGAACGGCAATTGACAGTGCCGGAGCTAGAATTGACAATATAGCAGCGCACGGCGCGCTTCACGAGACCCAGCGCTTCGGGGGAAATGTCCCTGGCTTCGACTGGAGTAGCGAAATCCGCCACATTTAGTTCAGCAGAGGTTTCGGCGGTGGGTGCCGCCAGAGCAACAGAAAAAAGAGCAGCGAGAGATAGGAGCTGGAACTTCATGATTTTATGGTTATTAGTTGATTGATCGCGGAAGAATCAGGAAAAAATCGTAATGCTGAGTAGGTTGCGGGATGAAACTCGATGAAGGGAGGTTAGAATCCTCCTTTTTATATTTCATTCAGATCAGATATCATATAACGGAGCGAAATGAGATTCGCACTATTGCTGAAGGACATGCTAGTAGATACATCCATCAAATCGTTCGACTGCAACGCATGTCGTATTCGATATTACCTTCCCCTTCCATTCATGCGAATGTGACTGAGACACGGCATTGTCTGCTGTAACTGTAGCATCTGAATACGGCGAGAATGTAGTAGACTGCATCCAATCATGCAGGAAGAAGGACAAATTCCTCTCAAAATAGAAAGCTCGCTCAAAGCCAACTTCTTCGCTTTCTAGGTAGTGTTACTTGCCACGGCGGTCAACCTTGCGGACCATGAGGAACCACAGTGAACAGACCGCAGAGTATGCAGATTATAGTGTCGGATAAATTGGTGCGGGGTAGCATTCGCATCATTTGGTAAATATGGCAGGGGAATTGCTTGTTTGTGTGACTTTCTGCACGGCACGAACACGAGATGAACCTCGTATTCAGTAGACAGACCTATGCACTGACCCCAGGCTTTCCTCAACAGGGAAATGGTGCAGAATCGAAGCCCAATCCGGGGTAGGTAGACTGCTCTAGACTTCCTGTTAACTCTATAGGCATATACTACATGTTGCCTGTACATTGACAGTGACATCTGCTTGAGATGTTGGTACCCACTGGTCCCATTGCTTCCCGGACCGAGAACCATCCTCGCAAGGCCTTCCTAACCTAGGTTAAGGCGCAGAATTCTGCATACAATAGGTGCTGCACAATGCTTAGGTATGGGAGGATTATCCAGTTGTCTCCGAGTATACTGCCCCGGCACAATATTTACCACACGGCGCGACACCGGGGAAACTCTTTAAATATGACAAGGCTCGCCGCCTTATATGGGACCCAGCTAATACCTTATCCTGGGTTTCAGTTTACCTGTGAAGTGTTCGGAAACATGTCTTAGAGCTAGAGGGAAATAAAAGCCCCAGAGGGAATTGGGAAACGAGTTTGAATGCTAGGAATAGACTAAGATCTTTTTGAATATATATATATATGACCCTTGGTATAGGCTGTCTGAATGCTCGGAATATCCCAAAGATCCTTTAGCCAGAAAGACCAGAGAGACAGTCATGGAAGCGATTGACTAGTCACAGGACTCAGATAGAACTGAAGGTTTCCTTGTCTGACATCGTCCAGATGCCATTCACTGGACATCCTACTCTATTGGATTATTTTGCAGCATATCGCTCCTATAATTTCCTCCGGGGATGGTTAAGACGCTTTTAATTGATTTTTAACATGCTCACAGAATTATATCTATCCCATTCAGTGGGAGTAGATATTCTCAGCTTAGCTGGCTACCTTATCCATGTTCTGTTAAAGGGAATTGGTGCCATGAAGTTCTACTTGAACATTGGCTTCCTTTTGCACTACTACAGTGTTCAGGCTTTTATTTAAAAGCTTCCATGATTGCAGAAAGCGAGGAGGGGTTTCTTCTCATTTTGAGAGCCACCTGAGAAAGTTGACATCCAGTAAAGAACCACGATTGCCATAAAACAGGAGATGCTATGAAAACTCGGCTATTAAATAGTAAGCCCTGATACATTAGAATATCCAATATTAAGTTATTAAGTTGGAAGAGCTTTCCCTTCGATATTTTTGGTTTGCTTCGGTGTGTCGAATATCCTATCATCATGCACTTAAAAGCGCGCGGAACTGCCCGAGTATTCCTGCTTGACTGTCATCTGCCAGCATAACCTCTTCATAGCCCCTGCCTAGCTTTTTAAATAACTGCACCGTGACCCGCAGCCTATTACAGACATACAAGGTTCATATTAACCCTGTGTCAGTATTAGTATATACTGGTCGGCCATTCACAATACAATGCATATGTATCGCAATATTCATAGGCGATATATGAGGAAGGCAAGAAGATAAGCATGTTGATGCCTTCATCAACTAGTTAGTGTAATAACTGAGTGTCTTTGTATTCGAAAGTTCCTGGCCTAGGAATATGGGCACAACTAGGATCTCAAACACTCTATACTGGAAACATGACTTGAAATTGTTCTTCATGCCTTTCATAGACGGTACTGGAATTGTTCACCAAACTACTTATAAGCCTGCCAGAGAGGCAAAGCCTGTACACAGATGAAGAAAGAGAAATTGACAAGATTTGAGAGCCAATAGAAGGGGATCTGTTAGTGTTAGCGTACACAGAACATATAAAGGAAAGGCCCGTAAGCAGTCGAAAGCGCCCATCAACTTAAACTGAAGTAACAGAGCAGTAATTGAGTTCAATATTTGCTTGAAATGGGACAGCACGAGAAAGCATACTGACAGAAGACCTGTTAATCCCGTTACCAACTATCAAAGCATTATGGTGAAATCTTCGGGAGGATGAGTATGATCTCTCATTGATGTTAAGTGGGGAGCTTATAACTAACCCCGCTGGCTGACAAGAACCATATCGAGCCTCCCAGAATCATAGCAGCAACAGACAATGAGATACGTACATCTATATAGGTTCATCCTAAGCACCGTGCTTAGGATAGGGGCTAAGAGCAAGGCACGTAACACCAACAGAGGAGCAACGAGTAATTGCAGCGACGAGACTGATCAAGTTGAGATTCTAGAGTTGAGGTATGCTGGTGGAGAAAAAAAGGAGAATCCCATTGAGAAGTGGAAGATGGTGAGGATTCAAAGTGCATTATATGTGCTTAAAATGAAGCAGAGTCTGCTATCAGTCCAGCCATTGTTGCATATGGGGCTTCGGGAACGAGCAGATGAGTTGTGCGAAACACAATTCGCTCCAACAAATTCAAGAAGAACGCTGGAATGGTCTCCTCAGCACTCAGCAGGCTAGTGGCTAAGTAGCAAGTAGCTGTCATGCTCAAAGGTCCAGTCACCCCCCGGCCCAACCGTTTTTTGTTCTATTGCAAATCTACTAGCGTCTATTACTACCTCGACTCTCCTAAAGTTTTTGCCTGTGGCTCTAAGGAGGCATATGCTTGTTCTGAGCTACGTCCTGCAGTATACACAAGAAGGTTCTTTCATGGAAAAGAGTACGTATCCGTTGTGTGTGGGTAGAAGTAGGGACTGTGTTAAGCGAGCATCCGCCTCTACGAGGAAAATCTGGGAATCCTCTGCTTTCGATAAAACTATTTAATAGCGTTAGCCGCATTTAGTAAGAGAAGTGCTTTTTTTGACTATCCGGGATCATATACATAAGTCAATTTTTTAGAATAAAAAAGCGGCTTATTTCAACTTTCCTCTATCGAACTTCCCAATCAGCCAAAAAAGGGCTAAACCCCTTTGGAGAGCTAAGTTCTGACTAATATACTTGTCACTCAGATAATATACACATGGGTCACGTGTCTAGGCTCATAACATTTCCATCCGAATTCTAGAACAGCTTTTTTCTACCAGTTCTCCAAAGCTGGCTCATCCAGCGGAGACATATTAGCGGGAATGTCGCCAACTGAGCGATATCGGGCTATTGTGAGAAGGTTAAGAATGGGAAGCGTAGCTCTCAGTCGTGCATGAATTAAGCCCTCATGGCGCCATATAGTATGACATCTGTGAAGATAGGCTATGTTTGCCACATGTGACTCAGAAGGATAATTCCTTATCTTTTTGATCCCTTGACCGGCAGCCGGAGATTTGTAGTCTATGAGCTTAGCATATGATGTTATACTCCGTAACTATGAAGAAATCCGGTGCATAATGACAAGTGTTGCATGTGATGAATGATTCAACCGATTCCTAGCGGAGACGCTGGAAGTTATTATTGGCCAGAATCAGTGGATTGCGTGGATTAGGGCACCCTGAATCCTTCCTCCATTTGCAAAGGCTCACCAAGCAGCCACCAGTCAAGCCTTGCTCATGATAGGCAATCATTATGCACGGACAGGGAATGCATAAAAAGCGCGTTCCGAACATCGGCATACCGTATAATGCAGAAGCATCCTCACATTAAGGCTCTCAGTCGGTCCGCGTTCAACCCGTAGATGCACCCGGGATCTCGCCATCATGGTGTTGAGAAGATTGGAAGGGGACGTATTTCTAATGAATACTAATATAGCAACTTTTCGGGGACAGTGGAACGTTTCGGAAATTCTTATCGGCTTCTTCTCCCCGACTACTTAACTACTTGTCTCTCCTGATTCTTATATGATTAAACGTATCCATATTTAAATCTCATCAGTACCTATTCTGGGTTCTGTCCGTTATTTTGATTTCTCCTCCCTTGTTGATCTTCACTGATCCCCGATCTTTCTCTTTCCCTTTTTTTTTTGTTTTTGCCCATTATCTTCTCTTTCAGTCGCTTAAAAATGAGACCTGCAAAACACTCCGCGCAGGTGAGCTCATCAAGAACAACAGGCAGCGACCGCAGCAGCATCACGATTATTCCACAAGGCCCAGATGAGCTGAATAAACAAGCCTCCAACGCAAACAACAGTCAACAAGAGCAACATGATCTTGAGAAACAAGATTCCCGCGAGATGTCAATGCCCACCCAAGTCACATTCCCCGAAAGCGACCTCAGCCAAGGGATTGTAGGATGGGACAGTCAGGATGACCCAAGTAATCCCCAGAATTTTCCTGCTAGGAAAAAATGGGGGCTACTGGCTTTGATAAGCGCATTTACTTTGATATCACCTCTCGCATCAAGCATGTTTTCGCCAGCTATTAGTTACATGGCGGCGGACTTCGGTGAAACAAACGAGACAATTTTATCTTTCACCGTTAGTGTTTATTTGATGGGATATACAGTAGGTCTAGACCGACTCTATACCACCAAGTCATTACCCAGATGCGGATAGGGCTGACAGAATCTCATTGATACAGTTTGGTCCATGCATTCTCGCCCCTTTAAGCGAGATCTACGGCCGTCGAGTTACCCTTAGTGGTGCAAACTGGTTCTTTGTCGTATGGCAGGTTGGTTGTGCCCTGGCCCAAAATATCGAAACAGAGATTGTTTGTCGATTTTTTGCTGGAATTGGAGGGTCCGGTTGCATTACCCTGGGTGCGGGTGTTATCGCAGACCTTTTCCCGGTTGAGCAACGAGGAAAGGCCACTGCCGTCTGGGGCCTTGGTCCACTCATTGGGCCGGTGGCTGGCCCAATTGCCGGAGGATTTATAGGGGAGAACGTGGGGTGGCGATGGACATTCTGGACCTTGTTGATAGCCGGCGGGACTGTGGCCCTGGGCATCGAGTTTTTGAACAAGGAGACCTTTGCCCCGGTCCTGATAAAGTGGAAAACGACCAAGCTCGCGCAGGAGACAGGGCGCGCTGACCTACGGAGTGCATACGATCTGGAGCGTGAATCGCTGTCTGTGGGTCAGGCTTTGAAACTCGGCCTGAAGCGTCCAGTTCTTCTCCTCGTCAAATCACCAATCGTATTTCTTCTCTCTGTCTACATGGTGAGAATCACCCAAGACTTTCTTGACATATAGGGAACGTTGCTGACAGACTGATTACTTCTAGGCTTTTATTTACGGACTTCTGTACCTTTTCTTCACAACAATCTCGTCTGTCTTTACCAGTAACTACGGGTTTTCTACTGGCCTGTCGGGGCTGGCCTACCTTGGGATTGGCATAGGCTTCATAGTCGGTATCTGTTTCATGGCTGTAACAAATGACAGAATGCTGGTTAAGCTAACCGCGCGCGCTGGGGGCAAATTCGAACCTGAAATGCGGCTTCCTTTGATGATAATATTCTCAAGCATTCTCCCCATCAGTTTCTTCTGGTATGGGTGGTCAGCAGACAAGCACGTCCACTGGATTGTGCCTATTATCGGAATGTTCCCTTTTGGAGTTGGCATGATCGGCGTTTATATGCCAATTCAGACCTATATCATTGATTGCTACCCCAAGTACGCAGCTTCGGCAAACGCCACTATGACTGCTACACGGTCTCTTGTTGGTGCGCTTCTTCCACTAGCAGGGCCTACCATGTTTCGATCGCTGGGTTTGGGGTGGGGTAACTCCCTTCTTGGCTTCCTTGCGTTGGCCTTCGTACCGGTCCCAATTCTCTTCACGCGATATGGCAAGGTTCTCCGGGATAAGTGGCCGGTCACTTTGGAAGGGAAGAAGACTTAATGAACCGCACATACCACATAATCAGCTGGTCATATTCGTGGACGACATAATCATCCCAACATCCTGCCTGGAACAGGCTTTCATCTCCCAACATACACAAACTTGCATATCAAAAATTAGATTAGATTCTGTATGTATCATTTTAATAGAAGAGGATCCGTGATGCTGAATACTTGACTAAATCCGTCATGACTGCTCTCGTCCAGCACCAACTCACTCAGGAGATACTTAGATGGCCCGTTACCGAGATGCAATGCATGTCACGACGAGCTAGCTATATAGGTCCCACCCGGGCAGGCCACGCATTAGGGTCTAATCAAAGTGACCATTTGGCCCACTTGGGAGTATGGTTGTCTATCTATTTCATCGAGGATAGATCTCTTCTTGGTTGCTATTAACCAGTATCATTGCGGGCACTGGTGCCTGTATACCCCGGTGCTCTGGATAGATGCTGCATGGCATTTACATATGAACAGCTCCTGAAGAGACGGAAAATCTAACGGAACACGGCCGTGGAGTGCATTGTATACCATGCGACTGCTGCTGATGACCATCAAATTGAATCCTTCACTCATCGTTTCTGTACACCAGCTCAAGAGGGCAAGATGCCTGCGATATTGCACATGAGTACAGGCGTTTTGGACTACGGTAGTGTGAGGCAGATAGGGCTTTGCACGAGAAGAATCATTGGCGCAATCGGGGCACCGATTTATGTTGTTGAATACCAACTCGCACCGGGACACCCATTCCCTACTCCGAAGAAGATTACTATGCTGCCTTCTTATAGCTGTACGCTCGCGCTGTGGAGTGGACAATACCTGCATTGGCGTCATGGGTACGAGCGCTGGTGGTGGGCTTGCTGCAAGTGCAGCCCTTATGGCGAGAGATAGGTGGCAGAAGACGCCACTTGCGGAGTAGATACTGGTCCACCCTATGCTGGGCAACCACAAAATAAACCCATTGAGACGTTAGGCGAGCTTACAACCTTGACGGCTGCCGATAATCAGACCGCTTGGAACACGTTGTTAGGTTTAGAGGCTCGAGGGGACAATGTGTGAAGCTACGTCACCCCTGCTAGGGCCTCAAACTTGCAAGGCCTACCCAGGACGTACATTGATGTTGGGATGTTGAATACTTTTCGCAATGAATACTTGAGCCATGCCACCCACCTACTACAAGCAAACGTTCCGACCGAGTTTCACCTCTAGCCCCCTCTAGCCGGGCGTGTCTTCTCGTGGCTTTAAGATGGAGGTCAACTCGGATACCACCGGACTGGCAGTTGGCAGCTGTGGCTTATGCAACATGATATAAGCGGCCTATGATCTGACCCCTGATCTGACCCTTCTATGTAATGTATCCTGAGCAGAGCTGTCTAGGTCATTGAGATAGAGAATCAGTCGTCAAATGGCGTCCGATCCTTGTTAGGCTAAATTCTTGCAGTTGATACAGTTTTCCTATGCCCTCCCCCCTTCGAGCGTGCGTGCGTATCCACAACATATACTGCCTCTTATCACTCTCCATCTCTGTCTCCACAATTTAGTCTTGCAGGTACAACAGCACTCCTCTCCCTTATGCCGTATAAATCCGATCCATTCGCGCAGCCGAGCGCGACGGCCTATCAATCGGGACGGCATGGCCTCCGTACCCGTACGCATTATCGTACACTGCCAGCTCCGTCCGTCGCATGTTGCTCAGTTTGGTATAGCTCGCTCGCTGCACGTGGCCAGCCCTAGGAGAGTAACTTGCATGTGGGGTCCTCCGCGAGCTTGGCCAACCATATCTCCCCCCGGAAGGATTCGAACTACGTATATTGTAGCTGTCCTCTTGAGCCCGGCGCGTGTGCTCGAAGATCTCATCCAGTAGCTCTGTGCTAACCTCCTTCTTTATGAGGATGTACTCCTCGTCGGCCTGTTGGTCCAGTTAGCAGGGTTTGCTGGCAAGGGTACGGTACTGTGAAGACTCGACAAAGCTCAAGCAAAGCTCGAGGACAGAAGCTCATACTAGCAGGAGGAAAATATGTCTTTATTAGATGAGCTTAAGTACAAAAAATATACAGACCTCGTCAAGCTGCCATGGAAGGTGATATGCGTCCAAGATGCTGGGCAGGACATATTTGCAGTGAACTTTTATCCATATCGGTCGTTTCGGCTTTTCTTTTTTGTCGCCGTCGTCGTCGCCATACCTGTCAGCATCGTCGTCCTTTATGCGTCGAAGCGCATCTTGCTGTGTGAGGACTGTCTGGATTTCCTCGTTGGTGTAGCCGGCCTCGGTAAATTCTTTTACCACGGCGTCGCGGAGAGGGTCTTGCTCTGATGATGATGATGATGATGATGATGATGATGTTGTCGACATCTTGATTGATTCGGTGTTGGTTGTGTTTGAGATGTGTGACGAAGAGAAGCGCCCCGCCCCCAGCTGAACATGGTCCTGGGCTCGGATACCTTTCGTGCAGCCTCAGCCGCATCGCTTGATAATGCACTAAGCCGGAAGCAGTGAGTCGGAGTCCTGCCAGCTGGCTCGCCCCGCCATCTCCCTGGCAGTGGTGGTGCCAGGCCCCCGCGCACTACCTTCTGTCTTCTTTTGAAAACCGCATCTGCCGCTCTGAACGTGTTTACGGGCTAAAAATGTCGCCGCAATGCCCCGTTCCTCGATACTTGAATCAAAACCAGGATTCCAAGATCGAACTGGTTGTTCCTGGAGATTATCCTGGGAACTCTCCAAAAGAGAGCCTGATCTCGGTTGAAGCAACCGCTCGCCTACCCCTACCAGAGAATGACCCTTCAGGCTCAGTAGATGAGCTACCAGGTTTGCTACTGGGGGTTAAGTCGATTGACACGACCACAAAGATTGAACCACCGGAACAGCTACGATTGCTGCACGTATCAAACAATGACTACGGGATGGAGTTCAGTGCCTTCCTTGGGCGCGCGCTGGAAGCATACGGCCTCACTGAGCCGCATACGCAGAAAACCATCTTCAAATTCTTCGATCGATTCCTGGAACTTTCTGAGCAATCCGCTTTTCGCGGCGGACGGTTCAGTCCCGTCCCCGCCTCGACAAAAGTTCGTCTCCCAGCACGCAACGGCAGCAAGGAGGAAGAAGTCCGAGTGACTTTCATCGCAATTCCCTACTTCTTACTACACGATGCACAGCGCCCGCCACAGCGCGCCATCATGTCTCGTAATAAAGTCCACTGGGTCCAACCACTGGTGCAATCCGGCTACCACCTCGACTCATCCATGATGCGCGAGGACCAGCAGGCGATTCGACGGCTATACAGACACATTAAGCAAGTCATCCACGTCCCGCAGCTGTGGGTGTTGAGTATTGGGCACAACTTTGTCGCGACATGCGCGCCGACGCCGCTGTTTGATGGCCAGAGGTCACCGTCGGCATCTCCTTGCATTGCCCTCCGCGCCATTGGAGAACAGACGGCTTTCCCACCGACAGTTCGCATCACGACACCGTGGGGCTTTGTTTTTTGCCTTGAGCTCAGGAAGTGTGGAGTGTGGTCTGTGAGTAATCCTATCAGTACTCGGTTGCCATGCCCGCGGAGTTGGACACTCATCACCACACAAGGGATTTCTCTATCAAGTGCAAGTCATGCTGAGCAGCGTAGCTCCCGAGAATACCTCAATAGACACAAGAAATTGGGTCTACTCACTCGAAGTCGACGGCAGTACAATAGATGCCCGCCGCTGGCGCTCACTCTGGGAGGCTCACGGTGACAACAACCCGCTCCTTGCAATCATCGCCTCGCCTCCTCCAGAGCACATCCCGCGCCGCAAAGAGCCCACTGAGCCAACTACATCACCAAGTAGTTTATCCGCAGAAACCCCTGAACCACGCTACCCTTCCGGCATCTCCGACACCCTGAAGAAACTGGACGAGCGGATGCGAGAGCATCGCGAACGACGAAGCCGCACAATAGCGACAACACAGAGCAAGTACGCCGGCGATGATGATGCTGATGGCCTTCGCAATCCTTTCTCCCGCCGTTTTCCCAGCTCCGTGAAGCATCGGGTGCGACGGTACCGCAGCGCAGGGTTCAGAAATTATGATAACGACCATCCCTACCAGTATATCGACCCATATTATTTCCCACCGCAGTTCGTTCTCGATGCAATTAGAAACCAATTCAAGGCAGAGAAGGAGGACGGAGAGAGCCATGGTCTGGCCCAGGGAGCAAGTGGTGCTGTCGGGGTCGCACAGGCGGACGGCCCCGGCCCCGGCGCTCAGTCGGCCACGAAAAGAGACAAAAAACAAGAGCAAGAAAAGCCACTTCCTGTCTTCAAGTGGTCTATTGGGAAGAAAGCCTCTGAAGAAGCATCATCGAATTCCGATGAGGCGGAATCGACTCGTCGAATGGAATCCCTCCTCGCCTACATACACCGGCACATGCTCTTCCACACAAACAACAAAAAATCCTCTTCTTATTTCCCACAAACGACAAAAGCATCGACAAAAGTCTTAAACAGAACCTACAACGCCATCCCTCTGAAAACTAGATCCATTGTTGATTCCCAACTCCTCCACTTACGCGACACCTACACGTAAACAATTATATCCTCGACCTCCTCCGCACTTTCGTGCGCGGGGTATCAGACCTCCTGGACGAATTCATTGCGCGCGAGCACGAGTGCATTGTCAAGGGGAAAATATGGGCCGCCATATCCGCGGTGCTCGAAACATTTCGCTTTAGCAGCCGCAGCATGGCCACTGATAGCAAGATCGATCATATCGCACCACTGGAGTACCAAATGAAAATCTTGGAGGAGTACCATATCAACGTATTAGCTATTCCTTTGGATATGGTTCTGCGGCATGTCCGGAGTATTCGTGAGGGTTTGGCCGGGGTAGATAGCCGGGCGATTCCGCGGTCGATGGTGGACGCGTTTATTCAAATAGTTGTACTCTTTGTGGAGGCGGCTTCTGAACGTGAGCGGATTGTTGCGGGAATTGAGAGACTCCTCGAGGGTTCGGGGGGACGGACGGTTGATTCTGCAAGTCTGGAAATGAACGACCTGGAGACTTTGAAAGAGGGCCCTGAAGGTCGGGACTGGCATCCTGATAGTCTAGAAGAGAATCCTGGCAGTTCAGATGCGAAGAATCCTGAGAGCTTGGGGAAGAGTGCTAGGGTTCTCGAGAAGAGCCTCGAGGACCCCGAATGGGAATATGACAGTGTGGATCAGAGCACTAGAGATCCAACAAACAGACTCGACCGTACGGAAGAAGGTTCTGAGAGTCTGGAAGGGAATCTTGACAGACCCGGTAAGATTATCGAAAGCCCCGATGCGAAGAATCCAGACTCTTTGGAAAAACGTCCGAACAGCCTAGAGGGGAGGCTTCGGGGTCTGGAGAAAAAATCTGGTACGCTGCTGGAAAGCTCAAGAAGCCCGGAGACAAATCCTGAAAACATGAAAGGCCCTTCACCAGCTGCAAGCAGCCCTAGCCCCAACACAAGAAGCAGCTCAACGGACAGGTCAACGGACTGGCTAAGAGAATGGTTACTACACAGGTCGAGGAACAGCTTACAGGACAATCAAGAGGACAATCTAGTGAATAGGACAAATGGCAGCTCACAGAACAGCCCAGGGAACAGATCAGAATACACCATAACAGAGAGCATGATGGAAATCATAAATCAGATTGAAATACAAAGAAAAGTACAGAGCAAAGTACAGGTCAATGTACAGATCAAGATACCGCTCAGAGGATTCCTCATGGTCCATACCAAGAAACAAAGCGAGAGACAGGTCAAGGTATAGATCAGGATACAGCTCAGAGAATTCTTCGTGGTCCATACCAAGAAACAGACCGAGAGACAGTTCAAACGATGAATGGAGTGAAAAATCAAGACCAAGACGCTGGACCAGCTTATCAGACAAATCAAGGGAGAGTTCGAGGGACAGATCAAGCAATGGATTCCAAACTTTCCACCGCAGACCTGGACGCCGTAGCATGTCCAAAATGAGGAATGTGGGCCGGCTGGGGATCCCTTCCGACCATTATAGTGACAGTGAAAGTGAGACTGAGGAAATCACAATTACACCTCACCTGCTCCCTTATGATCCATCACCAGGTATAGACAGCCTGTTTGCTCGGCTCGACCAGGCACGAGACGAATGCTGCGCGATGTTCCGCTCCAATGAGGACGAGGATAGTAGCGCCGCAGTCTCGGGTCTGGGACTCATTGTGACCCGTATGATGGAATCAGTCCTAAAAGGCCACTCAACATGCAAGGAAATGCCTGATCTAAATATCGGCGAGGTATACGCGACGTATACGAATGCTCTGGTAAGTATCACTGCCTCAATCAACCAACTAACCCCAATCAAGCCAAGGCTTTTTAAAGCTCGGTACCATCTCAGCTGACTTCTGGATATTGCTTTTCAGCAACTCGAAGCCCGAAACCACCCAAGCAAGAACCTCCTCCTGGACATCAACCTCCTTCGCGAAGAACTCGAGACGATCATAGCAAATATCGTCGAACAGCTCAAGCTCATCACCGGCCTCCGAGACGATAGCTCAGGTCAAGCGGCAGATGAAGGCCTGCTCTTCATTGATACCGAGAATATAAACTTCGAACTCCTATTCACCTCTTCCTCGCCTTCTCCTTCTCCTTCCACATTAAACGGCACCGCCTCGAACAACGAAGATATCGCCCAAATCGACCTCCCGTCCCGAGCCATCCTCCAAGCGATCCACGCCGAGCTACATGAACAAGAAGAAGTTTTCACAGAATTGATTAAGCGAGCAAACATCCTCGAGCGCCAGATCGTGCAGCGCGTCGATATCATCCAAGAAGACCACGGGAAAGCAATTCTAGTTTTCACGATCGTCTCGGTGATTTTCCTGCCACTGTCGTTCGTCTCGAGCTACCTGGGGATGAACACCGCGGATATCCGTGATATGAAGCTGAACCAGGCCCTGTTTTGGCAGGTTGCGCTGCCTGTCACTGTTGTTGTCGTGGCGCTTGTTCTTGTTGGTGCGTATAATGCTAGTAAGATTTTGAGGTGGGTTTCTAGGGGGTCTCTGTAATTATACCATACAGAGTGGAAATCTCTCATTCAGGATGCTAAAAAGAGATCTACCTCAACCAGCCAGTCGGTCAGGGTAGGCTTCTGGTAGCACTGATATGATGGAGAGGTCGGATACTGGTGTCAAAAAACGGCATGATTTGGCAAATTCCTTGGTTGGCTGAAGAAGATGAACACCGTTGAAGCCGGGAATGAGTACGCGACGCGGAAAAGACCGCCAATGGCCAATTGCATGCCTCAGTGGTAGCAGACTCTCGGGGAATTTGCAATGGTAAGCTAATTATGCAAGTCTGTTGTCTCTCAGGCAGCACATGACTAACAGTGTTAGGCATACTGAGCACTCTCTACACCAACGTGGCGTATTTCGACCAAGACTCCGGATCGATGACGGAGGACTGGAAGCTCTGGTCGAAACGGATACTCAAAAGCCAGCCCTCTGACGAGCGATGGACACCAGGTAGACGCGAAGGTGATCCCAACGCGTCTGTATTCGGACGCCTAGCTCGCTACCCCCACGCTGTGCCTCACTCGGAGGGTATTGATGAAACCGTGAGTACCCAGAGCATTTGTTCAAGCTATACCTCTCCAGGGTAATAACAAGCTCACTCACATGCTGACATCATTATTTGCAGGAATGGGAAAATTCTGGCCGCACCCTCAGCCACAACTTCAAGCGCAACTTCACCTTCGCTCTAGCATAAGCAACCAGTGTCAACAGCATACCAGACCAGTAGGGCAGCATGGCGCTGAACAACTTTGAGCTGGGCACTACTACAGGCACGACAGCGTTGCATGTCTTCTGCGCTGTAAACCTCTTCAACCAGCCTGATATCTACCACTTTGGCACCTACAATTGGGTACTGCTTCGACACGAGCAAGGGGCAGAACAGGATGTTGCTGAGTATTGGTATGTGTTCCCCTCTTCAGCTTTCAAGTGGGTTGAGCAGGATCAAGCTGACTTTATTTGGCAGGTTTTAGAAGGCGCCCGGGGTACTCCAGGTGCAAAGTGAACTTCGTCAGCAATCAGTACGCCGACCATCCGACTCCGGGGAGGTGGAGTAAGCGTAGTAGAGAGGAGCCTACTAATAATGAGCATGGAGGGTGGGAGATTGAGAGTATGTTTTCCATTATCTTTTCTTTGCCATGAAAAATTCCATAAAAGCTTATGCTAATACATACGCAGGCGTTGAGATGGATCCTGACGAGGATATGTGGTGGCCTCTCCCTGAAGATATTGATTGGGACGCGATGCTAGGCTCAATCTGGAAGATATGAAGCAGGGTTAAGAGGGCATTTGTGTAGCACGAAAACTTTCCTTTTCTGTTTTCATGCATCATAACAGTATAAAATTGCTCTATGGCCTCTCGATAGAGCACCTAATGGTGAGTATATACGTAGCAGTTCCAGACCCCAGCATGCCTAACCTGTAAAGGGTCAATTAACCAAGCAGAACCCCCGAACCCGC
This sequence comes from Aspergillus nidulans FGSC A4, assembly GCF_000011425.1. Lineage (NCBI taxonomy): Eukaryota > Fungi > Ascomycota > Eurotiomycetes > Eurotiales > Aspergillaceae > Aspergillus > Aspergillus nidulans. The sequence goes on along the minus strand of NC_066257.1, from coordinate 16,247 downwards.
AGATACCACCAGCACTACCCCAAAACTGAATACGGCGGCCCCCTTATCCCTCCAGCACGATAAGCAGGCCCCAACTCTCCCCTCCCAGCATAAAAATCCTCCCTCCAAACACCCTCCTTCCACGTCCCATCAAAATCATAGTCCCCTCCCTCATTATCTGTCCGCCACTGCCTCACTACATTCCCGCAGTCATCCAGAAAGATATGCAGCAATCCCGTGCCATTGAGCGCCTCCTCATCCTCCACAAACAAATGGGTCACGACACAAGCCGCGTGATACGCTGCGTAGCGTACCAAGTTCCCTCCCTCTCCCTCATCTCCTTGGCCTTCGTCCTCTTCACCCTGTTCTTGACTCAAAGCTTCCCTCAACGCTCTCTCTCTAGCCTGAACATGTCCCACCCCACCACCATTCGTAACCCGCTCTGGAAAAACTCCCAACGCATCCGAAAAAGACGAGCATTGGCCAAATATCTCCCTATCGTCAAGAATAATCCCGTCCGGGCCGACGAACGCCACGTCGAGATTCCCCGCCCAGACGGCCTTGTGAGCTTCCTCTTTTGAGTCGTCATAGCAGAGACGCAGGTAGAGGCCTTCATCTAGGGAGCCTGTGTAGTCCGCGTAGGGGCGGAGTTGCTCGGGGCGGAGAGGGCGGAGGATTGTGTCAATCTGGGCGAGCGTTGGGCGGCTTTCTTTCTCGGATTGGGATTGGGTGTTGTAGGGCTGTATACAGTTCATATTCACATTAGACATTCGTATCAATGTGAATATTACAGGTTAAAAAAAAAAAAGGTGGTAGGGGGTCTTGGAGAAGAAAGGAGGCGCACCTCTCGACCTTGACTTCCCAGCTCCAGGAATTGGCGTATTAGACGGGTGCGACGCTCAGAGGGGGTCTCCGATATTGGCGCGGGGTATGCTCCTGCTGGTGCTGGTCTGACGGAGTCCCATTGTGAAAGGATGTATTTCTCTAGTGGAAGGGAGCCCAAGGGAGGAGGAGGAGGGGCTTCGCCTTCTAGGATTTCGAGGGGCATGATGATAATATCTGAAGAGAGTAGATAGGAATTGGTAGACTTGTTAAACCATGGGTTGGGGCGGGTTTTCAGGCCTAGCTAATCCGCCCGCGCGGGTTTTAGGGTGGGTTACCTGGACAGCAAACCGCCCATGGGTTTAGCAAATAATTCTAACCGAACCCAAATAACCTAAAATAACCCAGTTATGCATATCATTACTTTAATAAGCGGTGATCTACATAGCTAATAAAATACTGTATTATAATACTGTATTATAAACTATTTAAGTAAGAAAATATAATCTAAATACAGTAATATATCTCTTCAGATATCTTCGCAACCCAGTGCGTTGCTTCGCCGGGCTTTGAGGCAGCCAAAAATATCCAAAACCCAATGGATGATTAGAAGGTCTAACCCAACCCATTTCTTGGCGGGTCTGGGCGGGTTGGGGCGGGTTTCGTGGGTTGGGTTATACAAGTCTAGTTGCATTGGAGTCCGGGATGGCTCAAGTCGGGGGTGTATTTTCGCCTATCGTATACCTAGCTATAATATGAAAAAGTAGTAAAGTATAGCAGAATCTAAAAATAGCTTAGTTCTATTAATAAAATCTGAAAATAATTAGGGTCTGTCTGGGTCTTGTTGCTGAAATTTATATATATACTTGAATAATCCCTGCTCTGAGCAAACTATCTAGATTCTTTATTTTCATAGTATTATCTATACATAACCGGAAGAGCTACCAAGATATAAATTATATAAATTAATAGTCTATATAGTAGTAAGTAACTGTGCCCGGTTTAAGTTGCATCAGAGCCTGCGATGGCTCAAGTCAGGGGTGTAATTTCGCCTATGGTTGTTAAGGGACGTATTTAGATGGATCTTCCTATCTAGACGTGCCGTACGTACAAGAAGGAATCGCTAAAGAAGAAATGAGAAAGAAGGATTGTTGTTGTGAGGAAGTCTTGTAGGTGGCTCACCGCCTTCAGGACAGCGCAGGCCTTGGCCGAGTCACTAAGGTCTAAGGTCCTTGTATAGGCAAAGGACCCATAACAATGGTTTGCATAATGGCCAAAGCTGCATGGTATACAAAGCTAGATGTATCTACTGCTTTTTACAAGATCAGAATTAAGGAAGGTGATGAATAGAAAACAGCATTCAGGACCTAATTTAGATCTTTTGAATAGCTAGTCACTCCCTTTGGTTTAACAGGTGCCCCGGCGACCTTCCAAAAGTATATTAATTCTGCTTTGGAATTCCTTGATATTTGCGACTCAGCTTATATTAATGATATAATCATTGATACCAATGGGTTGCTCAAGGAACATAGAAAATAAGTCTTGCAGGTTTTAAAGAAGTTGGAGGAAGCAGGCCTATAGTTGAACATTAATGATGTGACGAGCTACGCCCGAAGTCTTGATTCGAGTGTTGCCCGAATTGCGACGAGCTGGTCCACTAGGAACCAACTGCCGATTGAATCTCTGGTCCGGGATAAGCCCTGTACAGGCCGATTCTCGTATGATTATTGCTGACTTCCGGAATGACGAGTCAAGGTTGGCACCAACGTCGGTCCGTGACACATATAGGAAGCTCAACAGTCACTGTATATTAGTTCTCTGGCGAATTCTTCTAGTCCAATACTACTTGTTAGTATCAACGACTCTAGCTCGTGACAGTGTCATAATAGCAGGCCGGATTTATGGTTCCTGAACGACGGTAAGCTTCATCTAATTCTAGCATACAATCATACGCATCTGTTGCATTGAAATCACAGGTCACTGACAATTTAACCTAGTCCTAACCCTACCCTGCCCGATCATCCAGAATCACCGCACAACAATCTCCCCAACGTCCTCATCCTCATCTTCGTCCAAATCCCTATAACCCCCATCAACTCTCCGCTGAATATCGGCCAGAACCCCTTTTCTCTTCCTCTCCAAGACCAGTACAAGCCACCCCCTAACACTCACATACGCGACAAGTCCAACCCCAGCAACCACCAAGTACCAAACCATCGCCGTATGCCACCACCCAGCTCCTCTATCCGCAGCACCAACCCACGCAAATCCCCAAATTCCATTTACAACACCAAGTAGGATTCCCACTCGGCCAAGCCACCGATGCATGTAAGCAAAATAACTCTTCCCACCAACTCGAAGGAAATGCACATGTTGGAAGTATCCCAGCATCGGCTGGATGAGCAGTATGATTGATATAAGTATAAGCCCGAGAATCGGATGCGGGTGCATATTCCGCCCCGCTGAGTTCCAGATTTTGAAACCCAGAACTGCCCCGAGAAGTGCAATCCCAAGAGTGACTCCCTGCAGAGGTGCGTGGATTTTCATTAACGGGTACCCGAGCGGAACAGAGAGGGCAAAAGACGGGAACAAGAAAAAGAAAGCAAGAGACATGAGGACTCCATGTGCAATTGCCATGTCGTATTTGCTGTTGCTGTCGTCACCGGTTTGGTCGACAGGATGTACAGCATCGAAATCAGGGTCCGAGAAGAGATCCTTCGAAGAAGAATCTGTGCGCGCACGGGATAAATCAACAATAACCCTCCCAAACTCATCATGGAACGCAATTCGCGCAGTGACATCATCTGATCTCAGCCTAGTCTCCTCATCTTCTTCATTTATTTCCTTGAAAGCCCATACCCAGCGCGTCTCTGCACCGTCGGGATCCATGAATCCCCCATAACCCTTAAGACAGGTGAAACATTCAATCTCCGCCGTGATATCGCCAGTGACAATATCAATTCCTGAGTGAGAAAGAAGCGCTACCCGCGCGTTGTGGTTATACCGCGGTGGAACATGCCCCGGGGCTGCTCGGGGAGAAACAGTGATATTGCTTGGATCGGATTGGGAAGCGTAAACAAGGAACATATTTGCGTTGGCCATGTGGGTTCCTTGCGCGAGGGCTATCCATTCTATCGACTTCTGGGCTTGGATTCGAAAGAGGAGGGATGATGGATTTGATGACGATGGGACGCTGATGCTGAATGTGATGTCTGCTCGATGTGGGGGGTGGAAGGATGCCGTGCGGGCAGTGGTAGAGGGCACTGCAGGGTGTTATAATGTGTTAGTTGGAATTAGGAATAGGAACAATGAGGAAATACAAGGTTCGTACCTAGGGCTGATACCCAGGGCAGGAGCTTATGGGGTTTCATGATGTTGAAGGGAAAACGGTTTGACGAGATAGGATAGCCTAGATTAAGGTTGGGTTAATGAACAAGAGTAAATGGGCGATGTGCTAATTTAATGTGCAATGGTTGATGATATGGGAAGCAATGAACCGGTGATTTACTCTATTGGACTAGAGCTTATTCCCCGCAAAAACTTACCACCTCCTAGTGGTGCTACGTGACATCATCATGCACAATTTTGTCAGAATCCCGTGTCATCACAATGCCCTGTAGATACATCCTGTACTGTGCTCTACTAAACACTATCAAAGAACCGCAGATACTCCTCCCTCTCCACGACCCAACGAAAGACCGAATCATCCCTAAGAAGCTCCATTTCCTCTTTCTTCAAGGTCACGCCGACTTCCCAAGTCTCATCACTCACCCGACAAGGGTTAAGTGTACAAACCCGCTCTGGGTTCATGTACGGAATCAGCTGAAAGTGCAATACGCTGCCCAGAACAGGACCAAAGTTCTGCTCATAGATCGGCAGTCGGCGGAGACTAGTCACCGAGATGTCCGGTTCCTCGGAGATCGACATTGCAGCGGTAAAGACTGGGTGCCGCGCCATGTGATCACGCACAAATCGATCGTCGACCTTGTTTAGGTTGGAGCGTAATGCACAGGCAATTTCAGCGATTAGGTAGGTGAAGCTCTCAGGGGTTTTATTTGCCTCTGGAATATATAGGTCCAGTTTCTGGTCGAGCATGACGAAGCAGTTCCCGATGTACCTGCTAGGGATCGGCGGTTGGAGGCGACGCCGAACATCGACCATTCGCTGCACAGTAAATGGGACAACATTTCCCGTAGAAACTGATCGGCTGCGGAACCGGGCGAAGCACAGAGAGAGAATAGCCGTGACGATATCATCGGCGGAGACTGGTGGGAAGACAGAGTGGTACCTTTCCTGCAATTGCTGCAAGGCTGCCTGGCGTAGGTGATTGACCTTGGCTGTTGACAAAGAGAACACGCAGTCGTGGAGGGTTGCATCATGCAGTAGCTCGACATCCATCTCCTCAACATCAACTCGACTGGCCCGGGCTGCGGCTGCAGGTTCTGCAGAACTGATAGTAGCAAGGAATGCGCGGGTGATGATTTCACGGTCCATGGCAGCTGCAAGATCAGGAGGAGGCTGGCAGGCTGCACCCGTTCGACAGCACACAGCTATCGCTTCGACAAGAAGACTAACGCCGGAACCGTCAATCACCATATGGTTTGAGAAGAGATTGAGGATAATCCCGTCTGCAAGCACATTAATTTGGAATCGAATGACGGGGCGATGAGCACGCTGAGCTGCAACGTGGATTGGCGCCAGCACAAGGCTCGCATTACGATCATAGTACACCTCAGTTCCAGTGTTGGCTTGACCAGAGGCAGGCATCAAGCATGATGGGAGGCGGAGATGTGTCAATTGCTTCACGGTGCAGAGAGGGGTACGCTGAGCCAGATCGTAATTAGAAGCTGGACGGATCCCCATGGTCCCGCATTTGCCGTCTGTGGGCATCACGACCCCGGCCAGGAATGGAATATGCTCAACTACCTGTTTGATTGCTTCCTGCAGGACAGGGACACCCTGTTCGGGGTCGTGGAGACGAAAGAAAATGGCATTTCCTGCATACAGCATGGGAAGGGAGTAGTCGGCTGCGGTGAGCTCGAAAGGCTGGAAAGGAGGAACTGCACTCATCTTTACCTTGTTTGGAGGACGTTTTGTTCTTCGAGGACTGTAAACTTGAAGAATGGGTCCCGGACTAGGTATTTATGTTATAACCGCGCAGTAGATCGTACCCATACCTGCACGGACTATGCCGCGTGATGAACTAGGGCCCTGGTATGGACGGTGAACCCCCTGTCTATCTCGGCTCGCGCTGCACTTAGGGCCCCGTAAATGATCCGAGATATGGAAAATAATCCTTTGTTACATAAAACCAATGCGACTCGTTTGTCGTATCTGCCAACTTCTTATCCCCCTCCACATACTCACCCTGTAGCAGCTCGCATAACAATGGCCGACTATAACCCGACTCCGTCCTATCCGCAGCCACAGAGGCTGACCGGCGCTCTTAGCCAGTTCAAATACATCGAATCCACACCAGCCTTGGGAAGGGAGTATATGGACCTTCAGCTGTCTTCCATTCTTGAAAATGATGAGATGGTGCGAGATCTGGCAATCACCGGTAGGGACTTGTTCTTCATGATGAAATCAGAAAGATGAGCGCTAATGTCCTATCCCCAAAGCATCCGAGCGTGGCGTCCTCCTGTTCAATGACCAGAACATTACCCCTTTTGAGCTGAAGCGACTCCTCGTGAAACTGGGGAAATTGACAGGCAATCCGCCAGAGGCTGGCCTACACCGGTCTGCCTTCCCGTCTCAAATTCACAGCCATTTGGACATACCTGAGGTGGAGGATCCTGACATTTTCATCATATCGTCCGTGGTGAGTACCTTGCTGGTAGGCTGGGGGCCTTTTCTCCTCTGACATATCCAACCCTCTAGACCCAGAAAAAGAGCTTAGCAGATGCCCTGCCGACAGGTGGCCGAAAGTTTGCGAGCTGGGGATGGCACACCGAGTAAGACATAACCAAACCCTTGGACCCTCAACAACTCTGACGTCTAGCTAATAATTGCACGCAAATGGCTTCAGCGAGTCTTACGAGAAATACCCCCCTGCGTATACAGGGTTCAAGATAGCCAAAAGTCCTCCTACCGGCGGTGACACTCTCTTTGTCTCCTCTTACGGTCTCTACGAACATCTCTCGGAGCCGTGGCAGAAGTTCGCAGACGGGCTTACCGCGACCCATTCAGCAAAAGAGTTTCTCCGCTTCATGGAAAAGGGCATGACCCTTGATGGAGAACTCCAGAGAGGTCACCCGGAAAATGTTGGCCTTGAGTTCCGGGCCTCGCAGTATGCCTCCCCGCTCGCTCGTATGCTAGCCTCAAATGTGCTAAAATGCCACTTATTAGTCCTGTCGTCCGCACAAACCCCGTTACAGGTTGGAAGGGTCTCTTCGGAGTGGGCTTTGGCCTCCTGGATGGTCACTTTGACAATATGACCGAACATGAAAGCAACCTGTTGAAAGAGTATTGTATGTCTGATTAGTTTATACTAACTGTTCATTCAACCCGGCTGATATGAGAACAGTCCTCCGCATGATCACCGATAGCTCTGACCTCCAAACTCGTAAGCGTTGGAACGACAACGGTGTCGCAATCTGGGATAAGTATGTGCCATGAATCCCTTCTTCTCTGCCGCTACAGTATGATCTGACACAAGCCTAGCCGCGCTGTGCATCACAACCCAACATAGTAAGTCTGCCTAAATCCCATTCCAAGGTTGAGGTCTGTCCTATGGGAACAGTTCCATTAATACGTGCGTTAGCGACGTCGTTGAGGGAGAACGTTTGACTTTCCGTATTGCAGGTATTGGAGAGAAGCCCTACTACGACCCGAGTTCTGCCTCCAGGGCCGAGTTTCTTCGCAATAATTCCTAATCTATGTCGCCGAATTTGCAGTATCCATGTTAACGAATCAATGCATCAGTTTCGTTACCAAGTACTAAATTGAAATACGCATCTTGTTTCCCAACTGTAATAATACTTTCTTACTCCCATTGAAAGACTACGTAGGCCTCTATTTTGAGTTCGCAAAGCCGAAGTGGGCGGGTTTACTGCATTTTGCATGCATTGTCTCACCACCATGCCTCAACAGTGGACCATACCAAAAAGTATCATATCTTAGTCCACTGCTACACGTCCAATCGTAACTCACTGACTGCTGCTGCTAGGAAGGAGGAAGAAAAGAATTTGGGGAAATGATATCAGCCATTGCAATCACTAACTCACAGTTGTTGTCAAATTCCGAATATTCTTAACCTGTTATTTTCTATCTCCGCGTATACTTAGCACCCCTCTAAGTTTCGTGGTCAAATCGACTACATAACGAAATTGGTTTTACACCCTCTACCTTCCTCATCGCCTGACTGAACCACTGATTCCACCTGTCCCTTCCTTTCTCTAAACTTAACAAAAATTGGTTCTTTTGGGTGCGCAACAAAATGATCCTTCCACTCGTGCCTCGACGGAACGGGATCACACAGCTCCAACTCATACTGGCCAAAAAGATGGGTGAGGGTCAGACGAAGCTGTATTTGCGCAAGACTATTATATACGTAAGTGTGCTTGAAGTTTGCCTCGAGGGGATAAACTAAGAGAACACTTACTTAATCCCAATACATGCCCTAGTTCCCCGGCTATACGGATTCAGATACCGCCCACCCTCACTTTTCTCCTCTTTAAGCCATCGCTCGGGGTTGAATTTATGTGGTTCGGGAAATATAGTTTCATTGTAGTGTAGAGAATGATGTGTTGCCGATACAGTGGTCTATAAATTATTAGATGATCAGGCCTTGGGTGTTGAATCAATGTCGTAGAAGACTTACACCACCAGGAATAAAGTAAGAGCCAATGTTAATGCCCGCAGGAGGAACAACACGCGGTAAAGGACCTGGAATGGCAGGCCATATTCGGTGGCTTTCCTTGATTATGGCATTCTAGGTCACCGAGCACTGTTAGCGACATATATTCAGTGTGGCGCATGACTATCGCAGGTGGAGAAAACGTACCAGATACGGAAGCTCACCCAGTTTCCTCGGATCGATATCCGTACTTTTTGCCTGTCGTCTCATTGCTTCATCAAGCTCCTTTCTTAATTTCCGCAAAATCTCAGGACTCTTGAGAACATGATATAGAGCCGTAACTAGCGTCCCACCCGTGGTGTCCACGCCGGCATCGATAAACGCGAAAGCCTCTTCGGCTAGGTAGTCTAATGTAGGTGGTTTCCCGGTATTTTCAAGCCGATGAAAAATCAGGAGCTCAGCGACGGACGCTTCTGTTCTACGGGCCATTTCTTTTGTGGGAGTGTTGAGGAGAGGCCGTGTGTGGTCTTTGCATATCTATACTGTTGCTCAGTGTCTACCCGCGAACGTATATTGATCAGGATTACCTTCTTGAAGCCTGCTACTGCTGAAGGAGTGAGGTAGTTAACAACAGATGATGGTAGAAGCGAGTTTAATGTAGCGAGGTATGGGAAAAATCGGACTAACGAGAAATGTTAGGCGATATATGCAACAACAGGGGAATTACTGCCTGGAGGCGGAAAACGCACGAGTAGGAATCAAGGCAGAAAGCCCATCAATGTCCTCAAGCATATCCAGCTTTCTAGCCTCGTAATTAACCCAGTCGCCGCAATCTCCAAGAAACACGTCCGCCACCCAGTTTATCTATTCACGATAATTCTCCCTTTTAGCCGGCACTTCGATATAAACTCAATCAGAACAGAAATTGAAGTCAACGAACCGCAACAGCCCGAAACAAATCCGTAATGTTGCACCCCTCTCCCTTTCTCGACTGTTTCACCATAAACTGCACCAAATCCTGCAATCTAGCTTGAATTTTTGGCGCCGCAAGTTCGGCCGCCTGTTTCGAGAACCTCGGAGCGAGCACCTTCCGTCGCTCGCGGTGATCGTCGCGGTCTGATAGGGAGAAGACAGATCCGTGGTTATCAGCGCAGGTGTAGAAGGATTCATCTTTGTAGAAGTCGGTGCCCAGGCGGAAGATACTGGTAAATCGCTCCGTTGATCCTTCGTGATGTTTCTTGAAGAGAGGTGAACTTACTGCTCATAAGCTTCAATATTGTTGATATGGACGTGGTTTGGTCCGATGCGGACAACGGGTGAGCCTGGAAAATTTTACTGTATAAAACAGCTATTGACCCAGAGAAGTAGAAACCGTACTGTATCTTTTATGTAGCTCGGGAAAAGTCTTGCACCACTCTCCGTCTCGCCAGATGTTGTGGTAGAACTCGTAGAAGCCGAAGATGCGGGCTGTCCATGGGCCAGGGATACCCAGGAGAGGGTTGAAGAGGAGTCGGCGAATTATCACCCACGCAAGAAGGGCAATGGCCAGCAAGGGTATGTACGCAACGTAATTCATCCTTCTAAGTTGCTACTGAAAGGTGGTCCTGTTTGAGAGACGCTATTTCCTGAGCAATTCGTATGGGGGTTAAAACAAACCGGGAAATGACTTAGGGTGTGAATGTCAACTAACCACACTCATGATCATATTGAAATGGAGGTGCATATATACCGATGAGAGGTGTAATAAACGATACGCCTTTCAGCTGCAGTAACGTTTGGCACTTGAGCCCGTGGTCGCGTATGCATGAGGGACCGTCGGCTGGGCCAGAAGTTGGGCACCTCCGTAGATTTTACGTATGTCTACCTCATTTCAGTAACAAAACGCAGACAGATCGATTAAATTCCTGTATTGCAAAATATCAAACCCCCATCACGTCGGTGAGCATGTGAAATCACATTCAATATTGTCCCAAGTCAGGTACAAAACAAACTGCCGATTACGTCCACCATCTGCATCAACCAACCCTACCGCTCTACGATCCATACTTATAACAAAGATGATAATCTTCCGTACTCATCACCTCTCTCAATGTGCGACTCTGATCCAGCCATCCAAACGGCAACTCCGTATCCAAGTTAACCTCAGGAGTTGTCGGCGCATTATGGATTGAGCTTGTGCCATTCAAGGCCCACCTCCTCCTTTTAGGATCTTTACTCTGCCAAAGCGTCCAGACCCGATCCACTTGCGCATGGTGCAGGAAGAAACTGGGATCCTGCGGCGCTGTCCAAAAATCATCCATTGTTCGACCGAGCTGCATGTGCGCCACAGCATGCGGACCCATGATCCCAGCCTTTCGGAGTTCCGGCCAGTCGCTGAAGTCGATATTAATTTGTAATTCCGTAATTGAGTGCGAATTGAGAAGACGATCAACGTCGCGCTGGCTGGTGAACAGCTGGGCCATATGCGAGTTGAGGTTTCGGGTGAAACAGTGTGGGGAGTAGTTGAATGCGCTGGCAGGGAATTCGGCGTCGCCGGCGAAAGTTAGATCGGGCAGGTTGAGCGTCATGTTCGCGAATGGACCGTTTGTGACGCAACCGCCGCCGGAACCATTGGGGATGGTGATGTTCGTTGGGACGAGTTTGAAGAAGGGGTCTTGGGGGATGGGATCACCGTCACCGGAGAGAGAGGTGGGAGAGCCATCGAAGATGGGGCTCGCTGAGATGTTGTCGGCGGAGAGGGCCCAGTCCCAGTAACTTTTGGAGTTAGTCGCCATGCTTGTAGTGAGAATGGAATTAGTGTGCTTACGGCTGGTCACCTCGATACCCACACTCCTCCTGGAGGGCCTTCTCCCACAAATAGACGAAGTGGCGATGCCATCCAAAGAAGATGCCGCTGAGGTGGATATTCAGGGTGTAATTGATGTGCGTCCTGTATACGCCGTCAAACTGCGAACACCGTACATTCAGCTGGACAGACTCACGCAGAGAAATCGTCCATACGATGGCGGACACCGGGGTACTGATCCCGGGGAAGAATTGGAGGTTTGCTCTGCATACAGTGAAGAGCATCAATGTAATCAAATCTCTCAGATTCCGAAAGCATGCCCCTTAAGAAATTAGTCGAGGCCTTCTTTTTCGACGTATAGTAGCTCTCTTACCATTCTCGTCTAACTGATCGGACGTCAGGAGTGCATCGATGGTGTCCTTTTCGGTTCTCGTCCTGTACCTTCAGGCTCACTTGGTGAGTTCCTTCCTGATCCCAAAGGCCAAAAAACCATAGCAGCCAGGAAAATTTCATATCTCCGATTTTGTCTGTGTGCAGAAGTAACTGAGGAGGGAATGTGGATTCCTTCAGTATCCTGCGATGGTCTCGTATTTATATTTCTGGCCTACAGTTACTTAATTATCATTGGACGCCGACAGCCCATTTGGATCAGCAGTCATGCCGAATGTTCCCAGCACAGTAGGCCTTAGCTGAGAATTGCTTTCAATCTAGTAGTATGATATTCTTCGCAGACTCGGATTTTTTCAGAGCTTTGACATATCAATCTATGCAGTATTTTCACGGCTAGAGAAATATCTTGCTAAAATATAGTCCTAGACCGACCATATCATCCAAACCACCCACCCAACCAACATACTTATCTGGACGAACAACTGCAATGCCACCTAGATTGTTCATCCTTTCAGACTTGCAACTTGCTGTTTCTTCTCTCACAAATATTTTGCCGTAGTCTAGACAGCCGTACTTGCTGGGAGGTAAGAACAAGCCTGGAAGGGCGGCCAAGTCTACGCTTGGCCATTCGTTGCAGTGAATCAAGAAAGCATCTAACATATACCCCACCTTTGAAGATGTCTTTGCTCTTATACTCTCGACTTGCTTGCAACAATTGTGGATGTTCTCCACTCTCGAAGCGCACGAGAGATCGCTGGCCCAGAAAATAACGGACCATCCCCCATCAGCCATGATCCAACTATGCAAGTTGCTAGCTCTACCTGTCATATAGTTCTGCACAGTTATATCCGGGATGCAGTGGCCAGGTAGCACCGCAAGGCTTCTCAGGCCTTCTGCTGAGCCATGAGTCAATAATGACGCGCGGTATTGAATTCCCCGGCCTGAAAGGTAGGCCTGAATGTGGTCCGCTTTGGCCAATAATGCCTCGGCCTCTGGGCCCAGAGGGGCATGGAACAGAGCCAAGATTGTTTTGTCGGCGTCAAGCAATGCCTCTGCGACTGGTCGTCGTTCAGCCCCGTAGGTTTGTAGAATCTCTGGGTTCAGCTGGTGTTTAAGTACGCCAGCGAGCTTCCACCCGAGATTGTATGCGTCTCTATGTAGCCTGTCAGTGGTTGATTCATTGCATATTCAGCAAAACTACATACTGCACAGCAGTATTCATGCCTGCGCCGCACAGCGGGGAATGTGTGTGGACCGCGTCGCCAACTAGAAACCCGCGATTGTGGACGGCCATCGAATTGCTGATGCGCTGAGCAACAGTAAATGCTGACCACCTGGATCTATATTAGTCGCGTACACAGGAGAGGCATGCGAACTGGAACTTACCATACGTGTTCCTTAATGTAAAGCTATGAAAGCAGCAACCCAAAGTCAGTAAGTTCATTTTTGGAGGCACACTTTGAGTGTAAGGGACGAACCTTATACGGCCGAATAATATATTCGCATTTAACAATTATACTTTCAGGTGTGATTGCATCTCTATCTAATGGCTTCCAACCAGCTGCAGACTTGTTCAACTCCACATACATACGCGTCATACCTTTCTCTCGACGGACAAAGTCAACTGCGCCATCAATATCACTTCGAATGATTGAAGTTGCGCCGAAAGCTCCATTCATATCAGCAATGGAGCCCATGATGACGATAGGACACTCACTCTGGAAAGTCGGAAGTCCCGATAATATCCATCACTCCCCAGACTGCCTCTCCTTTTGTCCCTTGCATCTCGATCCCCATGGTTTGTCGAACAAATGACCGTCCGCCATCTGCGCCGACGACATACTTCGCCAGCATAGTCTTGCTCAGCATCTGCCCCGCGGGCTCATCAGTGCCATATCGCACTGTTGCAGACCACGGAAAGGCCTCCGGATCATTGGCCTTGGTTGTGTCAAGACTCAACTCAAACAAAGTAGTCTCATATTCAACCTCCACGCCGCAGACTTCCGTTATCTTCTTCTTCATAATTTCCTCCACGACGCCCTGCTGAAGCGTTCCGTGACCCCACCTACGCGCCAATAGACTCATTGTCATGTCTTCATGATTCGGAGATCGGAAGCCAAACGTACCTGACACCTTGTGGAGGCTGATTCCGAAAACGCTCCATTCTCGTCAGGTTTCCCTGCGCATCGCGGCACCAAAGCATCTCGTCCGTTGCACGCTCCCATAGCCTCGTCACTTCGTGAGCTACCTCGAATGTCTCGAGGATTTCCATCGTCCGAGGACTCAGGCTGTTATTGTTACCACAATGATCTACTAACAAGCGGTGTATACACCACATACCCATCTGCCTGGCCCCTCCGCGGGATATTCGGCCGCTTGTCGATAATTCGGAATTGGACTCCCGTGTGCGCCAGCCATAGCGCTGTTGTGAGTCTGCGACAGATATCTTGTTAATGTATTTTACCCCAGGTGTGTGGGTGTTATTACCCGGCCGGCCCCTGTTTGGGTGTATTAGTTGCAGCCATCATGACCTTCTAGAGAGTACATACAGCGCCGACAATGAGGACATCGGTTGATGATTCAGACCGCATGGTGAGTTGTTTGAGACAGCAAAGATAGGTGTAAGGGCTCAACGTAGCTAGATCAAACCCTACGAAGGCAGGCCGAAAAATAGTAAGCAAAGCCATTAGCAGGAGCTTGTCGTGCGAATCGAAGACGCGGACAAGACCTGGTGTTGGAGGGGCGGGGGGGCTTGTCGAGCAACATCCAGGCGACGGAGTATCTCTGCCCAGTTTGTGGCTGGTTTGCTCAGAGCAATGCCAGAATATTGCCCGCACCCCCGCATTTTTGTTTATTTATTTGGTTTTATTTTCATTTTCATTTTTATTTTTTCATTCTCTGTCGTGGCGTAAGAGTACGTGCCAAGTTTGCCAGTACAATGGCAAGAACAGGGCTGGATGCAGTAGAACCTTGATAAGCTGCAGTGGTACCGCATATTCAAGTGCAACCGCGCAAACAGGGCACCGACACTAGTTGTGGAAGCAGTCTTGGTGCAGCATTCAACGACGAGGATAGGCCAGTATGCCGTACAACCTTGGAAAATGCAGCGGCACCTGTTACTCGGTGTGGAACCGTGCAGACCAACGGCTTATAATGTTTTTAATTCAGCCAGCTTGCATATACTTGGATGGGTGCTGAAACAATAGTGAAATTATTGGGGGAGGCTTTCCTGTGGACTACCTATGGCGCTACTGTGCGAGTGATCTTGCTTGCTTTTTGCGGCTTTAGAGCACACTAGAACTTTGGAACAGGAACACTGTTAAGCTCACAGCTAGTTTGGAGGCGCACAATTTCATGTTTGAGCAACGCATAATAAGAAGCTGAACTTATTGCTGACTGCAGCAGAGTTCAGAGTAGGTTCAGAAGCATGGATGCGTTTGGAATCTGGATGAAAATGGATAGGCTGTGGATGTTTCGTGACATATTCATGATCCTAGTCATTGTGAACCTATTGAATGAAGAGCAAAGGTGTTGACGTGACTATATTTTGAGTTCAGGGCGGGCATAATTTGCGGGGTAACCTGACTAGTCAAACAATGAGAGATTCATAGTAAAGAAGTCAAGTTGATACAGCTCAATACTGCTGTATGCTTGTACAGAGTAATAGCGCACTTTGCTCTAGATCCCATGTTGGTTCCTGCACAATGACTGGTTCTAGCCACATTGTTCCTGTTGCTGCAAGAACGTGGATACCGCGGCGATCAGAATTTCTGGCACAGTCAGGGTTACCCCGCATGAGTGCATCACCATTCTCACAGTTCCACTGGACTTGCCCCTACTCTCAACACCTCCGGCAGACCATCGCACGTCTCCCGAATCTGAGTAGGAGGAAACTCACGTGTTCCCTGCCTTTGGCCCTAAGTCGAAACACATTCACAGGTCGGAAACTCTCTGCCATCCCATCCTTCACACACAGCTCAACCACTAACCATCAGAATGAGAGACCGCTGCATGTTAAACTTCACCAAGGAGCAGGTCGTCCTTGTAGGGGAATACTGCTCATCTTACAGCTCTCCGCTCCCGCACTCAGTTCAAGAACAACTAACCCTCACTGGCAAGCTCTCCTCCGATGAATCGGTCATGGCACCGTCGCCCTCCCAGTGCGCCTGGCTGATGAGCTTTGCGCGGGCACTTGGACCTAAACGAAGTACGTATCCTACTCCCAGATGGTGACGTCTCGCCGCGACTCCCCATGTCAACCTGGATGTCTGATGTTAAACAACCATTACAGTTCTCGAACTGGGAACATTTACCGGAATAAGCACACTCGCTTTCTATGAAGGTACACGCAAAGCAGCGTGCCAGATCATTAGTCTTGATCTCTCGGAAGAGTACCTCCAGATCGCGGAGGAGGCTTTCCACCGATATGGCGCGGATGACAGGATCCAGACGCTCAAGGGACGTTGTTTGGAT